>NC_138769.1:599915372-600487872 GCF_965119305.1 Pelophylax lessonae
CAAGGTCTAGCAGCTCTGCCAGTTTGTGCTCAACAGGTGATCTCAGGCTATAAGGAAGTCTGCGTACTGGCTGTGCAATAGGCTTTACATGTGGATCAATGTGAAGCTCCAACTGAAAATCCTTTAATTTTCCAAACCCAGAGAAGCAATCTTTAAATTCCTCTTTCAATGCAGAAATAGCAGGAGACACCATATTCACTCTTGCGCTGCCTACATCACGGCCAATCTTTAACACCCCTAGTGCCATTGCGGTTTGACGGCCAAGCAGAGGCGACCCTGTGCCATCTACAACATAGAATTCGGTCTGCAATGGAGGACCAGTCTCATGTGTTTGAACAGAGGTATAAAATTTGCCTTTAAGTTGTAGTGGTGTACTGGAGCCATAAGTATAAATCTGTTTAGTGGTGTTACACAATTTAAGGTGATTTTCTCTGCCATTAAGACTGTGCCAAGGAGCTTAGTCCATAACATTGCATGTAGCTCCAGAGTCAATCAGCACTGACACATCTGTATTTCCAATCTTAATGGTTAATGTCCCAGCTTGCAGAGAACACAGGGAGAATATAAATTCCCAGTCAGGAGCACTCTCTTTATCCTCAGCTATAACATTTACTTGTGCTGATGGTCCTTTGGTTTTGTTATCTCTGGTTGTACTTCTACACACAGCTGCAAAATGACCTGTCTTTCCACAAGCATAGCACATTTTATTCTGTACCACAGTGAAGTCCTGACTTGTGTGTCCCTCTCTGCCACATTTACTGCAGGTGATATGTAAAGTCCTCTTTGGAAAACTCTCTTTTCTACTCCAGGTATTCCTATTATTATAGGTAGGTTTGGAGACGGTATTGACAGATGCAGTGTCCTTGGTTTCAATATGCAGAGCCTGGAGCTCAGACAGTTCAATGGCTCTTGCAATCTCCTGCAGACTAGTAAGTGTGAGACTAGGTTCTCTCAACAATCTCCTCCTGAGGTGCACAGATGTGCATTTCTCTATGACCTGATCTCTGATTATCTCCTCAGTTACAGTCCCAAAATCACAAGACTTTGCCAGATATTTCAGCCTAGTCACATAACTGTCTGTGGTTTCTCCCGGTTCTTGCACAGCCTGTCTAAACTTATATCTTTCATAGGGAATATTTTTCTTTGGCTCAAAGTACTCACTCAGTCTATTCATGGCTGTCTCATAGTCTGAATCTTCCCCTGTTGCTCCCAGGGTTTCAAAAATGTCCTGAACTTGAGGTCCAGCTAGATGCAGCAGCATGGCTCTCTTCTGAGCAGGTGCAGTCACTCTAGGGGCTATAACATAGAGCTGAAATCCCTTCTTCCACTTGTCCCAGCGCTGTGAGAGACTAGTGTGGTCTCCAGACACATCAAACGGTCCAATAGCCGTTAAATCCAGAAAGCTAGCCATCCTCGTCGCCAAAATGTAGTGTATTAACACAGACCAGGCTGTACAGGTTGCTTCTTTATTCACTGAACACCACGCATAAACTGAACTTCAGCCACACCCAGCTCCCAGACATATACATAATTGTAACATTTTGCAGACAGCAACTTAACCCGTTGCTTACCATACTACAGGGTCCCATGGCATCAAATGCATGCATTGTCATCTGCTTGGTGTTGCAACACAAATGTGGGAGCACTTGTCTCTGCGTCAGATCAAATTTAGTAAAGTTCTAACCTAAACCAGTGCTAGACTGAGAGACCCAGGGATTGAGGGATATCTAGTTTCTTTACAGGGAAATGCAGTTCTCACACTACATACAGTGGTCATGCATTAACCTGTGTCTCATATTTAAACACAAGCATAAACTGCTGATGCAGGAATGTGAACATTTACTCTACTATAGGCTGTGTGTACAGGGCAACAAATAACACAATGAAACTACATGACCACTGTACATCTTATGCAGGTAAAAAACATAAGGTGCAGGTAGCAAGATTTACAATGCCTTTAAACACAGCAGCAGCACCCAATCTGATTAATTTTAACTTGAAAAAAAAACATTCTATGTTCGGTAGTTTAAGCTGAAAATTGAATGATGGAAGTAAGAGCCACAACAGATCTAAAAGCTATAGGAAATGTTACTCTAAAAAAAATAAGGCTAAACATCAACTCTGTAGACATTGTCCAGTTTCATGCAATTTATTATTAAAATTTGTGAACTTCTTTTTTTCCCCAGTACAATACAGCATTGTCTTAACTTTTTTAAAAATTGCCAAAATAGAGTGCACAAAAACACTTTAAGCCCACAACCCCACATTTCACACCACCCCATTCCATTCCCATATCTCTTAATATTCCCAATACAATCAGGTGTAGAGCTAAATGCAAGAAAATAAAATAATTTTATTTAACTTCACCTATTGCTAGAAATATATGTAACACAATGTATTGTTATTGGTTGCAGTTCATAAAATGGCCACAAGATGATCGTGCTTTTCAGTTTAGATGTTAACCTCCCAGTGTCTGGAAAGGTGTTACACAAATTTTTCTTCAAGGCGTCCCCAAGATGTTTCACCCTCTGCTCCCTCTGTGAAGGCAGGAGGAGCTCTGCAACTTTACCCTTGTAACGTGAATCAAGAAGGGGTTTCCAACCAGTAAAAATCCCTCTCCTTGATACCACATATCCTCTGGCCCTTTCGCAGGCTTTGCAGAATCAGGGAGCCCATGCAGCGTAAGTTTGAGGAGGCATGAAATTCTGAGTCCTCTGGGTCAATAAGGATGACATTGTCAGGAGCAACCTCTCTTCAGCCACATACAACTCCTGGAGTTTCTGAGGAATGACAACCATCCCTTGAAGACTGCTGTATGTTATCCTCTACATCCATGCTGCCACAATCCTCCTCCTCCTCTACCTCCTCTTGCGCCTGTGTGTTTTTTCGCCCCGCAGGAATGACATCTGCATAAAGGGGCCTTGTGAGGAAAGGAAGTCCTCCTCTTCCTCCCGCTGTTCTGCCTCAAGTACCCTGTCCATGATTCCACGAAGCGTGTGCTCCAGCAAGTAGACTAGAGTGATAGTGCCACTAATGCATGCATCGTCCCGGCTCACCATCCTTGTGGACTCCTCAAATGGTGACAGGACAGTGCATGCATCCTTTATCAGCAGCCACTGGTGTGGCGAAAAGAAGCCAAGCTCCCCTGAGCCTGTCCTTGTGCCATACTCACACAGGTACTCATTGATGGCCCTCTGCTGCATGTGCAGCCGCTGCAGCATTGCCAATGTTGAGTTCCACCTGGTGGGCATGTCACAAAGGAAGTGGTCCTCCAAGGCCATAGATCTGAGTAAAGGCCATCTTGCCCTCACTTGAATTCCTGCCTGAGGGGACAGCAGACCGCATTGTTTTCCCCGCTACCGGCGGGTCCGGTAAGCTGGGAAAACGACCTGGAAGCCGCGGGAGGGGGTAGGGGCACCTCTCCCACTGTCCATAAGGGTGATCCCATGGCGAATCCGCCACTGGAACCACCCTTATGTTAAAGTGGACTGCCCACAGTTTAAAAAAATACAGAGGTTATGGCAGCAGATAGCTGCTGTAACCCCGGTATTTAACGTCAAAATACAGACGTAAAACTGCGGCAGATGGTTTGGAAGTGTTTAATGTGAGATCTGGGGTCAAAAAGACCTCAGATCTCACATCTACACTAAAAAGTAAAAAAACAAATATACAGTGGGTACGGAAAGTATTCAGACCCCCTTACATTTTTCACTCTTTGTTATATTGCAGCCATTTGCTAAAATCATTTAAGTTCATTCTTCTTCCTCATGAATGTACACATAGCACCCCATACTGACAGAAAAACACAGAATTGTTGACATTGTTGCAGATTTATTAAAAAAGAAAAACTGAAATATCACATGGTCCTAAGTATTCAGACCCTTTGCTGTGACACTCATATTTAACTCAGGTGCTTTCCATTTCTTCTGATCATCCTTGAGATGGTTCTACACCTTCATTTGAGTCCAGCTGTGTTTGATTATACTGATTGGACTTGATTAGGAAAGCCACACACCTGTCTATATAAGACCTTCCAGATCACAATGCATGTCAGAGAAAATGAGAATCATGAGGTCAAAGGAACTGCCTAAAAGAGCTCAGAGACAGAATTGTGGCAAGGCACAGATCTGGCCAAGGTTACAAAAAGATTTCTGCTGCACTTAATGTTCCTAAGAGCACAGTGGCCTCCATAATACTCAAATGGAAGACGTTTGGGACGACCAGAACCCTTCCTAGAGCTGGCTGTCCGGCCAAACTGAGCTATCAGGGGAGAAGAGCCTTGGTGAGAGAGGTAAAGAAGAACCCAAAGATCACTGTGGCTGAGCTCCAGAGATGCAGTCAGGAGATGAGAGAAAGTTGTAGAAAGTCAACCATCACTGCAGCCCTCCACCAGTCGGGGCTTTATGGCAGAGTGGCCCGACGGAAGCCTCTCCTCAGTGTAAGACACATGAAAGCCCGCATGGAGTTTGCTAAAAAACACCTGAAGGACTCCAAGATGGTGAGAAATAAGATTCTCTGGTCTGATGAGACCAAAATAGAACTTTTTGGCCTTAATTCTAAGCGGTATGTGTGGAGAAAACCAGGCACTGCTCATCACCTGTCCAATACAGTCCCAACAGTGAAGCATGGTGGTGGCAGCATCATGCTGTGGGGGTGTTTTTCAGCTGCAGGGACAGGACGACTGGTTGCAATCGAGGGAAAGATGAATGCGGCCAAGTACAGGGATATCCTGGACAAAAACCTTCTCCAGAGTGCTCTGGACCTCAGACTGGGCCGAAGGTTTACCTTCCAACAAGACAATGACCCTAAGCACACAGCTAAAATAACGAAGGAGTGGCTTCACAACAACTCCGTGACTGTTCTTGAATGGCCCAGCCAGAACCCTGACTTAAACCCAATTGAGCATCTCTGGAGAGACCTAAAAATGGCTGTCCACCAACGTTTACCATCCAACCTGACAGAACTGGAGAGGATCTGCAAGGAGGAATGGCAGAGGATCCCCAAATCCAGGTGTGAAAGACTTGTTGCATCTTTCCCAAAAAGACTCCTGGCTGTATTAGATCAAAAGGGGGCTTCTACTAAATACTGAGCAAAGGGTCTGAATACTTAGGACCATGTGATATTTCAGTTTTTCTTTTTTAATAAATCTGCAACATTGTCAACAATTCTGTGTTTTTCTGTCAGTATGGGGTGCTATGTGTACATTCATGAGGAAGAAGAATGAACTTAAATGATTTTAGCAAATGGCTGCAATATAACAAAGAGTGAAAAATTTAAGGGGGTCTGAATACTTTCCGTACCCACTGTATATATTTTTTGTATCATGAAAAAAAAAAATGGGCCCTTCAAGGCCATTGGGAGGAAGTGACGTGTGATGTCGCTCTGGACCTCCAAGGCCATAGAGTCAAGTGGGGGCCAGGTTGCCCTCACTCGACTTCCTGCCTAGGTAGGGAGAGGACCAGATCATTTTCCCTGCTACCCGCGGCTTCAGTAAGCAGGAAAAACAACCGGGAAGGAGCGGGAGGGGGGTACCTCTCCTGCAGCCCATAAAAGTGATCCTGCGGCGAATCTGCTGCTGGGACCACTTTTTTAAAAAAAGGACCACCCCCCAGTAAGAAAATATCGGGGTTATGGCAGCTATCTGCTGCCATAACCCTGGTATTTAACGTCAAAGTAGCGACATATAACTGCGGCGGGCAGTCTGGAAGTGGTTAACTAATGCAATAAATACATTTACTTTTTTGTTTACTGTGGGATCTGGCTTAAAAGATTTGCAGTGAATTTACTTTATGTTACAGATACAACAAGAAAGCTTGTTTAAATAAGGTTTTGCCTTGTTATCTCTCTGCTATGTAAGCATTTCATTTTTGAAGCTTGGTCACAACCAGAAGCAGTAGTCTTGTCTTGTGCGTTCCAAGTTTAATATCACTATTAAAATTGTGAAACCTAAAGCTGCCAACCTTTTTATGGGATTTCTTTTTCATGTTTTATCTACAGTCCAATCTCTATTATTAAAAGACCTAATGAATGTGTTAACCACAGAATGTCGTTTTCCTGTGGTTAATTAAATATTAAAATTAAACCAATAAAAAGGTCTTATTGTAAAGTTTAACTAAAGGCAAAACAATTTTTATTTGATTATTTTGGTCAGGTTTTTATTGATGCCTGCATCCTCGTTAGAAGGACTCATTCTCTCTAACTATCCTTTTGCTAACAGCACCAGGAAAAGAATTTGAGTTGGCACCAGAACAGGAAGAGGAAATATTACACTCTGGACACTTTTCCCAAGACAAGTGTGTAAAAGTGTATATCCCTTACATTGCAAAGATATTTTCTCATTTCCTGTTGAGTCTACAGGACAGAAAATTAAAGGAAATCTCCCTTATGAGATACAGTTAAAAAAAAGAAATTCCTTTCCTAAAATAAAGATTTGGCTTTCCAAAGACTTTAATGTAATACATATGTGTAGCCAGATGACCTGCCGACTGTGTTTCCTTCTTTCTTTTTACCCCCCCCCCCGTCAATGTAATGCTGTGTGGCTGCTTGACTGCATACAGAAGAGGAGGGAGCAGGACTTTTTTCCCGGCAATCTTGCAATGATCGGGGCAGAAAGTGTGAGAAAACCAGTGCATGCGGACCTGTGCTGTGCTTACCTATACATAGAGGAGATCCTGTGGGAACCAGAATGAGAGACTGTGGCACAGGGTGAGCTGTTGTGTTTTGGAACTCGAACCGGGGAGACCTGTTGCTGTGTGCGACCACAGGATCCCCTCTGCCAAGTCTAATCCTTTGCTGCAAACAGTAAATGCAGATAGAGACTGATCCTTATCTAACAGTCCATCAGCCATCTATTGCAGATATCCTTAAAGAGACAACTTCACATGCACCACCTTATGGAAGGGCCACAACTTTAGCCAGCAAATATTGACAACTAGGTGCCAGTCAAACTTCAGCCATTCCCAGGGGTCCCCTCTGAGGAACACATACACCAACCCGCGATTGGAGTTGCATGTGTAGTGTGCACATGAGGGCCTTTATTCTTGAGTTAGTTATTGCTGATACTTTTAACCCTTTTTGCATCAGTTAAAATGGGGATTCGCATCACTATAGTTCAGTCAATTGCCACCCTGTAGGTCAGTGCTCACATTATCTAGTACTGCATCTTTAAACATGTTTGCTTTTTTGTTTATTGATTTATGTATTGTCTAACTTGACTTGCCATAATATATATGATCAATCTACTACCAAGTTTCCTGTGGTTTATTTCCTGAATACTAATATGGTGTGGTAATATACTAACGCAGGTGTGAACAGCCCTCAATCCATAACAAGCTCTGTCAATGGGGACAGGGCAGTTTAAGATGTTGTGGCAGAACAGAGTCCCCATCATACCAAGTAGCTCCTACGGGGGTTGTGCTACAAGTGAGGGCTCCTCTGGGATACCTCTGTTCTGCAAGCAAGAAACTAAGTCAACAAAGCCAAAAGCAGCCAACATGGATCCTGCTGCTGCAATCCAGTGATGTGAGGTGCAAAACAGTTGCCAGGAGCCAAGTATGGTGGTCTAAATTTCCGGAAAATACCTGGATGAGAGAGCAGGTCCACCATGCAGTAACGGCTCTAGTTCCTCATCAGAGAGTGTTAATTCTAGAAATGAAAACAGACCAAGACTTCTCTCACACCCATGTGCTGTTGGAGTGAAGAAGCGGATTTCCTGCCATCTTCCTGGAGGCTAGTATGGAGCTGACTAACAACTTTGAAGCCAGTCTGGTTCAGATGAGAATACCAGATACAAGTCTAGAGAGCTCAAGTCATACCAATCCCACCAAAGGAGCTCATAAGCCACTCACTTACCATAGGAGCAGACTTCTTCATTGCCCTGGGAACCTTTATGACCAAGTATCATCAGTTTACCACCATCCACTCGGAGGCAGACCGAAAGCTAAAACCCTTCTCTGGGACACAGCCAGTTCCTGCTGGAGAAGAAGAGTATGAAACCTGGATAGAACAGACAATGCAGGCTTTGGAAGAGCAGGATTTTCCAGAAGCGCAAAAGAAACAACAAATCACAGAGAGCTTGAGTGGAGCTGCTGTGGAGGCCATTAGAAACCTCAAATTCAGTCAAAAAACTTGTACAGCTTATGATTATATTACAATGTTGCAAGAGGACTTTGGGCAAACAGAAAGCTTCTGTCCTGATTTATCAGTTTGAGCACATATTTCAACATGGGAGTGAACACCTGTCAGAGTGCATCAGATGACTAAGCAAGATGCTGTACCAAATATGTCTTAAGAAAGGAGTAGAGCCAGCAGATGTACTGTAGATCAATTAAGAATGAAGCAGATCCTGGGAGATTCGGACTGGATCCAGCTGAAGACTTGAGCAAATGTCAAGAGATCTTTAAGGTAGTGAGAGAAAAGGAAGCTGTTTGAGGTCAAGAGAGTCATGGCCAGCCCAAGCATGGGGCTGTCAGTTGAAGCCAGGTCGGTTAGTGTAGCCAACATAAAATTAGAGATAGCCACCCTGAAGTCACTGATGTCACAAATGATAACTATACTAGAAACCAAAGTTACTACATTTCTTAGCAAGGGTGATTTGTTTCAACTGTGGAGGAGTGGGACACTACAGGTGAGAATACATGAGCCCACAGAACTCTGAAAATCTGTGCTAGGAGTGAAACAAGCTCGAAATTCAAAGACACGAGGAAACAACAGCGGGGGTCCAAAACCTGACCCCCTTTCTCGATGTTTCTGAATGACTGTTCAACTAGCTCTCTTTGATCTTGGGTAGGCAGTTCCAGAGAAACAATGCACACCAATCTTCTAAAGCTCTGAAACAGCAAAAGCAGCAAAACCTAAAGCCAACCAAGAATGGAAAACAAATACAGACCACAGGACCTGCTGCCTGCAGCTGCTCTGAGCAAAATTTCCTGACAAGTTAGTTGGGCCCTCTCCTATTGTGTCACTCCAAATAAAATGCATCTATACAAAAGCTCTTCTGGATGCAAAAGCACAGGTGACCCTGCTATCCTGGGATGTCATTAATCATGTGAGGAGATTGCTCATTCCCCCTGCTGCAAGAAATGACTAGACAGCTGAAAGGGTCCACTTCATGCAATGAAAAGTGCATCAGTGCCTGGTAGAAAAACATAAAGCTTCAGTTGAAGGAGTTGGGAAGCTCTGGCGACTAGACAGAGGCAAGAATAGGAATGTCCATGATTGTCAGTGAACCACAAAAAAAATGTCGAAACAATACTGGCATTACAAGGAGAACTCAAGTTCAGTTGGAATCAAGCCCTTTGTTGTACTTGAAGCCAATTCTCGGGGAAAGAACACAGGGGTGGAGTTGATATCTGAAGTAGTGTCGACCAGGCATCTGCAACAAAGTCATGGGAATATTCCCATCAGTGTTGGCAACATTACTGACTCTCCAGTGAAGTCCCAGGCCTGAATGCTAATAGGAAAGGTGAATCCAGTTACTCCCAATTCACCATCTAAATTGGTGGGGGAGCTGAAAATGAGATTCGGATTGAGAGGTTCTACCCACAGAACAACCTGTACTCACCTAAATGGTGAATCATAGCTAGAACCCAACCCTTAAGATGGCAGGAAATGTTCTGGATGAGTGATTTTGATGTTGGTTATGCAAAGAGTATCCAACACCTGATTCACCTTTCAGGAAGACATGCTATTCAAGGAAAGAGCCCAAGAGATCCAACTGGATGATTTGGAAGATCTCCATTAGCAACTGGCAGAGTTGAAGAACATGGGCATTGTTTGAGAGTCATATAGTCCTTATTTCTTCTCCATAGTGATGGTGTAGAAGAAGAATGGTTCCTTGAGGATGTGCATTGACTGCCGAATAGGGTTGAGCGGACACCTAGATGTCCGTGTTCGACGGGTTCGGCCGAACTTTAAAAAAAAGTCCGGGTCCGTGTCCCGGACTTTTACCGAACTTTTCCCGGACACCGAACCCCATTGAAGTCAATGGGGACCCGAACTTTAAGGCACTAAAATGGCTCTAAAACACCAAAGGAAAGGGCTAGAGTGCTGCAAATGGCAGCAAAACGTAATTAAGAGCATGGCAAGTGCTCTGCAAACAAATGTGGATAGGGAAATAACTTAAAACAACAAAAAAAAACAGAAAAATAAAACAATGTTCTTCTTCATCTCTGAAGGACGAGGCCCATATGGAGTAGGAGGGAGGTTGAGGTGGTGGTGGATGTGGCGGTGACATAGGCGTGCGCACAGGGTGTGCTGGGTGTGCCTGGGCACACCCTAATCACCTAGGGCACATAGCATTGCCAGTGAGGAGATGGGAAAGATCTCCCTGGGACCTGCTCTGCTCTATTTCTCCTTGCCTACAGGTACATGGCCCCGATACATTACTCTCCCTGCTGGCAAACACATGCATGTGTATTTCAACTTTGGGGTGCACACCTTAATGCAATAGGCTGCGCACACCTATGGGCGGTGTAGGTGGAAGCGGCGGTGGAGGAGGACCAGGGCCGGATTAACAGCATCATGGGCTTGGTGCTGAGGATTTTGAAGGGCCTTAAGGGCCGTGCCTTGCCATGCACCCAGAGGAGGAAGGGTGCAGCCATGCATGCCTAATTCAACATGGGATGCTGTCTCTGAAGCCCATAAACACATCCATGCATCGCCAACTGTCCCTCCTTGTCCGGCCTTCACGCTGTGTGGGGAGGTTCTGAGGGTGCTGCCTGGGGAAGCGAGCATAGAAGCCAGACTTCTGTGTTTACAAGTGACAGAAGAGCGGTAACAGTGAATATGGCCAACCCGGGGCCTATATAAAAGGTAGGGGCCTGGAGCTGCAGCTCCAATAGCCCCTACATTAATCTGGCCCTGAGGAGGAGGACGAGGTAGCCAACACTGCTTCTTTTCAAAAATTTTAAATGAGGGTACACCCCAAAAGAGTGAGAAAGAGCAAAAATGGAACAATGGGTGGGTAAGGTCGGTATCCATTGCTATTCTGCATAAGGTACGGAAAAGTCCCGTGGGATCCATGCCTGGTTCATTTTAATGAACGTGAGCTTGTCCACATTGTCTCTGGACAGGCGGCTGCGCTTGTCTGTTATAACGCCCCCAGCCGTGCTAAATACCCGTTCAGATAATACACTGGCTGCAGGGCACGCCAGCACCTCCAAGGCGTAAAGGGCAAGCTCAGGCCATGTGCCCAATTTGGAGACCCAGAAGTTGAAGGGGGCAGAACCGTCATTCACTACATGTAGGCGTGTGCACACATACTGCTCCACCATGTTGGTAAAATGCTGCCTCCTGCTAAGACGTTCCATCTGAGCTGCTGGTGCTGCTGTTTGTTGTGGCGTGCTGACAAAGCTTTTCCACATTTCGGCCATGCTAACCCTGCCTTCTGAGGTGCTGGCGGTGCCCTGGTTGCGTTGGCGACCTCCTCCTCCTCCTCCTCTGCCTTGTGCTTCCACTGTGGCCCCGCTGTCAGATGGGAATGCCAGCAGCATGGCGTCTACCAGCGTGCGCTTGTACTCGCGCATCTTGCGATCGCGCTCCAGTGAGTGAATTAAGGACGGTACGTTGTCCTTGTAACGGGGATCCAGCAGCGTGGCCACCCAGTAATCAGCACAAGTTAGAATGTGGGCAACTCGGCGGTCGTTGTGGAGACACTGCAGCATGTAATCGCTCATGTGTGCCAGGCTGCCCAGAGGCGACGAAAGGCTGTCCTCTGTGGGAGGTGTATCGTCCGTGTCCTCTGTATCCCCCCAGCCACGCACCAGTGATGGCCATGAGCTGGCCTGGGTGCCACCCTGCTGTGAACATGGTTCCATCTCCTCCTCCAGCTCCTCCTCCTCCTCATCCTCCTCATCCTCCAGAACTGTGCCCCTGCTGGACAATTGTGTCCCTGGCGTTTGTGTGTGCAGGAACCCACCCTCGGAGCCCCTGGCGAATGACTGCCCTGAAAGCCTTTGAAATGTTACCTCTTCATCCTCCTCCTCCTCCTCCTCATCCTGTGCCACATCCTCTTCCATCATCGCCCAAATTGTTTTTTCAAGGAGGCATAGAAGTGGGATAGTTAAGCTGAGAATGGCGTCATTGCCACTGGCCATGTTGGTGGAGTACCCAAAACAGCGCAACAAGGCACAATATATGCAAATGTCAAATATGCAAACTATGCCGCAATTTAATGTTTTTTACACCAAAAGGGTGTGTATTGAATAGCGGAATAGGATAAAAAACTGTGTATCTCACACGTACAAACACAGACTAGGCCCGATTAAATTTTTTCCTACCCTAAAGGGAGGATGAGGAAGAGGAGTATGGAACATGCAGCACCCTCAAATCTTCAGAAGTATGAGATGAACCCCAAAAACTTGGAAAGGTGGATCTCTCTCACACGTACCAACACAGACTATCCCCCAATTTAACTGATCCCCAAAGGTTTTTGATTAAATAGCGGAATAGAAAATATGATCCAAAAAAAGTGTATGTATATCACACGTACACAACCACACTAGGCCCCAATTACTATTGTTTGTACCCCTAAAAGGCTAGATGAGGAGTAGGGGGGGTATGGAACAGGCAGCACCCTCAAACCTTCAGAAGTATGAGATGAACCCCAACAACTTGGAAAGGTGGATCTCTCTCACACGTACCAACACAGACTATCCCCCAATTTAACTGATCCCCAAAGGTTTTTGATTAAATAGCGGAATAGAAAATATGATCCAAAAAAAGTGTATGTATATCACACGTACACAACCACACTAGGCCCCAATTACTATTGTTTGTACCCCTAAAAGGCTAGATGAGGAGTAGGGGGGGTATGGAACAGGCAGCACCCTCAAACCTTCAGAAGTATGAGATGAACCCCAACAACTTGGAAAGGTGGATCTCTCTCACACGTACCAACACAGACTATCCCCCAATTTAACTGATCCCCAAAGGTTTTTGATTAAATAGCGGAATAGAAAATATGATCCAAAAAAAGTGTATGTATATCACACGTACACAACCACACTGGGCCCCAATTACTATTGTTTGTACCCCTAAAAGGCTAGATGAGGAGTAGGGGGAGTATGGAACAGGCAGCACCCTCAAACCTTCAGAAGTATGAGATGAACCCCAACAACTTGGAAAGGTGGATCTCTCTCACACGTACCAACACAGACTATCCCCCAATTTAACTGATCCCCAAAGGTTTTTGATTAAATAGCGGAATAGAAAATATGATCCAAAAAAAGTGTATGTATATCACACGTACACAACCACACTAGGCCCCAATTACTATTGTTTGTACCCCTAAAAGGCTAGATGAGGAGTAGGGGGGGTATGGAACAGGCAGCACCCTCAAACCTTCAGAAGTATGAGATGAACCCCAACAACTTGGAAAGGTGGATCTCTCTCACACGTACCAACACAGACTATCCCCCAATTTAACTGATCCCCAAAGGTTTTTGATTAAATAGCGGAATAGAAAATATGATCCAAAAAAAGTGTATGTATATCACACGTACACAACCACACTAGGCCCCAATTACTATTGTTTGTACCCCTAAAAGGCTAGGAGTAGGGGGAGTATGGAACAGGCAGCACCCTCAAACCTTCAGAAGTATGAGATGAACCCCAACAACTTGGAAAGGTGGATCTCTCTCACACGTACCAACACAGACTATCCCCCAATTTAACTGATCCCCAAAGGTTTTTGATTAAATAGCGGAATAGAAAATATGATCCAAAAAAAGTGTATGTATATCACACGTACACAACCACACTAGGCCCCAATTACTATTGTTTGTACCCCTAAAAGGCTAGATGAGGAGTAGGGGGGGTATGGAACAGGCAGCACCCTCAAACCTTCAGAAGTATGAGATGAACCCCAACAACTTGGAAAGGTGGATCTCTCTCACACGTACCAACACAGACTATCCCCCAATTTAACTGATCCCCAAAGGTTTTTGATTAAATAGCGGAATAGAAAATATGATCCAAAAAAAGTGTATGTATATCACACGTACACAACCACACTAGGCCCCAATTACTATTGTTTGTACCCCTAAAAGGCTAGATGAGGAGTAGGGGGGGTATGGAACAGGCAGCACTCTCAAATCTTCAGAAGTATGAGATGAACCCCAAAAACTTGGAAAGGTGGATCTCTCTCACACGTACCAACACAGACTATCCCCCAATTTAACTGATCCCCAAAGGTTTTTGATTAAATAGCGGAATAGAAAATATGATCCAAAAAAAGTGTATGTATATCACACGTACACAACCACACTAGGCCCCAATTACTATTGTTTGTACCCCTAAAAGGCTAGATGAGGAGTAGGGGGGGTATGGAACAGGCAGCACCCTCAAACCTTCAGAAGTATGAGATGAACCCCAACAACTTGGAAAGGTGGATCTCTCTCACACGTACCAACACAGACTATCCCCCAATTTAACTGATCCCCAAAGGTTTTTGATTAAATAGCGGAATAGAAAATATGATCCAAAAAAAGTGTATGTATATCACACGTACACAACCACACTGGGCCCCAATTACTATTGTTTGTACCCCTAAAAGGCTAGATGAGGAGTAGGGGGAGTATGGAACAGGCAGCACCCTCAAACCTTCAGAAGTATGAGATGAACCCCAACAACTTGGAAAGGTGGATCTCTCTCACACGTACCAACACAGACTATCCCCCAATTTAACTGATCCCCAAAGGTTTTTGATTAAATAGCGGAATAGAAAATATGATCCAAAAAAAGTGTATGTATATCACACGTACACAACCACACTAGGCCCCAATTACTATTGTTTGTACCCCTAAAAGGCTAGATGAGGAGTAGGGGGGGTATGGAACAGGCAGCACCCTCAAACCTTCAGAAGTATGAGATGAACCCCAACAACTTGGAAAGGTGGATCTCTCTCACACGTACCAACACAGACTATCCCCCAATTTAACTGATCCCCAAAGGTTTTTGATTAAATAGCGGAATAGAAAATATGATCCAAAAAAAGTGTATGTATATCACACGTACACAACCACACTAGGCCCCAATTACTATTGTTTGTACCCCTAAAAGGCTAGGAGTAGGGGGAGTATGGAACAGGCAGCACCCTCAAACCTTCAGAAGTATGAGATGAACCCCAACAACTTGGAAAGGTGGATCTCTCTCACACGTACCAACACAGACTATCCCCCAATTTAACTGATCCCCAAAGGTTTTGATTAAATAGCGGAATAGAAAATATGATCCAAAAAAAGTGTATGTATATCACACGTACACAACCACACTAGGCCCCAATTACTATTGTTTGTACCCCTAAAAGGCTAGGAGTAGGGGGAGTATGGAACAGGCAGCACCCTCAAACCTTCAGAAGTATGAGATGAACCCCAACAACTTGGAAAGGTGGATCTCTCTCACACGTACCAACACAGACTATCCCCCAATTTAACTGATCCCCAAAGGTTTTTGATTAAATAGCGGAATAGAAAATATGATCCAAAAAAAGTGTATGTATATCACACGTACACAACCACACTAGGCCCCAATTACTATTGTTTGTACCCCTAAAAGGCTAGATGAGGAGTAGGGGGGGTATGGAACAGGCAGCACCCTCAAACCTTCAGAAGTATGAGATGAACCCCAACAACTTGGAAAGGTGGATCTCTCTCACACGTACCAACACAGACTATCCCCCAATTTAACTGATCCCCAAAGGTTTTTGATTAAATAGCGGAATAGAAAATATGATCCAAAAAAAGTGTATGTATATCACACGTACACAACCACACTAGGCCCCAATTACTATTGTTTGTACCCCTAAAAGGCTAGGAGTAGGGGGAGTATGGAACAGGCAGCACCCTCAAACCTTCAGAAGTATGAGATGAACCCCAACAACTTGGAAAGGTGGATCTCTCTCACACGTACCAACACAGACTATCCCCCAATTTAACTGATCCCCAAAGGTTTTTGATTAAATAGCGGAATAGAAAATATGATCCAAAAAAAGTGTATGTATATCACACGTACACAACCACACTAGGCCCCAATTACTATTGTTTGTACCCCTAAAAGGCTAGATGAGGAGTAGGGGGGGTATGGAACAGGCAGCACCCTCAAACCTTCAGAAGTATGAGATGAACCCCAACAACTTGGAAAGGTGGATCTCTCTCACACGTACCAACACAGACTATCCCCCAATTTAACTGATCCCCAAAGGTTTTTGATTAAATAGCGGAATAGAAAATATGATCCAAAAAAAGTGTATGTATATCACACGTACACAACCACACTAGGCCCCAATTACTATTGTTTGTACCCCTAAAAGGCTAGATGAGGAGTAGGGGGGGTATGGAACAGGCAGCACCCTCAAACCTTCAGAAGTATGAGATGAACCCCAACAACTTGGAAAGGTGGATCTCTCTCACACGTACCAACACAGACTATCCCCCAATTTAACTGATCCCCAAAGGTTTTTGATTAAATAGCGGAATAGAAAATATGATCCAAAAAAAGTGTATGTATATCACACGTACACAACCACACTAGGCCCCAATTACTATTGTTTGTACCCCTAAAAGGCTAGGAGTAGGGGGAGTATGGAACAGGCAGCACCCTCAAACCTTCAGAAGTATGAGATGAACCCCAACAACTTGGAAAGGTGGATCTCTCTCACACGTACCAACACAGACTATCCCCCAATTTAACTGATCCCCAAAGGTTTTTGATTAAATAGCGGAATAGAAAATATGATCCAAAAAAAGTGTATGTATATCACACGTACACAACCACACTAGGCCCCAATTACTATTGTTTGTACCCCTAAAAGGCTAGATGAGGAGTAGGGGGAGTATGGAACAGGCAGCACCCTCAAATCTTCAGAAGTATGAGATTGTGTTCACTGTACCCCACAAAGATTGAGTTCACTGCACCCCACAATGATTGTGTTCACTGCACCCCACAAAGATTGTGTTCACTGCACCTCACAAAGATTGTGTTCACTGTACCCCCCAAAGATTGTGTTCACTGCACCCCACAAAGATTCTGTTCACTGTACCCCACAAAGATTGTGTTCACTGCACCCTAAAAGGATGTTGTTCACTGCACCCCACAAAGATTGTGTTCACTGCACCCTAAAAGGATGTTGTTCACTGCACCCCAAAAAGATTGTGTTCACTGTACCCCCCCAAAGATTGTGTTCACTGCACCCCACAAAGATTGTGTTCACTGCACCCCAAAAAGATTGTGTTCACTGTACCCCCCAAAGATTGTGTTCACTGCACCCCAAAAAGATTGTGTTCACTGTACCCCCCAAAGATTGTGTTCACTGCACCCCACAAAGATTCTGTTCACTGTACCCCACAAAGATTGTGTTCACTGCACCCCAAAAAGATTGTGTTCACTGTACCCCCCCAAAGATTGTGTTCACTGCACCCCACAAAGATTCTGTTCACTGCACCCCACAAAGGATTTTGTTCACTGCACCCCAAAAAGATTGTGTTCACTGCACCCCAAAAAGGATTTTGATCACTGCACCCCAAAAAGGATGTTGTTCACTGCACCCCAAAAATGATTTTGTTCACTCCACCCCAAAAAGATTGTGTTCACTGCACCCCACAAAGATTGTGTTCACTGCACCCCAAAAAGATTGTGTTCACTGTACCCCCCAAAGATTGTGTTCACTGCACCCCACAAAGATTCTGTTCACTGTACCCCACAAAGATTGTGTTCACTGCACCCCAAAAAGATTGTGTTCACTGCACCCCAAAAAGGATGTTGTTCACTGCACCCCAAAAAGGATGTTGTTCACTCCACCCCAAAAAGATTGTGTTCACTGCACCCCACAAAGATTGTGTTCACTGCACCCCAAAAAGATTGTGTTCACTGCACCCCAAAAATGATTTTGTTCACTGCACCCCAAAAAGGATTTTGTTCACTGCACCCCAAAAAGGATGTTGTTCACTCCACCCCAAAAAGATTGTGTTCACTGCACCCCAAAAAGATTGTGTTCACTGCACCCCACAAAGGATTTTGTTCACTGCACCCCAAAAAGATTGTGTTCACTGCACCCCAAAAAGGATGTTGTTCACTGCACCCCAAAAAGGATTTTGTTCACTGCACCTTAAAAAGATTGTGTTCACTGCACTCCACAAAGGATTTTGTTCACTGCACCCCACAAAGATTGTGTTCACTGCACACCAAAAAGGATTGTGTTCACTGCACCCCAAAAAGATTTTGTTCACTGCACCCCAAAAAGATTGTGTTCACTGCAGCCCAAAAAGATTGTGTTCACTGCAGCCCAAAAAGATTGTGTTCACTGCAGCCCAAAAAGATTGTGTTCACTGCAGCCCAAAAAGATTGTGTTCACTGCAGCTCACACACAGAAAAATGGATGTGGATCACTGACACCTGCCTATCTCCAATCCCACACCACACAGCAATATCGATTGTAGTTTGTAGAACACAGTTTCCCTAAAATTCAGCAGACTCTGTCCCTAACAGGATTGAGAAGAGATCGTAGATCAGGATTGAGTGCAGATTCACCCCACCCCCCACACAGCAATATCGATTGTAGTTTGTAGAAGACACTGACCCTATAATTCAGCAGACTCTATCCCTAAAATGCCTACAACTCGCCCTGCCTAAACACTCCGACCTGTCCCTCAATTCTATCCGGACACAAATGGTTTTTTCCTGCCTATCTTTCCCTAATCAGCAGCCAGCACATTGATGTGTGCTCTGTCCCTTAGCTAAGCAGCAGAATGACGCTGCTGCGGCGGCTGCCTCGAACTTATAAAGACTTGGTCACATGCTTCAGACGGCCAATCACAGCTACTAAGACATTTGCAGGCATGGCTGGGATGGCTTAAGGCACACCAGTTAAACGATTGTTGATTGGCTGTTGAAAGCCCGCCATGAAAAGAGCGCCAAAGCATGCAAAACCCGGAAATAAAACGACCGAACACGGATTTTTACCCGAACATACAGTAAAGTGTCCGTGTCCGTGTTCGGGTAAAAAAAATCCAATTATTCGGTACGAACACGAATAATACAGTCCGTGTTCGCTCAACACTACTGCCGAATGCTCAACAGAAAAACTATTCCCTCCCAGTACATTACTTAATGGAAAGAAGATGCCCTACAATCCCTGACAGGGTCAAAGTGGTTCTGTGTGCTATTCCACCTCAAGAGTGGGTATTAACAGATCCCCATGCACCTAGAAGACAGCCCTTATCTGTCCACTAGGGTTCTTCGAATTTGACAGAATGCCCCAAGGTCTGTCAGGAGGTCCAGCAATCTTCCAGCCATTGATGGAAAAGACAGTAGGGGACATGAACTTGATTAAAGTGCTGGTGAAGATAAAATTATTGTCTTTGGCAGAAGCCTTGAAGAGCATAAAAAAACATCTAGAGAAAGTCTGGAAGAGACTTCATGAGGAATTTACGTTGTCAGTTCTACCAGCCATTTATTAGTTACCCCGGACACGTTATCTCTACTAAGGGAGTGTCTATTGACCCTAGAAGCTGTCACCTCCTGGCTAAGACCTACCAATGTGACTGAGCTGAGTCAGTCCTGGTGTTCTTCTCATACTACCAAATATTCATTGAGCGATTTGCTAGGATAGCTCAGCCCTTAAATGAGACTTATCAAGGCCAGCCAGACAATCCCAAGGACCCAGGAAGCCTTTGAAAGTCGTTTAAAGATCAATGAAATGATCAGTGCAAGCAAGCCTTCTGTCAGCTGAAGAGGGACCTTATAAATACCCCTGTGTTGGCCTATGTCAATCCACCCAAGCCTTATGAACTGCATGTCAATGCTGGCAGAGATGCTCTGGGGAGTGTAATACCAAGAACATGATGTTCACTTACAACCTGTGGCTTACAGGAGCTGAGAAGAACTAACTGAACCACAAGCTAGAGTTCCTGTGGATACATTGAAAGACTACTTGTATGGTGCAGACTTTGTGTTACATATATCCTCACCACAGCAATTTGGATACCACAGGGCATTGATGGCTGGCCACTCTTTCTTGTTTATGTTTCAGCTTGAAATATTGCCCTGGGATTGGATCAAAGATGCAGATGCCCTGTCAAGGAGGCCTTATGACCCTGAGACTCCCTCAGACACAACTAACATCAGAATGGGTACAAGCTCTATGTCAAGGAGCTGCAAGCTGCCGCAAGGGAGCAACAGGGGCTGAAACTTTTGAAATCTCTGCTGCAGGCATTCCCAAAGCTCTACTGCAACCTCAATCAATATAGGAATGGAGGCCCACCCAAGCTCCCTAAGAAGAACTTTCAAATGGACCAGATAGAAGACCCCAACTTCAGTTTGACCCAGAAATAAAGACTCTGCCTACCAGAGCTGCCCCAATGAGCTATCTCCAAAGCTAAAGGCCTATGGAGTGGGTGTGCATTTACTTCTTATGCCTAGAACCCAACTCAAGTGGACAAGAAAACGTCCTTGTGGTGACAGACCATTTCAGAGAATCCATTCTGATCAAGAAAGAGGCTTTTAAAGCAGACTCAATAAACTTCTGCTTGACATGTTGGGCACCCAACAATCAAGAATGTTGCCATATCACCCTCAAGGGGATCCACAGCCAGAGAGGTTTAATTGAACTTTCCTTGACATGTTTGAGACTCTTTCTGCAGTAAGAATCAGCATTGGAGCAGGCACATCTCTGATGTGGTGCATGCCTACAATAGCTCAGAGAATGGCCCAACTAGCTATTCCCCTTACAGAGTTATATTGGGGAAGGGAAGCTCGCCTACCAGTGGATTTGGCCTTCGGCATCTCCATAGATGGCATGTCAGCTGCAAGTCACAGGGGCTATGTGGAATAGCTTTGCAAGAACCCAAAGAAAAAAATATATTTTTCCCCATCGATGCGCTGATCAAAAATGCACCAAGGATGGCTGGTAGATAGTCCTTCTTTAACCACAGTTCTGGGCATGTATATAAACTCCTGTCCTACATGGCCTATTCAAGCGCAGCAGGGAGCTTCGATCACTGCTCCTGTACCCTTGTATAATGGTCCCCTACTCATGTTGTTGCCGAGTGGTCAGCTCTCTGTGCTTCCGGCGTCTATGGCCAATGCGCCTGCACACTACCGTGCATGCGTGCCTATGGCCCGGCCGGAAGACCGATTACTGTGGTCACACTGAACTGCTCTGAAGAAAGTAAAAAAATTGCAAAAAAAATGTAAAAAAGAAATTTAAGTATAACATTATTTGAAATTTTTTAACATACTGTCACCAGTCAGTGTCCCTGATCACCACCTCATCAGTCATATGATGATGCTATACTGCACTGGTGACAGTGTGTAAAAAAAATTGTGAAAGAAAAATATTTTATTAAATTTCTTCATTTTCAAAAACATTGTGACAAAAAATTACAATTTCAAAAAACTCACCATGCCTCTTACTAAATGCCTTAGAGTGTCTACTTTCTAAAAAGGGGTCATTTAGGAAGAATTTATACTGTCCTAACATTTTAGGGCCTCAAGTCAGTACATCAGAAGTGATCAATTTTCAAATATACAGTATATACCATAGTTTGTAAACACTATAACTTTTAAATCAATTTATATACACTTATTGGTATTTTTTTTATCAAAGTTTCAAAATTTCTGTCTTTTTTAGTTTATATCGCAAAAAATAAAAAAAACAGTGGTGATCAAATACCACCACAAAAAGATATATTTCTGTAAAAAAAATGATAAAAATGTAATTTGTGTACAGTTTTGCATGACTGCGCAATTGTCAGTTGAAATAGCACAGTGCTGAATAGCAAAAAATGCACTGGTCATGAAGGGAGTAAAACCTTCCAGAGCTCAAGTGGTTAATCCACTAGATGACCATAGAGAATGAAATTGGATATAGCTAGCTAGCATAGCATCCATAGGAGCAGGGTCCTAAATGCAACAGCATTCACTGCTAGTACTTTACTGGACTTCTGAGATAACAATAAAAATTTAATATGAGCTGTTCAAGGCCTTAATAAGGTTTAAAATGTAAAAAAAACATAATCTATTTAATTTTGCTAAATACATTAGTTTGACATAGGTATTTTATATATTAAATTATCTGTCTATTAAAGCAGAAGAAATGTTTTCTTTGTTGCAGTAAGGCTGTACCAGGGTAACAGCTCGTTTTGTCCAGGGGGGGGGGGGGGGATTGCACAGAAAGGCTATACTCACCTGATCCTTTGATCCTTTGGAAAACAAAGCTCCCCCATGTCCAGCAGTGGACTGTTCTTGCCGACCTCGCGTTCAGAACCAGTCTATGGGTGTGATGATGTCAGGAACAGTCCACTGCACAAGACCTGGTCCGCAGGTAAGCAGGAGCAGCAGGGACCGACCCTGTGCTCAGAGGACTGGTGAATTCTGGCTCATACACACTATAAGAAACTTGGGTGAACATTTTCGTCCAAAGAATTTTCGTACGATTTTCGTATAGTGTGTACACAACTTTCGACAGCTGATTCCGAATTTTCGCATGAAACATTCCGAAAGGGACAAACTTCTAAATTTTTCTCATATGGGAACAGAATGAACTATTTTCATTTAATGTGTACTGTTTTCGTATGATTTTCGTATGAGAAAAATAAGAAAAGAAAGACTGCGCATGATCAGAAACAGTAAACAACAAAAAAAAGCTTTGTTTTGTACTAGAATTTTCATACAATTTTAGTTCTGATTTGCTGTGAAAACAACGAGAAGAATCTGACGATCATTCGCCCGATTTTCTTCTAGTTTGTACCCCACTTTAGGTAAGTATACTTCCACTCTCCTCACACCTAAAGAAAAATGAGTAGCTAACCCATTCAGTGCAGGCTCAGCCCCACTGCATGAAAACATTTTTTTCCTGGAATTCTTCTTTAACCACTTCCGGTCCGCGCTATAGCCGAAGTACGGCTGCAGCGCGGACTCTAATTTTCGGGAGGCCGTCTTTATACGGCCTCCCAGAAACAGGCTCCCCGCGCGCTCCCGCAAGCGTGCATCAGGGAAAATCTGTGTTGGCCGTGTCCCTTGGACACAGCCAATCACAGATCATGGTAAATGGCCAATCACAGCGGCCATTTACCACGTGATCGGGCCGTGCAATGAGAGATGATCTCATATGTAAACATATGAGATCATCTCTCATCGCCAGCTCTCTTCCTCACACAGAGACTGCGTGTGAGGAAGGAGCAGAGCCCGATCACCGGTAAGGGAACAGCAATGTAATCAGAGCACTGATCACCAGTGCCCTGATTACTGAAGAGGGGAAATAATGCCACAACTGCCCACAGTGCCCGCCATCAGTGCCCCCCATCAGTGCCCACAGTCAGTGCCCATAGTGCTGCCAGTCAGTGCCCATCAGTGCCTGCTCATATAGGCACTGATGGGCACTGACTAGCAGCACTATGGGCACTGAGTGTGGGCACTGATGGTGCTGCCCATCAGTGCTGATCAGTGCCACCCATCAGTATCCATCAGTGCCACCCATCAGTGCCCATCAGTGCCACCTCTCAGTGCCCATCAGTGCCATCTCTCAGTGCCCATCAGTGCCGCCCGTCAGTGCTGCCTCTCAGTGCCCAGCAGTGCCACCTCTCAGTGCCCAGCAGTTCCACCTCTCAGTGCCACCTCTCAGTGCCCAGCAGTGCCACCTATCAGTGCTCATCAGTGCCACCTATCAGTGTGCATCAGTGCCGCCTATCAGTGCTCATCAGTGCGGCATATTAGTACCTCCTCATCAGTGCCACCTCATCAGTGCCCATAAGTGCCACCTCATCAGTGTCCATAAGTGCCACCTTATCAGTGCCCATCAGTGCAGCCTATCAGTGCCCATCAGTGCCGCCTAATCAGCGCACATCAGTGAAGGAGAAAAATTTATTTTTTTTCAAAATTTTCTGTCTTTTTTCTTTTTTTTTGTAAGAAATAAAAAAGCCAGAGGTGATTAAATACCACCAAAAGAAAGCTCTATTTGTGTGAAAAAAATGATAAAAATTTAATATGGGTACAGTGTAGCATGACCGCGCAATTGTCATTCAAAGCGTGAGAGCACTGAAAGCTGAAAATTGGCCTGGATAGGAAGGGGGTGAAAGTGCCCAGTAGGCAAGTGGTTAATGTATATAAGATTTAGAAGAGAAACAGTTCATGTTATGAAATATTTTGAACAAGGCACAAAACACATAAACTGGGATGTCACTGAGATTGATGAGGTTTGGTTCTAGAGTGCTGATTTTTTGTGGTATTGCATGTTGAATACTTGCTGCTTTTCCATGCACTGTTCTTGACCAGCTTGTTCAGGTTATTACCATCCGCCTACATGAATTGCCTGCCCATTTTTGAGCTAAAGGAAATTTCAGCATCGGTATACTGATAAATTTCTTTATTTATAGGGTTCGCTATGACATAATGATTCAGTGTCTGAACCTAGGATATGTAATTTGTTTTATTTACAGTTTTTATTTGCATTTTTTACATTGGCACACTATTCCTAGGCTTACATATAGAATATTAAAGCCATGTGAAATTATATAACAATGAATTCAAGAGAGCTAATTTGTAAAAAAATGTAAAGATAAGGGAACTTTATTACGCGGCGGAGAAACCCTTTAAACCTATTAAAATTTGAATAATAATAAAAAGTCTGTCATACTGTTGCACTTACTAGTGCAGCACAGTGCAGAAAGTTTTATTACAGTTGGGAGTCCTGAAATGTATCCATCTTTGTTCTACAATAACACTTTACAAAACAGCTTATAAATGGCCAGCAGTAGAATCCCAATGATGATCACCTTCTTCTGTGTCTGCCAATATGTGTTGCAAGAGGGTGCTGACTCACATTGAGCTCTGTCTGCTGTGTCTGCACTGCTTGGCACAAATCTTGGAATCTTCTTCCTTGGTAATCAATCTGTCAACAGCCCAAATAACCACAGCAGGGATCCAAAGCACCAAGTCCTTGGCTAACTGTCACAGAGAATAGACTTCCCATGGCAGAGAATTTCTCCTGATTAACCCCTAGGAGAAAGACAGAAAAGAGTCCCTTTACCTACTGGATTTCATTGGTTGTGCTACTAAACTCTTAGCAACCTGAATAACATTCATTCAGTTGTACTTCTTTAATAGGAAAGGAATTTATTGCATCAAGTTTAAAAATAGTGTTAGCATTCTAACCAATAGATCTCAATTATAAAATAGATTAAAATTCTGTAGAATATTTTCTATACCTAAGAAAATGTGGTTAGCTTAATTTAAGTAATCTTGTTAGTGTGTTTTAATTGTTATGTTTTGTTTTAGGTGCAATTGTAGTTATGCAAGTAGATGGGAACATGCATGCTTGTTCATGACAATTGTAGAATGTGAATGCAGGCGGTCCCTAGGGTTACAAACAAGATAGGGTCTGTAGGTCCGTTCTTAAGTTGAATTTGTTTGTAAGTCGGAACAGGTCCATTTTTTAAGTATAGCTCCAGCCCAAAAATTTTTTTTTTTTTTTGGATAGCATATGGAAGGGTTAAGACCCCTGTAGCATTTGTTTTTCTGTTTGTGCCCCTGTTCTAAGTATTTTACCTTACTTTCTGTCCCTATGACAATTGGATTTTGAACATTTTGGGTTGTTGTGGAAACAAGGATTGGTGATAAAGCTTCAGTGGAGACACCTTTTTCCCATGATAACTCTTACAGGAGTGAATTTCCCTTCCTAGGGGTAGATTTCCTCTCACTTCCTGTTGTCTCCCTTTGTTCGTAAGTAGGAGTTGTTTGTAAGTATCTAAGTGAATGAGGTAAAACAAAGTGAAACTTCACTTTGTAAAGAATACCTAGGAAATTAAAGATTACTGCTTACACATGATTGAATAATTGAAGTTCGCACAACTTCACCTCATTAACTAAGCAAGTCAGGTTAGTGAAATTACACTTACTTCAAACATCCAATCATGTACAGTACAATCAAAAATGTCGTTTTTGTGCACATAATTGGGTATTCTTTGCAAAGTAAATGTTCAATATGTTTACTTGCGTTGCCCTTTAATGGTAATGGCTTCTGAAATGTGGTTAGCAGACGTATTTGTAGCGCATTTGCCGCGTGACAAAAAACATGCTGAAATACGTGCTGAAGAGAGGCACAATTCTACATGACCAAAAAAGTTCTGGAGGTTCTTTGGAGCATTTGTAGCACAGCAGCCTATTGAAGTGAGTGGGCTGCCCTATGTGTGACATGCGGAAACATGCACAAAAATGTGAAGGGGAACACGCCTTTACTGAATGAGCAAACAAAATGGTTATATTTGGCCAATTCGCCTGACTGAACCTCCAGATGAATATATGGGGAATAGCATAAAAATATCAATAAAAAAGATACATCAGGCAGTGGGCTTGTACAAAGATAATAAGGTAAAAGCATAGTAGTGTAGCAGTAATTATTATGCATATAGCCCATTACCTACAAAGGGGTACTAAAACTGGGGGAACAGTAAAAAAAAGGGGGGGGGGGACATGGGACTTTATATGAAGTGTGTGGACATGCGGTTGGTAATAGAAGGGTTGAATCACTGGTAAAAGAACAAGGCAGGTTTATTAATACATATACACTTGTATAACATTGCATCAATTGCATGGTGCATACATATAATATTCCAGATCATGGTACAGTACAGAGGGTAATAATAGGAACACATAATGTGATAAAATTGTACATAGAATCCAAGGTAGCTATGGGTATATAATTGTAAAGTCCAAATAATGGTAAGATAGATGCATCGGTAATGAGCTCGACGCGTTTCGTGGGCATATCCACTTTATCAAGAGCAGGTGCATCATGTGGTATATATACACAATAGTAGGATCAGTATGCAAAAATGGAAGATCATGAAGCATGGGTCCAGAAGGCAACACATCCACACCGGGAGCTGTGGGAGCCCACCCAGCAACCAACATGGGGCACATCAAGAGGACATTCAAGGAGAAGAAGTGTAGCCAGGATATTGACTAGGGGGCGGTATTTTTTATTGATATTTTTACTCTATTCCCCATATATTCTTATGATCAGGGATGGAGGCATCTAGCCTTATTAGGCAGAGCCTCATTTAAAGTCCCACCCTCTGAACTTCTGTTCAAAAACTTTTTTGAAACTCCAGATGCCTTTCCATCAGTAATTTACTGGGGGGGGCAGAGCTTGGCACCATAATGACCGCTTAGTTCTCCCTCTCTGCCAGCATGGGGAAGAGATTTTCACACACTCCCCCTGCAACAGCCGCGATCACCGCTCACAAAACGGCAGGGCAAATCCCAGAGATCCCGCACACCATGACAAGGAAGAAATTCCTGCCTATGGGACCCCTGAAACTCACTGATTTCTTTAGGGGCTCCCAGCCCAGGGACAGGCAAGATGGTGCTGGCTCACCCCCAGCCTCACAGCCTGCCTCTCCTGTGGCAGCATTATAGAGCAGGGATTGCTCTTCTCCAAAGGGACAGCACTAAAAGAGCAGCATCATCTCTACACTCCACGCCATCCCATCAAGGTCCGGTAATGCCTCGTACACACACATCGATTGTTGGACGTGAATTTTCGGCCAACGTCCGATCGGCCGATTTTTGGCTTGTTAGTATGATGCTTCCGACAACCGACTCCGACTTTTCGGCCGAACAAAATCTGGTGTGCATGCTATAAAATTTTTGTTGGCCGTCAACAGAGCGGCCGATTTTCCGTCAGTCAGTAAAGATTTCGGCAGACAAAAATCAGATGAGCAAGACTGGGCATGCTCAGAGAAGAAAAAACACATGGAAAGTTAACCAGCACATGACATCACTTCTGAAGTTGGTTGTTGTTGGCTGAGAAAATTTGTGTGCAGTCTAGAGCACATTTCAACCAACACAACAACACTGGACAAAAGACGGCCGATCGGTCGGCCGATAATCGTTGCGTGTGTACGAGGCTTAAGCAAGAATCATCTCACATACCACCAGGCCATAGATGATGATAATAAACCTGACTCTGAGCAGGATCAATCAGCCACCCTCGCTACCCTACCGACTACTGATAACCTTGTCTCTGAAAATATGCTCAAACACACGCTTTTATCTTTACAAAAAGATTTAAGGAAAGATCTTAGAAAAGACATAAATTAAACCGTATTCCACATTCAGTCTCAGACTGATGGCCTGGGGGACTGCACAGACACCCTTGAGCACCAGCTAAGTACCTATATCCCCACATATAATGAATTAGTTGATGCCCATCAACACCAAGTGGAAGAGTTTCAACGCATCACTGCAAAAATGGCTGAGCTAGAAGTACGCTTCCGCAGGAAAGTGGCATGATCATAATGGTTGCATTGTTACATTAAAGTTAGAGTATAACTTTCTTAGACTTAATTTAACTTTTGTTAGCATTTTCTACCACTCTAAGTTGGAGGAAGGCCAGTTGCTGGAATGGAAAGGAAATAATTTGTATATTGTTTTTTGAGTGGCCAGATTTTGTTAAATGTTTGTGTTGCCCAGATATATACAATATCTCACAGAAGTGAGTACACCCCTCGCATTTTTGTAAATATTTTATTATACCTTTTCATGTTACAACACTGAAGAAATTACACTTTGCTACAATGTAAAGTAGTGAGTGTACATCTTGTATAACAGTGTAAATTTGCTGTCCCCTCAAAATAACTCAGCCATTAATGTCTAAACCACTGGCAACAAAAGTGAGTACACCCCTAAGGGAAAATGTCCAAATTGGGCCCAATTAGCCATTTTCCCTCCCCGGTGTCATGTGACTTGTTAGTGTTACAAGGTCTCAGGTGTGAATGGGGAGCAGGTGTTTTAAATTTGGTGTTATCGCTCTCTCACTCTCTCATACTGGTCATTGGAAGTTTAAAATGGCACCTTATGGCAAAAAACTCTCTGAGGATCTGAAAAAAAGAATTGTTGCTCTACATAAAGATGGCCTAGGCTTTATAAAGATTGCCAAGAACCTGAAACTGAGCTGCAGCACAGGGGCCAAGACCATACAGCGGTTTAACAGGACAGGTTCCACTCAGAACAGGCCTTGCTATGGTTGACCAAAGAAGTTGAGTGCATGTGCTCAGCGTCATATCCAGAGGTTGTCTTTGGGAAATAGCCTGTCAGTGCTCAAACCATACGCTGCACACTGCATCAACTTGGTCTGCATGACTATCGTCCCAGAAGAAAGCCTCTTCTAAAGATGATCTTCAAGAAAGCCCGCAAACAGTTTGCTGAAGATAAGCAGACTAAGAGCATGGATTACTGGAACCATGTCCTGTGGTCTGACGAGTCAAAGATAAACTTATTTGGTTCAGATGGTGTTAAGCGTGTATGGCAGCAACCAGGTGGGGAGTACGAAGACAAGTGTGTCTTGCCTACAGTGAAGCATGGTGGTGGGAGTGTCGTGGTCTGGGGCTGCATGAGTGCTGCCAGAACTGAGGAGCTACAGTTCATTGAGGGAACCATGAATGCCAACATGTACTGTGACATACTAAAGCAGAGCATGATCCCCTCCATTCAGAGACTGGGCCACAGGGCAGTATTCCAACATGATAACCACCCCAAACACACCTCCAAGACAACCACTGCCTTTCTAAAGAAGCTGAAGGTAAAGGTAATGGACGCGCCTAGCATGTCTTCAGACCTATACCCTATTGAGCATCTGTGGGGCATCCTCAAAGGGAAAGTGGAGGAGCGCAAGGTCTCTAACATCCACCGGCTCCGTGATGTCGTCATGGAGCAGTGGAAGAGGACTCCATTGGCAACCTGTGTAGCTCTGGTAAAATCCATGCCCAAGAGAGTTAGGGCAGTGCTGGAAAATAATGGTGGCCACACAAAATATTGACACTTAGTTCCCAATTTAGACATTTCCACTTAGGGGTGTACTCACTTTTGTTGCCAGTGGTTTAGACATTAATGGCGGTGTGTTGAGTTATTTTGAGGTGACAGCAAATTTACACTGTTATACAAGCTGTGCACTCACTACTTTACATTGTAACAAAGTGTAATTTCTTCAATGTTGTTACATGAAAAGATAGAATAAAATATTTACAAAAATGTGTGGGATGTACTCACTTTCGTGAGATACTGTACCACAAATGTCATTTTCTCATTTGGGGAAATACAGGGAGTCCCTGGGTGGCTATGTCACAACTCCATGGTATATCTAGAGGGGGCCATGGTTATCGCCCTAGGCTGCTCTCTTGATATGGACTACAAACATGTCTGAATCTCTTCATCTCCATTAAATTAGGGGCAGGGTAATGGGTAATTTACAGAAGATAGCTAGGGAGGAAGATATCCTCTATGATACAGGAAGTGATAAGGACACTGTATTTCTGGTATTTCTGGTAGGATCAACGGTTATTTTCTGTATTTGCTAAAAATATACTTAGTTTAAAAAAAAGAAAGGACTGTAAGAAGCAATATATAACATTTTTGTTCTTGTGTTTAGTTACTTTTAAGAACCTCTGTCAGGATTTTATAGTGGCCTATGTTCCCATTGGAGAGATTTTTTGCTGTCGGAGTCTTCTTGTCCCAGTGACACCCATTTTTCTAATTTCTTGTCCTGGTAACACGCACATGAAATGGGGAGTAGATCTTCTAATAGGGTTACAGATGGCGATAACATTTTTGCAGATCATACTTGGTCTATGTAAAACTAAAAATAAAGTTTTAAAAAACTGGGGTTGATTTACTAAAACTGGAGAGTGCAAAATTTGGTGCAGCATGGTAGTCGATCAGTTTCTAACTTCAGCTTGTTCAATTAAGCTTTTTTTAAAGAAAAAACCCTGGAAGCTGATTGGTTTCTACGCAGAGCTGCACCAGATTTTGCACTCTCCAGTATTAGTAAATAAACCCCACCGTTTCCATGAACAAATTGTAATTGCAAATGTACATTGGGAAGCCGTATGTACACAGGTCTAGGAGTCAGTCAAAAAAATAGGGTTGATTTATAACAGGATTAGAGACTGTTCACTTATCAAATGTTTCAAAATATGACAGTTTTCATGTGAGCTGTTGATAAGATATAGAAACATAAAAAAAAAAAAAAGAACTAATGCTTCAGTATACCAAAATGATTCACTAAATTAAATAACTATAGATTTGCCGACTTGGGTCAATTTAAGTAGAACATTTGTATATATTGTCATCTTAGGATATGGTCCTTTTGGAGAATAAAAAAATGCATTACCAGCATTGAAATTATTATTTATATACTAAAGATTGTACATGTGGTTTCTCTTGTGTTTTATTATATGAATAAAAGGAGTAGAACCCAGCAAGAAATCATTTAGTGTTCTGATGAGCAAACAGAATCCAAAATAGTTGCTTTTTGTCTTCATTTTTTTCATGCTGGTAGATATACATTTTCTAAACTTTTGTTGGATATGAATTTTCCCAAAAGACACAATAGGTAGGAGAATAAGTTGTTGCATCCTCAGGGATTTTTTTATTGTTCTCTGACATTTCAGTTCTCTTTCTTTCATTTATAATAATGCTCCTATATTTCCTCTGATGATAAAAATAAAGCTAAAAAAAAAAAAAAAAAAAAAACCCCAATGCATTGTAAATTGTTAATAATGGAGGCCATGGGTAAATTACGATATTAGCACAAAGACTAATTTGGATACCTTTAGTGTTAGGATTAAGAATAGAGCAAACAATAAATAGTATAGTTGCCAATGATAAATGCTTCCCTCTTTAAAAACAGAAGGGAAAGAATTATAATAAGCTGAAAGCAAATTGCGAAACTTCAGAGAGGACAGGAAAAAAAAAAAACATAAAAAAAAAAACATGTAACATTTATAGTCACAAATTAATTTGTTTTATAAGATCCCATAAAATGTTTGTCTTTCTTCAAATGAATGACAGTCGCTAAATGCTGAATGTTACATTGAAGAAGATTTTAAAAAGTGCATTTATATTGGGTTGTTTAAGCATTTTTGTGACAAGAGAACATTTTGTCACAAATGTTTTATCTGTAAAAAAATACAAAAAAAAAAAAGTCATAGCATATTGTACTCACACTATTCATATTGAGAAGTGAGCAGACAGTATTGGGTTGCTCTGCAAACTAAATGTCATAGAAAGACGTTGTATTAGCAATTTTTTTTTAAGTAACGATTTTGTACATGCTTAGAAAAATTGTATAAACTTAAGGCTAAAGCTATAAAAAAAAACAGATAAATGCATACATACATTTTTACTAAAAACTGTTACATCTCCTTGTTAAATACTGAACTAAACAATAAGAAATATGTATTTTTATATCTATATAATGCTCAGATCTATTTCAATTATCAAGCTTCTTTTTTAATTATCCATTCAACCTTACATGCTGACAAATACATAATGCTGAACAAAACAAGTACTATCCTGTCTTATAATAAGGGGTTCAAGTGGAAATATTCTTTTTATGAGAGTGTATCAACCTAATAGTAGTATATAGTATACGTTGTTCTATATTTTTTACTTTTTGTATAGTTAGATATCTGAAACTTTAATTTATTATGTGCTTATTGCCTGTAGTTGCACAGCTGTCATTTAAAATCACAATTTGCTAAAAGACGCAGACTTGTTTTTAATAAATATAATTAAATATAAAAAATGTTATACATATATATATATATATATATATATATATATATATATATATATATATATATATATATATATATATATTGCATATGGTTACATTTGAAAGAAAGAAATTCATGATAATGTATGAAATAATATTATATAGATTGTTTAAAAAACTACAGACGGTTGATTTGCTAAGATAACTAATGTTTTGATCACACAACAAATCTCTGCTCAGGTGAAATGCGCAATCAGCAATCAGCAATGAAATTTCTACTGAATCCAAATGTCTGCTGAAGAATTGAGATTGTGAAAAATTATTCCTTTAAATGTCTAGTACAACCAAACCAAACTATCATTTTGGGCTAAACAGTAAACCAACTAATTAACCACCACCTAAATCCGTAAATGTTACAGAAAATCTTACAGTGACATCATTTGCTTGTGCTCCTGGGTTGCTTTCTTTGCCATTGCAAGAGGTCCCACGCTTCCTTTTGTATTTTTAATGCATTTTACAAATAATAAATTCAACATACAGGAGTTGGAAAAAAGCTGGGTGAAACCTTAACCTGGAACTAACACTGCAGGAGTCCATCGGAAAGGCTGAATTTGCCAATTAAAATGACTGTCTTTGCCCCTAAAAAAATTCCAAAGCAGTGTTCTGCAATAGAAGAAATAAAATACTATCCTAAATAAATAATAGGATACAGTATTTATTTAAAGGGTCGGCTTATCCAGAACAAATCATGTTTCAGCTATGACAAGAGCCTAACAGGCTGACTTTAAAGCATTTGTTACCCCAGAAAAAAACAATAAATAAAGATCCTGTTCTTTGAACCACTTAAGGACTTGGCCATTTTTTTGCGATTCGGCACTGTGTTACTTTAACGGACAATTGCGCAATTAATGCGACACTGTACCCAAGTAACATTGATGTCCTTTTTATTTCTCACAAATAGAGCTTTTTTTTGGTGGTATTTGATCACCTGTGAGACACTTTCTGCTATATAACATTCACAAAACAAACTTAAAAATCAAATTTTTTTCATCCTTTTAGGCAAATTTGTATTCTGCTACATATTTTTGGTAAAAAAAATACCAATAAGCATATTTTGATTGGTTTGCGCAAAAGTTATCTTTTTTATCATTTTTATTTATTTTTACATAGTTACATAGTTTGTGAGGTTGAAAAAAGACATCAGTCCATCCAGTTCATCCTATGATGTGCTTGTGTTTGGCCCTCTGTTGAAGTCACTTGATGACGAAACGCGTCAAGCGTGGTCACGCGGTCACGAGGTACGATCCACGTCAGACGCTGGACCCGAGGGCTCGTTCCAGCTAGGTACCAGCGGCGAACCTCATTACGGGACCGGCTCCGAGACGCAGGTCATGCCTCTCTTCTATTGTTTTCATGCCTAACTTGATTGTATGACATGTAAGTGCAATATCTATAGGGGTTGTTTTGCTTGGGGAAATAAAGAGGCTTTTAGTCAAACGGTGCTGTGCTATGAGATCTGTTATTCCCACATGTACCATCATTGAATCCTGGCTTGCTACACATACCGCTGAGACCGAGGTCTATAAGGTGCTGTGTCTGGAGTTTGATTGGTCCTGGCCAAGGGGAGATCGTATGATCTACTTGCAGTGGGTGATCGGCATTTGTTTGGAGCTTTTCTTTATCCAAGTTCTGGTGAGTGCATTCACTTAAGGGGGTGCACTTTGGTGTGGTGGAGGGTCCGTTGCAGTTCAAGAACAAGGATTCATGGGCACTATGCATGAACTTTACCTCCTTTATTGCACTTTGTTTTAGCGCTGCTAGTGTGTTTCAGTTTGCTATATTGGACTATTGTGAATTTTATATGCACCTTTTTCTACATGATCTTCTGTTATAGCAGCAGCTTAATTTATGTGGTTTTATGTGATTTTACATTATATTGTAACCTTGTGTGCTAGCGCCGGTTGAGCAGGTTATTTGTCCCCCGGTTCCGTTTTACTTGCTCCTTTTATATAGTATACCCCTGTATGTTGTGGTCTTTAAGGTGCTCATCTAAACTTTTGAAACTAGTTTTTTTGCTCCCTGCTGATACCACTGCTTGTGGAAGAGAATTCCACATCCTTACTGCTCTGACAGTGAAGAACCCCTTACGTATTTTAAGGTTAAACCGTTTTCCCTCTAGTTTTAGTGAGTGGCCACGTGTCTTATTGTATTCCCTTTCTCTAAAAAGTTTGTTCCTTTATTTTTATTTATTTATTTATTTATTTATTTATTTGTTACTAGTAATGGCGGTGATCAACCATTTTTAGCGGGACTGTGACATTGCAGTGGACAGATCGGACCCCTAACTGACATTTTTGACACTTTTGGGGGGACCAGTGACATTATTACAGTAATCAGTGCTAAACATTTGCACTGTTACTGTAACAATGACACTGGCAGGGAGGGGTTTAACCCAGGGGTGATTAAAGCATTAAATGTGAGCCTAGGGGGTGTTTTCTAACTGTGAGGGGGTGGTCTAATTGGATCAACACAGGGACCTGTGTTCCTAAATAGGAGGAACACAGGAGCCCTGTGATGATAACTAACAGAACAACAGTCTGCCGTATTTATAACGGCAGACTACCGTTCTGTCTTTGCATCTTGCGAATTGGCGCATGCCGTCCCATGCTCGCTCCCTAGGAGCGATGTATGGGTACGGCGATTTGCACAGCCAAGCCAGCCTGCCGCGGTATTTCTGCGGTGGGCGGTCGGCAAGTGGTTAAAGCATGTTATACAGCACAGTGCTTGTGCTGTGTAATTTGGCCCCATGTATCACCTGAAATACCTGGCCGATCCTGCCAACTTCTGCCCTCACCCCTGTACATTGACCACAGTGTATCATGGCTGCTGAGCCCTACACCGTGGTCAGTGTATGTGCGTCTGTCAGCCACAGCTCTCCTGTCCTCCTCTGTCTCCCTCTGTCCTCCTCCCCCCTCCCCTCCCTGCTTTCTGCTCCTGTGTCAGGTGCCCGCCCCCTCCCCTTCTGCTGCTGAAAAAACTTTTAATATCTTATATAATCCTCTTTTTTTTCCCCCAATGCTAGGTACTCCTGTCACTGTGTTCTATTAAAAAAATTAAGTTTCTACCTGATTTCAGAGCGCCGTTCGGCGTCACGTGACCGGCCGGCTCTCCTCTCTTTTCCTTCACCCCTCATGACTGACATCAGCGGGGGAATCTCGTCCCTGCCCACTGCAGCTGTTAGGCAGGGAGAGGAGAGAGGCAGCAGGTCAGATGACGGCTGATTAGCGCTCTGAAAACAGGTAGAAACTGCATTTTTTTTATAAAACACAGTGACAAGAGCACCTACCATTCAGAAACAAAGAGAATTATATAAACTTAACAGTGTGGGTTAACAACAACTTTAAAGTACTACAATAATTGCCCAAAGCAGTTTCTTACTCTTTTCAGCATTTGACGCTTACAACAGTGTCAGATGTCCATGTCCATCACTGCTGACTGGAGGATAAAATTAGGCATCCAGCATGCTCAGAAGTGCCAAATGCTGAAGGAGCAAATGGAGGCTGTAATGTTTAAATGGAAATAAGGCAGCAGACACAGCTGATGGAGAGGTAAGTATGCTATCTTTATCTATTTTTACAGCGACCTGCTCTGGGTAATTATTTTAGGGTGGTAATGGAGTTGCTTTAAACTTAGCAGTTTAGACTCTTGCCATAACTAAAACATTTTCTGGTGGAATCAATGGGAAGAGTTACAAGAGTTTTACTTTTAATGCTTAGGGTATACTGGACAAACAATACCTTTTACTATGCTAGTATTTAGTTCTTAATATTGTTTTCCAGTTAATTAATGTATGTTATTTGATGAAATGGTTTAGTTTATAAGTTTAAAAATGTCTATATATTTCAGAAACGTGTTATGTTGTGATTTAAAAGTGAACTTCTCAATGCCTTTACAAGTCTGCATGAATACGTTTCTGACATTTATAGCAACTGTATAACTTTTCATAAACGCTGTGACTTTTAGCTTTAAAGATCAGTCCTTAAGCGTTTTAGGAAAATAGTTTCAATTTGCCACAGGCAGGAGCATGGGCGTCCGCAGAACTTTTTTTTGGGGGGGCATCATTTTAAGGTCACCCATGCTCTGCCCCTTTTCAACAATGTCATGAAAGGGAGGGGCTTAGTAATTATACTTATTTTGAGTAAGTATTTTTAAAGAGCAAACAGCAGCATTTTTTAAAGCATTTGTTACCTAAAAAAAATGGATCCTGTTCCCCTAAAGCATGTTATACAGCACAGTGCTTTGCTGTGTAATTTGGCCTCTTCTATCACCTAAAATACCTGGCTGATCCTGCCTGGCTATGTCCTTCCCTCTGTAAACTGACCACGTTATACCATGGCCCTGACTCTGTGGTCAGTTTACGTACCTCTGTCACCCGCAGCCCTCCTGTCCTCCTCTGTCCTCTCTCGCCCTGCCTGTCTGCTCCTGTGTTAGTGACCCCCCTCCCCTCCTGCTGCTGTAGTTTCATTTAAAGTTTCATATCCGGTCTACAGCCTGTTTAATAATCCTGTGTGCCCCTGTGTCTGTGTTTTATAAAAATAAGCCAATCTTTACAAGTTTTCAGAGCGCCACTTGCGGCTCACATGACCCGCCATCTATCTCCTCCTCTCCCCCTCCCCTCCTCCTCCCCTGACATCAGTAAAGAGGACTCTTTACTTGACTGACATCAGTAAAGAGTCCTCGGTCCCGCCCACTGCAGGCAGCTGTCAGAAGGGGAGAGGAGAGCTGATGGGTCACGTGAGCTGTGCTGGGCCCTCTGAAAACTGGTAAAGAATGGCTTATTTTTTTAAAACACTTACAGGAATAATAAACAGACCAGACAGGATGGTATAAAGTGGCTTAACAACCACTTGAAAGAGAAAGTTGAGATTCCAGGGGGGGTCATTTGTCCCCCCTTGCCCATGGGCAGGAGGTAGGAGGCAGGAAGCATTTTCTCCGTCTTCTCTTGCTCATTTATCAGACTGCAATAGAGCAACATTGTGGCAACTGCAAGTTACAAGGTGTGAGGCCACAGCAGGAAGCTGATAATTGTCAATCTAGGAAGTTGAATGCTGACTCTTCCTAATGTCCTAGAAGGATCACTGGTCCTCTGGAGATAAAATCATATATTGTCAGAGAGAGAGAGCTGTGATCTCTGAGAGAGGCAATAGGTACCTGTAATCGGTACAGTACACATTACATGCACTTAAACCAGAGTTAAAGCCATAGTAAACATTTATTATTTTGCAGCTTCCCAATCCTTTAGACATGGTGGTTGCATTAGTTTTCTTTTTTAGGTTTTCTTTCCTTCATTTTCACCTGATGATGCGGCCAGTAAGCTCTCCTGCAAATTAAGCAGTTAGAGTGTTGAGACAAACCAATTCCCACTGACATTGCTTACAATGATCATAATTTACTTGCTTAGTTTTATCTTTAGGAGTTCTAAAAGCCGGGAGGTGGAGGAGGGCAACATGGTTGGAAAGCTCCCAATCGCAAGTATGCATCAGGAGTTTAACAATCCCTGCCAGCTACCATGCCAGGAACGTGCAGGGAGCCTTCTCTAAGCAGGGCAAGTTGTTTTAACAGGGCCGCATACACAGTATACGGCCAGACAGAGTTAAGCCCCACCCGTGGGGCATGTGGTCGACGTCAAGAGGTTAGGCAGGGTATACACAGCATGTTGCATGAAAAAAAAAAAAACGGACAGATCCCTTTATCAATATAAACCATGATAGAGGGATCTTCCCTGCTGTTCTATTGTATTCTGACGGGGGGGGGGGGGGGACTCTCCCACTGTCAGAATACATGGATCAGCGCTACAGCCATTGGCTGCAAGAGTTGATCAAATGCTGGTTTTCCAGCATGACCATTTAACAGAAGCCATTGTTAGACTGGTTCTATTAAACAGAAAGGAGTACACATGTGCCGTAAGTCATCCAGTTCCTGCTGAACCTGCTGATTTCCCATACATGTATACCCAGCTTAAATCTGGTAGTACATCCAACACTCCCCTCCCTCCAGACCAACAATGCTGCTGTCCAAATGTGCCCCTGTGTTTCTTCATCCAGAGTAGGGACACTCTAATACAGGAGGTGTGTTACCAGGTGAAAACAGAGGAGAAAAAAAGCCTAAAAAAACGAATGCAGCCACCACATCTAAGGATTGGTAAGCTGCAATATATTACATTTTTGGTTTAATTTAAAAAATATGTTTGATGACTGGTCCAATTAATATGGAGATGGGAAAGAAACACAGCTTATATAGCAAACAATGGTCGTACACAAAAAAAAAACTAATTCTAAAATTGTGCTTTTTATTTAAAGTTTGCACATGTAATCTATGGCACACTTGTGCTAATATGAACAGCAACTTTAACATAGGAATTTAGTTATGACATGGCAGCATGTTGTAAAGAAGGACTATTGATGATTGTGTGGAAGCAGTGGTCCCTCTGCAGAACTCTAACACACGCCTGCTGAGCCAGAGTTATAACTCTCCAATCAGCAAATCTCATAGTCCCTGCTTATTAAAGAGCTCTAGCTCAGACTGAGCAGGCGGCATCTTGGACCTCTGCAGGGTGACCCCTGCTTCCACTCCGAGAGCAGGTGTCATTATTTGCCGTGTGCTGGCACTGGGCAAGCTTTTCTGCTGCTTTCTAAAAGTTCACTTGGCCTTTAACCACCCGCCACAAACATACTGCGGTAGGCTGGCTCGGTATGGGTACGTCAGTTTGTGGGAGAGTTCCTGGGGGCAAGCGCACGCCACCGTAGGCACGCGCCTGCCCCCACTAGGCAGCGGGGATGCCGATTCACGGGGCCCCTGGCCGCGATTACCACTGGGTACCCGCAATCACTCCCCGCTAAGAGAGAACGACGGTCTACTGTTGTAAACACGGCAGACCGTCGTTCTCTCTGAAATTAACACAGAGCACCCGTGATCCTTCTATTTATGTTCATTTCACAAATCCCTCCCCCATACAGTTAGAAAACGCTCCCCTAGACTCACACTTACCCTTTGATTACCCCTGGGTTAAACCCTTCCCTGCCAGTGTCATTATTACAGTAACAGTGCATATTTTTAGCACTGATTACTCTAGTAATATCATTGGTCCCTCAAAAATGTCAGTTAGGGGTCCAATCTGACAGCCACAATGTTGCAGTCCCACTAAAGAAAAAAAAAATGACATAAATCTTTTCCCTAGTTTGTAGACGCGATAACTTTTGTGCAAACCAATCAAAATACGCTTATTGAGATTTTTTTTATCAAAAATATGTAGCAGAATACAAATAGGCAAAAAAAAAAAAAAATAGAAAAAAAATTGGCCTGAAAGCATGAAAAAAATTAGATTTTTAATTTTTTTTTTTTTTTTGGGAATGTTATATAGCAGAAAATGAAAAGTATTGTTTTTTTTTCAGACTTGTAGCTCTTTTTTTGTTTATAGTGCAATAAATAAAAATCACACACGTGATCAAGTATCACCAAAAGAAAGCTCTATTTTTTTTGGAAAAAAAGGACATCAATTTCATTTAGGTACAGCGTCGAATGACCACACAGTTGTCCGTTAACCACTTGCCGTCTGAGTACCGTAGTACTACTGCGGCAAAGTGGCTCGTTATCGTCTGACGACGTAGTACTACGTCGTCAGACACTCCCCTTTCTCGGCGGCGCGCGCGGGCCGCCGGAGGCTCGCTCCCGCTGTATTCAGTCACAGCGGGAGTCGGGCCAGGGGAGGAGCAGCGGCGATTGCCGCTGCTCTTCCCCGATCGTCGGGGATCTAGTGTGGAGATCCGCCTGCTTGTGTAAACAAAGCGGGCGGATCTCCTAAGTGACAGGCAGGGTCAGATTGCAGGGTTCAGCATAGCTGAACCCTGGATCTGTCCTTGTGTCACACAGTCACCTCCCCCCACACACGTCAGTAAGCACCAGGCATACATTAACCCCTCCCTCTCCAATAAAATTAACCCCTTCCCTGCCAGTGTCATTTTTACAGTAACAGTGCATATTTATAGCACTGATTACTGTAGTAATGTCACTGGTACCCCCAAAAGTGTCAAAAATGTCAGTCAAGGGTCCGATCTGTCCGCCACAATGTCGCAGTCCCGCAAAAAAAAATCGCAGATCGCCGCCATTACGCGTTAAAAAAAAAAAACACCAAAAAGGACAGAAATCTTTCCCTTTGTTAGTAAACGCAATAACTTTTGCGCAAACCAATCAAAATACGCTTATTGTGAATTTTTTTTACCAAACATAGGTAGCAGAAAACAAATTGGCCAAAAATTAAAAAAAATTTTGATTTTTACATTTTTTTGGGGGGAATTTCATATAAAAAATGTGAAAAATATTGTTGTTTTTTCAAAATTTACGCTCTTTTTTTGTTTATAGCGCAAAAAGTAAAAATCGCACTGGTGATCAAATACCACCAAAAGAAAGCTCTGTTTGTGGGAAAAAAAGGACGTAAATTTCGTTTAGGTATGGCATCGCACGACCGCGCAATTGTCAGTTAAAGTCGCACAGCGCCGAATCGCAAAAAGTGGCCCAGACGTAAGACAGCAAAATCCTCTAGTGGTAAAGTGGTTAAAGTAACATAGTGCTGAAAAAAGGGCCTGGTCATTAAGGGGACAAAACCTTCCGGTCCAGAAGTGGTTAAGTAGTCTAAAAAAGGTTGAAAATATAGCCTGCACTTACCTTCACAACAAATTCATTAGAAATGACAGTACAAGGACAATAAAAGGATTTTTATATGCAAATGAACAATGTAATATGTATATTACACACATATTTTTTACTGCTACTAGAAATTCTTCTAAATGATGTATTTAAAGGGTATTTAGGTATAAAGGTACATTTAAGACCGACTAGTTATTTACCTCAAATGTCTTCCACTTTCCTCTAACTTTGAATGGTCCCTGAAATCCTCCACCGCTGCACCTCTGGCTATACCTGTCACATGTCTCCCTCCTCCTCTCCTCTGAACATGCAGCCCTTGCCAAATTGTCATTATACGACAACACCAAAATTGTTAACTCCTAATTTTTTCTACTGCTGAAAGCATTAAATCAGACTCTTGTTTTTTTGTTTTGACAGTAATTATATGACGCATTAACCACTGGAACCAACTGTCACAGATAAATTATACAGCTGAATGACAACTACCTGTCCTGTTGATTCTCCTGTCAGCAAATCGTCCTCCTGATTTTTTTTTTTTTTTTTAGTGCATCAGGTAAAATTTTGTGGTGATGAAAGGAGTGTGCTCGCAGGGTTGTACGTGAAGGCATATACATTATAGTGTTAGTGAGCTGGATAACCCATGGTAGTAATAAAGAAAAGTACATCCTTCCTCCTGGCACAGTATATATTAGGGACTTTCCAATGTAATTTAGTTGATTTAGAAACAGAGACAAACTAAGAGAGGGGGTCATCATACAGATATACTAATTTCTGTCTGATTCAGAAGTAATTTATTACATCTCTAGTGCAGTGATCAACATATGCTAATTAAAGGATCACTAAACCTGGAATGAAAAGCTGAACAAACTGTATTTTATCAAGAGCTACGAATATAATTTTTTTACTATTTCACTGATTTACTGAAGGCGTATTTAGCAGCAACCTGTATCTACTTGAATGGAATCTCATTGGGTATTTGAACGCAGGATTGGGTGAGAAAAGCTCCTTTGGTAAATCATCCCTTATGTATGTAAAAATGATTGTACTTGTACAGATATTGATATTTATGTATGCATCATATTCTTTAAATTCTAGGCAATATGATATAGCAAAATCTTCTTTCATATCTGAAACAGGATGAAAGCCACTCATTGCCTTTTCTTCTACAACAAAATGGGAAAACCACCTCCAAACCTCTTACACGAAAGAGAAAAGGAAGGGGGGTAACAATAGGACTTTTGTTGTAACATATGGAGACAACAAATCAACAGCCATTTAAAAGGGCTCAATATACAGCTTTATTATATCTCATATTTAAAATAGGACTTTAAAAGCAATTAGAGCAACACCATCTAGATACAAGAATATTGCTTAATATAGCTTGCATAACTTTACATACAGGTGCATCTCATAAAATTAGAAAATCATTATAAAGTTAAATTATTTCAGTAATTCAATTCAAAAAGTGAAACTCATATATTTTCTATAGATGCGTTACACACAGAGTGATATATTTCAGGCACTTCTTTCTTTTAATTTTGATGATTATGGCTTACAGCTAGTGAAAACCCAAAATTCAGTATCTCGGAAAATTAGAACATTACATAAAACTAGGGATAGACCAATATGTTTTTTTCAGGGCCGATACCGATATTTTGGTCACAATGTATCGGTATCGGCAGATATGGGCTGATATTTTGTACATTTAAAGTTTTGAAAAATAAAGACAATTTTTGACACAAATCTGGTACTGAACATGTTAATTTTTGTTTAATGCTTAATGGCTGGCTTGCTGGCACCCTTTGGTGGGTGGCTGGCTGTCTGGCACATTGTGGTGGGTGGCTGGCTTGCTGGCATCCTGTAGTGGGTGGGTGGCTGGCTTGCACCCTGTGGTGGGTGGGTGGCTGGCTGTCTGGCACCCTGTGGTGGGTGGCTGGCTGGCTGGCACCCTGTGGTAGGTGGGTGGCTGGCACGGGGGCTGTGGGTGGCTGGCTAGTACAGTGCCTGTGGCTGGCTGGTACAGGGCCTGTGGGTGGCTGGCTGTCTGGCACCCTGTCTGTGGGTGGCTGGCTGTCTGGCACCCTGTGGTGGGTGGCTGGCTGGCACCCTGTGGTGGGTGGCTGGCTGGCTGGCACCCTGTGGGGGGTAGGTGGCTGGCACAGGGGCTGTGGGTGACTGGCTGGTACAGGGCCTGTGGGTGGCTGGCTGGTACAGTGCCTGTGGCTGGCAGGTACAGGGTCTGTGGTTAGCTGGCTGGCTGGTACAGGGCCTGTGGGTGGGTGGCTGGCTGGCACGCTGGTACAGTGCCTGTGGCTGGCTCGTACAGGGCCTGTGGATGTGGGTGGCTGGCTGGCACCGGGCTGCTGTGGGTGGGTGTATGGCTGTTATACACTCCCGCGAGACTAGTCCCGACTCCAGATGAGGCTGTCCAAGGCGAGGGAGGTGGCCTAAAAGGCAGAATGACGTCACAAAAATATCAGCAATATCAGCCAGTTCCAGGGCCGACGCCGATATATCAGGGAAAGTGCATATTGGCCCTTAATATATCGGCCTTGCCGATAATCGGTCTATCCCTACATAAAACCAATTAAAAAAAGGATTTTTAATACAGAAATGTTGGCTTACTGATAAGTATGTACATGTACAGTATAGTATGCACTCAATACTTTATTGGGGATACTTTTGCATAAATGATTGCATCAATGTGGTGTGAGATGGAGGCGATCAGCCTGTGGCACTGCTGAGTTGTTATGGAAGCCCAGGTTGCTGATAACGGCCTTTAGCTCATCTGTATTGTTGGGTCTGGTGTCTCTCATCTTCCTCTTTACAATACACCACAGATTCTCTATGGGGTTTAGGTCAGGCGAGTTTGCTGGCCAACCAAGCACAATGATACCATAATTATTAAACCAGGCATTGGTATGTTTGCCAGTGTGGGCAGGTGATATCTCCTGCTGGAAAATGAATTCAGCATCTCCATAAAGCTGGCCAGCAGAGGGAAGCATGAAGTGCTCTAAAATTTCCTAGTAGAGGGCGGCGCTGACTTTGGACTTCATAAAACACAGTGGACCATCACCAGATAACATGATTCCCCAAATCATCATGGACTGTGGAAAATTTTGCATTTAATTTGGAAATCAAGGTCCCAAAGTCTGGAGAAAGAGTGGAGAGGTACAGAATACAAGTTGCGGGAGGTCCAGTTTGAGGTTTCCACAGTCAGTGATGATTTGGAGAGCCATGTCATCTGCAATTTTCAAATATATAGTATACCATAGTTTTTAGACTCTATAACTGTCACACAGACTAAATAATATACACTGATTTAGGTTTTTTTTTTAACCAAAGAAATGTAGCAGAATACATTTTGGCCTAAATGTATAAAACGGAAAATTGTCTATCAAATACTTACAGTAACTTTCCTTTCCTGATGGACTCCATGGCAGCATACGTTTGGGTAGCCCCGCCTCCTCTCCTACCCTATAGGATCCCCCTCCCATAAATCTTTGCTCCACTTCAGCATCTGTGTTCTGTAACTAGCCTACTCAGGAACTGGGAGGGGACTCCTGCTGCCATGGAGTCCATCAGGAAAGGAAAATTACGGTAAGTATTTGATAGACAATTCTCAGTTTTCCTGACAGACTCCATGGCAGCATACATTCGGGAAATAACTTGCCATACACTCCTGGGTGGGTAGATGCTGAACAAAATATTTAATTAGTACCATCAACTGACAGCACTTGAACACCAAAATTAACAGAAGATAAGGCAGCCGGTTCAACCAAATAATGAGACAGAAAGGTGTTGATAGACGACCAAGAGGCTGCCCTGCAGATCACTTCAGGAGCAACGGGCCTAGAAACTGCCCATGATGTCGAAACGCTTCGGGTTTAATGTGCCGTTACCACCTTTGGAGGAGCCAAGCCCTTTGCTCTGTACGCCCACTGAATGGCCTGGACAATCCATGCAGCAACCACTCTAGATGAAGCACGCATTCCTTTTTTCTTCCCATTAAGAAGGACAAAAAGAATATCTGACTGATGAAAGGATGAAGTGGCCGCCAGATATTGTTTCAGGGTATGGACCAAAGAATCTTCACCAGACCTGAAGGTGGGAAGGACAATGTCTAGGTTCTCATAAAAGACAGAAGTAACCTTGGGATTTGACTCCAGCATAGGGATTAAGACCACTCTATCCGGAAAAAAGGTTAAGAAAGGCTCTTTTCAACCCAGGTTCTGGATCTCGGAGACCATCTTAACGGAGGTAATAGCCACCAAAAACATTGTCTTGAGAGTGAGCTCTTTAAATGATGAAGAAGCCATACTGAGTGATGAGAAGAAGTCCAGAACAAGAGGAAGGTCCCATTTGGGGAACCTTGGTTTCCTTTGAGGCTGAAGCCCAATTGCGCCCTTGAAGAACTGCAGGACCAGCGGGTGCTTGGCCCACGATACTCCCGTAAACGCTGAACTGGCCGAGACTTGTACTCGGAGCGAGCTGACCGTCCAAGACAGATCTAGACCAGACTGCAAGAACCCCAATATGTCCTGGACTGTAGGCGCTTCTCCTTAACTGGACCTAGGAGCTTGATGGCTCGAGAACTTGGACCATATTCTCTCATATACCCTATTGGTGCTACTCCTTCTGGCATTCAGAGGTGTGGGAATCACCTCTACTGGACATCCCAGGGCCTCAACCCTCACCCTCTCAAGAACCAAACCTTGAGATGCAGACATGCCGGCCATGGATGCAGTGTAGGACCTTGAGACAGTAGATCTGGCCTGAGAGGCAGAGAGATTGGATCCCCATAACTGAGAAGTGTAAACAGGGGGAACCAGGGCCTGTTGGGCAAATACAGGATTATCGCTAGGATCTCCACTGCTTCCATCCTGAGTCTCCAGAGAAATTGGAGAATTATTGGAGCTGGTGGGAAGGCATAGGCTCTGTAAAATTTCCAGCTGTCTGTGAGAGCATCCAATCCAAAGGCCCGGGGATCTCGGAACCTTGCGTAATATTTTAGAAGCTTTTTGTTGTGAGGGGCTGCAAAGAGGTCTACCTCCAGACAGAACCCCAGAGATAGGACCCACTTGAAGACTTCCTGATGGAGAGACCACTCATTGTTGTCGTTGAGTCAGATCCGAGAGAGAAAGTCCGATTCCACATTTTGTGTTCCCGGAACATAGGCTGCCGAGAGATTGGACAGATTCTTTTGTGCCCAGGACATAATTGGCTCCGTCTCCCGGAGCAATGACAGGCTGCGAGTTCCTTCTTGTCTTTTCACATAGGCCACCGCCGTTGTATTGTCCAGTCTGAGCATCACTGAGGCCCCTTGAATCAGATGGCGAAAGGCCTGCAGTGCTTTGAAGGCAGCCCCGAAGCTCCAGAACATTGGAGACTACTCTGTGGGAGACGAAAGACCATCTGCCCTGTGCCACTTCTGACCGGCAGTGGGCCCCCCACCCGGTACTGCTGGCATCCGAGGTCACTGTTACCCATGAGACGGGGGCTATGGAATGACAATTGAGGAAATTCTCCTGTAGCAAACACCTGGGAAGGCACCTCTTCATGGTTGAGGTTAGATAGATGTGTTGGGACATGTTCTCTGACGTCCACTGCTAGAGAAAACCCCTCTGGAAAGGCCGAAATTTCCATAACGCCCACTGTACCATGGGAGCTGTGGCTACCAGAGTCCCAATTATCTTCAGGCATTGCTGGGCAGAGAGATGGGAGGATGCTAGAGCAAAAGCGACCCTGTCCTGAACCACCTGGAGTTTCTCTTCGGGCAAGGAGATGGTGCATTCCACTGTGTTGAAAAGTGCCCCTAGGAACACGAGAGATTGTGTGGGTACCAGGTGACTCTTCTCGAAGTTCAGGATCCATCCGAATTCCTGGAGAACCAAAATCACTTGATCTAAGTGTTCGAGAAGTTGAGACCTGTCCTGGGACAGGAGAAACAAGTCGCCCAGATAGTGATGTAATCGGATGCCCCTGACCCTGATAAGGGCCACCACTGCCAACAAGACTTTTGAAAACATACAAGGCGACGTTGAAAGCCCGAAGGGGAGACAGGTGAACTGCAAGTAGGCTCAACCGAGGCCAAAGCGGAGAAACTGCTGGAACTCCTTTGCCACTGGAACATGAAAGTAAGCGTCTTTCAGATCTATAGACGCTAGCCAATCTCCTGGTTGGACTGAATGTTGGATCATGATCAAAGCCTCCATTTTGAATTTTTCTCTGCATATGGACTTGTTACGGTGTGTAAGGTCGCCGTTCTTTTTCTGAACCATGAAGAGGGGTGAATAAACTCCCTGCCCCCTTTCCAATTCTGGGACTGGAACTACCGCCTCCTGGGCCACCAACGACTCATCAAGGCCATCGATCCAGACTTCCATGGCTTTTGAGACTGTGGCTAAAGCCAGAGGCGGATTGCAGGCCATGCCCGCAGTGAGATAGATTCGCTTAAGGTCCGAGTCGATTCTCCTCTCCAAAGGGTCTTTGAAGGACACCGTATCCTCCAGCGGGAGAGTCACATGTTTAACTAGTCTCATCACTGCTGCGTCCACCAAAGGTGGTGAATCCAAATGTATTTAACCTGTTCCTGCTTGAAGGGATAGAGTTTTGACATTTTAGAGAGCATGGAGTTTTTCCTCTCTACCTTGCTCCATTCTTCAGTAATAATGTCACCCAGTTCTCCCAAGAATGGGAAATTTAGACGCTCTTTACTCAGCTCCGGTTCCGAGGGTAAGATGGAAGGGTGACTCAGCTGAGATGATTCAAAGGGATCCTGGCCCTGATCGCCCCTCTCCGGTGAGCGTGGTGGACCCACAGACGTACTTGGGTGGTTGAGATTGGATAGGGATTCTCTGAGGACCCAACCTACCACAGAACCCAGGTGTTGGTCAGAGCTCTCCCTTTCACTGGTTGCTTGGGCATAACAGCAGTTGCAGAGGGACATTCCGTCTGGAACCTGTAGCCCGCATCCCCAGCATTTCCTCTCACGAGGGGGAACAGAGCGGCCGTGGGACCTGGACGAAGAGGTCTGGGCTTCCCACCCCGGGCTGGAAGGGGATCTGTGTCTGGACCTGGAGGAGTGCCGGTGCTGCGATTTGTAGCGCGGATCTTCTTTGCATGCATTGTGCTGCTGATCGGACCTAGAGGAGCAGAAAAAATTACAGAAACATCACCAGGAAAAATTTGATCTCCCCCCCAGTCAGCCCCCCCCAAGGGTACCTGCCGAGAGAGGGCTGGCCACAGGGGGGCAGAGACAACTCCATCTCAGCTGAAATGCTGGGGAAAGAGAAAGCCCAATAAATAAATTAAATATATACATACTTTTTTTTTAAATTAATTTATTTATTTTTAAATGGGGGGTATAAGAGGCACCCCCAGAGCCCTCTTACCTTTAGGCAGGAATTCTGTAGCCTGGGGAAGCCGATATGCTATCACAAGCATTCCCACCAGCTTCCAGGCGTTTACAACATTTAAATCTGCCGCTTTTCCAGGTCCCGAACGCATCCCGCATGCGCGAGTGACGTCATGCCATCCGCACTGCGCATGCACGACCAAGCCTTGGTTTCAGACCCGGCCGTGCATGCGCAGACGATCGCGGAAGCGGCCGCACCCGGCCAGAAAGCAGGAGAAAGGAGATAGCTGCAGTACTGTAAGTAAGCACCGCTAAGAGGGACAACATGTCCCAGCCACTAAATAACATTTATCAGCAGCATCCCTACAATAAATAAAAAGGCCACACGAGACAAGCCCTCAAACAGAGGAGGACAGACAAAGTGTATTATTCTTGCAACGCAGCTCCCCAGGGATAGGAATGGGCCAGGCAGACAAATGTAGCACCGGACTTCTCGGGCAAAATCAGGCCACCCGCAGCAGCTGGGCTTTCTAGGCCGTCACCAATGCTCCAGCAGAGGTTTCTTCCATTGCCCCCTCCATACCCTGCTAAGAGCAAGGGCTTAGCGGAGGAACGGCGACCCACGAACCACAGTCGCTTCATGCCAAGACCCATCGCGATATCCATATAGATAGAGACGCACCTCCACGTGCATCCAGAGGAGGACAAAAAAGAAACACAGATGCTGAAGTGGAGCAAAGATTTATGGGAGTGGGGTCCTATAGGGTAGGAGAGGAGGCGGGGCTACCCGAACGTATGCTGCCATGGGGTCTGTCAGGAAAGAAAGATTACTTGTTTGCAAAATTTTATAACAGAAACTAAAACGAAGTTTGTTTGTTTTTTTTCAAAATGTTTGATATTTTTTTGTTTATATAGCAAAAAATAAAAATCCCATGCGGATTAACAGCTTCAAGACCAGGCCTTTTTCTGACATTTGTTGTTTAAACAAATTAAAACAATTAAACAGTTAAAATAGGTATTTTTTGCTAGAAAATTACTTAGAACGCCCAAACATTTTATATATATATATATATATATATATATATATATATATACAGTATATATTTTTTTTTTTAGCAGAGGCCCGCCTAGAGAATAAAATGGCAGTCATTGCAATATTTTATGTCACACTGTATTTGCGCAGTAGTTTTTCAAACACAATTTTTTTGGAAAAAATACATTTAAATTAATTTAAAAAAACCGAAACAGTAAAGTTAGCCCAATTATTTTGTATAATGTTAAAGATGATGTTACGCCAAGTAAATAGATACCTAAAATGCCACACTTTAAAATTGTGCATGCTCGGGGAATGACGACAAACTGCGGTACTTAAAAATCTCCATAGCCGACACTTTAAAAAATTTTAACGGTTACCTGTTTACAGTTACAGAGGAATTATTGCTCTCACTCTATAAATCATACCAATAACTCACATGTATGATTTAAACATTGTCTAAATTTTTGAGCGAGACTTACGTATGGGTTTTCTTTGGACTGCGTACACGGGGGGATAAATAAGAAAATGTTTTTCTTATTTAATTGTTTTTTTTTTTTTTTTTTACACACTCCCTTTAAAAAACATTTTTCTGATCACATTTTATTGCTGTCACAAGAAATGTAAACATCCTCTGTGACAGTAATAGGCAGTAACAGGTACTCTTTATGGAGGGAATCTAGGGTCTAAAAGACTGCTTAGCCGCATCAGTTGTTATTATAAGAAAGCCGACCGCCGGCTCTAAAAAATGGTACTGCAGCTGCAGGCATTGCCCTGGTACAACTACTTGAGCAAAAAGACATACAGGTACGTCATTTTGGGGCAAGTGGTTAAATACTACAAAAAACTCTATTTGTGTAAAAATGTTATATGAATGTAATTTGCGTACAGTGTTGCATGACAGAGCAATTGCTAGTTAAAGTAGCACAGTGCAGAATAGCAGAAAATGGCCTGGTCATAAAGGGGGTAAAACCTTTCAGGGGTCAAGTGGTTAAACACTCAGATACTAAGAACAATTCTGTTTCTTTTTTAGAATTCCATTTTGTTGGGTACCTGAGCATTAGACTGTTGCATGAAGTACAAATCTCCCTTCATTTGTTTATTTACCAGAAACCAGACCTAGCCCTCTTGTCTTCATAGTTGCCATGTGACCTATATTTTGCAGAACAGTCCTGATGTATTTTTAGTGCTAACCCCCATGGGGGTTCCGGGAAAGAAATTTGAGTCTTCCTTACCTGTCCAGAAGCTACCCACCCTGTGTTTAGTCCCAGAAATTCAGACCTTGACCAAAATACAGGGAAGAGGGTTGAGGATGCAGGATACCCAAAAGCACTCACAGATCCTAAGGGACAGTTTCCTGAAAAAAAACCTTGTTCCAGCAGTTTAGGGCCCTATAGTAGCAGTCACAAAAATAATGATGAGTTAAGAGGGAACTGCTAGTAAATCTGAGACCCTATAAGGGCAGTCACAGTCCTTAGCAGCAACTTCTGTGGTCTAACCCTCAGAAGCACTTCAGTACCAGGAACTATGACCAAAAGGTCCTATTTATAATGTCAAGAATGCCAAGAAGAAAAGAAGACTGCGCAAAACACACCTCACTATTTTTCAGGAGCAAATACAGAATGACGGAATGTCGGAATTCAATAAAATAAAAAAAAACATTGGAGATAAACACCATAGGATACAAAAAGGATAATTAGAAAGCCCACAGAAAAAAAAGATCACATAAAAAAATGTATCCAAAGTCCATAAAATCACTAGGAGCTGTCAAAGAACAATCAGGTCTGCCTTAATGAGAATTTAAAGCGGAGTTCCACCCTGGGAAAGTTTTTTTAAATAAAAATACCCCCGGGACAGTCAGGGCTAGTGTATTCCACAATGGATAGCCTCTGATCTGTTCAGGGTTGCACTTACCTTTTAGAAGAAATACTTACCTTGAAAATGTATTGTCGGGCGCTGCCATCTCAGGTGTGAGCATATTTTCTTCCTAACAAGGTAAGTAAAAAAAAAAAAAAAAAATTGTGATTATCCATTTGTTTTTCAGATGACCCGGAGCAAGAAGATGGAGGTAAGTATAATTTTAGGGTGGAACTCCGCTTTAATCTGCAGCGCTCTACAGGTGCAGCCCGACCATCCATGAATAGATTAAAGTTAAAACTCAGCTGTGTATGCCTATGGAGGGGGTCCCAGATGGATGTTATACAATCCAACTCTTGGCCAGAGAGAGGGAGAGGACAAAGGAAAATCTGGAATCGTTGACAGGTGAGCCACCGCCAGGAGAGAAGCTGTGCTGCAGCTCACACGTGGAAGGCAAGCTGCTGGATGGAATCCACTTTCAAAATGGTACAAAGCCAGTTCCTGGAAACCCACAGCATCAAACTGTCTCCATTGCAGTGACATGTTTCAAGATGACACCTCTTTCTCAAGTCGGGTGAATGGAGGCAGGACAATGTATTTGAAGTGGTGAAATTAGTGGTAATAAAATCTATAACTTGGATTGTGTCATCCACTTGGGGCTACCTCTTTCTTAACCACTTGCCGACCGCTCACAGTAATATTACTGCGGCAAGTCGGCTCCCCTGGGTCCAGCGATGTAGACTTACATCACTGGAAACCTAGTGTTTAGACACAGTGGGAGTCGGACCAGAGGAGGAGAGGCGGCGATCGCCACCTCTCTTCCCCGATTGTCGGGGAAAGAGTGAGAAGATCCACCCTCTCTTCGCCGATCGCCGCCTCTCTTCCCTGATTGTCAGGGAAAGAGTGAGAAGATCCACCCGCTTGTGTAAACAAAGCAGGTGGATCTTCTCTGTGACAGACAGGGAGAGATCACAGGATTCAGCATAGCTGAACCTGCGATCTCTGTCTGTGTCACAGAACCCCCCCACACACGTCAGTAAGCATGAGGCATATATTTAACCCCTTGATCACCAACAGTGTTAGCCCCTTCCCTGCCAGTGTCATTATTACAGTAACAGTGCATATTTATAGCACTGATTACTGTAGTAATGTCACTGGTCTCCCCAAAAGTGTCAAAAATGTCAGTTAGGGGTCCGATATGTCCGCCGCAATGTCACAGTCCCACAAAAAATTGCAGATCGCCGCCATTACTAGTAAAAAAAAAACTATATGCTTATTGCACTTTTTTTACCAAAAATATGTAGCAGAAAGCAAATTGGCCTAATATGTTAAAAAATTAGCATTTTTACATTTTTTTGGGAGTAATGTTTTATATTAGAATGTGAAAAATATTGTTTTTTTTTTCAAAATTGTCGCACTTTTTTTTCAAAATTAAAAATCGCACAGGTGATCAAATACCACCAAAAGAAAGCTCTATTTGTGGGAAAAAAAGGACGTAAATTTTGTTTGGGTACAGTGTCGCACGACCCCGCAATTGTCCATTAAAGTAACGCAGTGCCGAATCGCAAAATATGGCCTGGTCAGGAAGGGGGTAAAATCTTCTGGTCTTAAAGTGGATAAAAATACGCTCATTGAGAATTTTTTTGTCAAAGACATGTAGCTAAATACATTTTGGCCTAAATATAAGACAGAAATTAAATATATTGGATATTTTTTAACAGTCAAAGTTTTTTAATAATATTGCAAAAAAATAAAAAGCTCAGAGGTTGATCAAATATCACTAAAAGAAAGCTCTGTTTGTGGGGAAAAAAGAATGTAAATTTAGTTTGGGTACAGCATTGTATGACCGCGCAATTGTCAGTTAAATTTGCTAAGTGCCAAGTGGAAAAAAGCGGCCTCGTCATTGAGCAGCAAAATCTTCCGGTCTTAAAGTGGTAAAAGGATAAAATGTGATTCACAAATTAGTTTGCTCTACTCCACACAAATAATTATTTCATAACCTAATAAACAACCTATGCAATACATTAAATTAAAAATGCTGATCAAATATTATATTAATAAAAGACCAACTTACTTTTAACATCATTCATTTCTATATATAGAAAACACCAAACAAAACCCTTAGTGTTTTTCTAAATGCAGTGCTGTGATAAATAAAAGAAAACACAAAATCACCTGTGAATCATATGATTCAAAACATACATCAATGAATACAAATTAATTTTGTTAATTTCCAAGTCCAGAATCCATTGTTATAAATCATAAAATGAATCCACCATGAGAATGCCACCTCTCATACATGCTCCACCACTACTGATGAATTGAAAACTCACCCCACGTTATAGCCTCTCATGTTAAAGACATAAACACATATAGTTGTCATCTAGTTAACCCAGGATTACTAAAGACCACTCCTCAGCTGCAATCCTACTTACAATATATGAATGAAACCAACAGCATGTGAAAGTCTCTCTGTTGCACTCACTCCTACAGCTTGGAAAATCCTCCATTCTGGCTGGGCACAGTGCAGACATCATTTTCAGTCTCCACTTTGGCCACCGTGCACCATCTTAAAATAAGTGGCAGCTGCTAGCTGAATTTTGTAGTAAAAAAAAAAATGCAGGTGATCATCAAACAAAAAACAATAATTGTAAAAATTGCAATATTGTAAAACAATATTAACCCTCCAAGTGGTTACAAATCTGTACAAATACCACACATAAATTTAGGGATAATTTGATATTCACAAAGATGAATAAATTCAAGAGGGCTGCAGGTGATTAGGCAGTGGAATGCATTTTTGATGGGAACAAGAAGGTAGTTGGAGGAGGATTGGTCCCTCTGCCTCTTAGAATGAGCCTACAATTATTCCTTCTTCTAAGCATCAGAATAAACCTCTTCTGAAGGGTTAGGGCCCTAGTAAAAATAAGAACAATATCAGGAAGAGGATTTCTGATCACATTAGTGTCAATTTTGACAATGCCTTGGCAAACCCAAAGTTAGCCAATAAGGACCAAGTAGCTCCCTCTAGTTCTAGTAAAGCCCTGAGGCCTCTATCCTCTTGAATAGTTCTAACCCCTACAGTATATAAATCAACAACTTGATGAAGAACCTCAGAGTGACATTATTATGGAAGGTTTCCTTGTCACTCTGTTGGTGCCACAGAAAGTGAGCAGTTAGTGGTTTCACCAACAGATATTATAGAAGTACCACTGTACAACAGATTTAACCCCTAATTGTGGAAGAGGTTGGGGATTTTGATAGGGAAGGAGCAAGACCTCAGAGCACTGTCCCACTTACGATACTAACAAACTCATCAAAGGAAAAAAGAGGGAAGTTAAGAGAGGAATAAGAGGTGGGTGTAAGTACCCTTCGAAACAAAAGAGGAAGAAAGGACAGTCCCCCCCACCCCCTTAAATCAGTACTATAAAAATATTTATCTGATTATGTGTGTCAGCTGCCGGTGTGACCAGAAATGTGAGGACTGCTAAAGAGAATGTCAGGCACAAATACAGTGTAAAATAATATAATTTCTTTAAAAGATAAGTGAACAACATCAACGTAAATGTAGCTCCAAAATACCAATCTGAGTAAAAAAAAAACAAAACCAAACAATAGTGACACACAATGAACAACTGCCTAAACCAAATATATACAGCAAATTGGGAATGCAAAGTGTAATGGAAACAGAGCCAATGTCATACACGGGGGATCAAGCAGAGGGAGCTGGGAGCAAGACAGGAAGGACAGGGAGAGGGTAACAGGAGACAGAGAGAGCAGGTGGGAAGGGATCAGGCTGCAGGGTCGGGATCAGGATCCAGGAACAGGATTCAGGATTGCAGGTCAGGGACACAGGGGGACAACACCAAGGTAAAAATGAAGAGCATGGACAGGGTTTAAATACACATCCTGCAACAAGCTTTAGGTGATGACTGATTACATGAGATGATCTTCTGGCTGCTGAGAAACACCCGCTGGTGGACACCGGAACTGCAGTCCATGGCTGTGGGAGCCACTGTGCCACCAGCAGGTGAGACAGTACCCCCCCTCTAAGGAGCGGCCTCTGGATGCTTCACACAGTCATAGCTGAACAAGTCCATAAAAGATAGTCATCTGTAACAAAAGTCAAGAGCAAAAGTTCCTCATAAGCTAAAGAAGTCCTAGGTTCAAAGCAAGATGCCCTACTGCCAAGATCCAATAATAGGCAAAGTGTCCCACCACTTGTGTCAGGTAACTAACTGGGTAGACCACCGCTGAGGTCATGCAACTGGCTGGGTGTCCTGCTGGCCAGATCCTCTGAGATGTACAGCATTTGATACTCCAAGTCACTCAAAACAGCAGGTACTCCAATGCTGGGGTCCCACAAGTTATCTGCAGACTTAACCCTGTGGTCATGTGACAATACCGGAACTGTGACACTGAAGTGTTTCACCATAACCATGTAGCTTGCCTGGTTTCCAGGACTTGCCCTGCACTTCAAAAGCCACCTAGGTCTCTTTGAGGTATTGGTTACCCGACCCGGGTCCCCTAGTGCACCCAGAGCTGTGGCAATCGCATCCGAATCATGGCAAGGCGTAGATGTTACTCTGCCACTCCCTGGGAGTTTACTACGACCAGGAGCATGAAGGCAAATGTAGCTACTACTTACCAAGGATACGTCCGGACCACCAGGCTTTTGAGCCATAGGAACAACACACTGCCAGAGGCAGGGAGGTTGTTGGGGACAGGATGTCCAGAGGCAGGGCACTGGCCCCTTTGGCTAGGCAGCAGACATTGGGTCATCTGGCTGGGCAGCAGACACCGGGTTATCAAGCTGGTGAGCAGGCACCAGATCATTAAGCTGGGCAGTAGGCACCGGGTCATCAAGCTGGCCAGCAGGCACTAGATCATCAGGCTGGGCAGCAGGCACCGGATCATCAAGCTAGGGAGCAGGCACTGGATCATCAGGCTAGGCAGAAGGCACAGGATCATCAAGCTTGGCAGCAGGCACAGGATCATCAAGCTGGACAGCAGGCAATGGCACATAAGGCTGGGCAGCAGACAGAGGCCCATCAACTAGAGGCACATCAGGCTGGGCAGTGAGCAGAGGCACATCAGGCTGGGTAGCGAGCAGAGGAACATCAGGCTGGGCAGCAGGCAGAGGCACATCAGGCTGGACAGCATGCAGAGGCACATCAGGCTGGGCAGCAGGCAGAGGCATATCAGGCTGGACAGCAGTCACCGGATCATCAGGCTAGGCAGCAGGCACCGGATCATTAGTCTGGGCAGCTGGTAGAGGCACATCAGGCTGGGCAGCAGGCAGGGGAAGGTTAGGCTGGGCAGCAGGCAAAGGCACATCAGGCTGGGCAGGAGGCAGAGGCACTATAGACTGGGCAGCAGACAGAAGCACATCAGGCTGGGCAGCAGGCACTGGATCATCAGACTGGAGCAGATGGGTTGGCATGGAAGCAGGATTGGATGATGGCAGGATTGTGTGAGAAAATCCCGGGAAAAACTTTAGTTTCTTTTTGGTTTTAGCCACTGAGGTTCTGCATGTAAATGCAAGGCTGTGAGTAGGGGGGAGCAGCTGATAAAGAGAAGAGCTGAGGAATGGTGAAAAAGACTTAGCAGTTGCTATGAGGGTTTTTGTGGGATTTTAGCAGGCAGCGATGAAGTAGTCATCTTCAATGGGTTAAAGGCAAGGTAGGTGCAGCAAGTGGGAACAGGGTACTGGCACATAGTTGGTAGCAGGGTATACTGGGCTGCAACTGTGGGTGCTGTGGGTGATGGAGAGGGAGATACTTGAGAAAATGGGTGTCTAGCAGCAGGAGTGGGTTGTTGCAAGCTGACTGAGGCTGAGTGCAATATATCTGACCATGCTTGTAGTAATGGTTGAACATAATTCAGTTTACACTCTGCTTTTCTAACAAGAGACTGCACTGCATTAATACACTCTGCTAGAACCTGTTGGGAACATGGTTAATAATAGTGCTTAAAGAAATAAGCAATCATCCTCCAACAGCCATACCAGTGATTCTACCAGAGCCATACTGAAGGTAGGAGAAAAGTCATCACTGCCTTTAGGAATACTGGACAAAGCCAGTTCCGCACAAACCTGAATCAATGGCTAAAGATCTCCAAACAACATCCTGCCCTGATCAACTAGGGATTGAGCAAGACGAATACATTCTAAAAGCTGATCTCTGGCCCACTCCTTCAATCTCTGGCAGCAGTATTCCTTTTTCTCTGTCACTAACAATGAAAAGTATACAACCTCCTCAGGATTCATCTTGCAACAAACAACAGTAGAGCCAAGATGGCTTCCCTGTGCAGCCACTTCTAGTCAGGACTGGCCTTAGTGTTATGTCAGCTGCTGGTGTGACCAGAAATATGTGGACTGCCATAGAGAATGTCAGGCACAAATACAGTGTAAAAGAACATAATTTATTTAAAAGATAAGTGAACAACATAAATGTAAACGCACCTCCAAAATACCAAGCTGAGTAAAACAAACCAGAAAACCAAACAATAGTGACACACAATGAACAACTGCCTAAACCAAATATATACAGCAAATTGGGAATGCAAAGCGTAATCGAAACCGAATCAAGACAAAGTGTAATCGAGCCGAGGTCATACAGGGGAGATCAAGCAGAGGGAGCTGGGAGCAAGACAGGACAGGAAGAGGGTAACAGGAGATGGAGAGAGCAGGTGGGAAGGGATCAGGCTGCAGGGTTGGGATCGGAGTTCAGGAACACGATACAGGATCGCAGGTCAGGGGCACATGGGGACAACACCAAGACAGAAATGAAAAGCATGGATAGAGTTTAAATACACATTCTGCAGTAAGCATCAGGTGATGGCTGATTACATGTGATGATCTTCTGGCTGCTGAGAGACACCCGCTGGTGGACAACGGAACGACAGCCTATGGGTCTGGGAGCCACAGTGCCACCAGCAGATGAGCCCTTTCCTGACAATGTGCTTTCTACATATGAACACTCTCTATTATCTAAAGGCCCTAATTTTGCCCCAGATGTTTGACTGAATGCCTACATTCTCTTCAAGAATCTGAAAAGGTTCATATGGACGTTAACATTAAAGAGACATTTTTACAACATCCAGGGACACCATGAGGACAGGATGGAAATTATAACCCCCCGTTAACCCAGGATAAACTTTCTCTTTCCAATACAAATGACAAATATGTGATATACAAAATGTAAACCAAAATCAGTCTTTTACCCTTATAACTCCAAGGGACCTGTTATTGAGGCCTTTATGGAGTTACGTATAGGAAATTGTTAGAATTGTGTAACTCTTCCTCCCAAAAGAAACACAATAATCACAATAAATTCCAGGTGAGAATGTGGCATTGAAAAAATTAGAAGGTAAAAAAACAGGGGGATAAAGAGGATAGCCTGGTCATACAGAACAGGAAGGATTACCTGAAAGAAGCATACCAGCTGTTGTTGGATCACACTACCTACAAACGTTTAGCTATATACCCCCTTCCAGATTTTAGACAAGAACTGACCCCTTTGATAGAGGCAGCATTTTATAATAACATTAGCAATACAAAGAAAAGGAATTTCTGCTGCCAGAATTTTTTTTTTGCACCACTTATTTCTAACACTTTCTGAAGGTCTACAAAAGTGTTGTGGACCCACCTGGCAGACCTATGATTGCCAGCAAAAATAGCCTAACCCGTGTCTTTTCACACTATATAGATTTCTTCCTACAATCCATTGTGTCTGGCTTGTCTTCCTACATCAGGGACTCAAGTCATCTTACTGACATTTTACAACATTGTAAGTGGGAACTTATATTTGGATTTCCCTGGACTTATACTGTAGGTCTGCAAGCGCAAATTTGGTTAATTGTGGAGTGCACTAGATTCAGTCTAGAGCACAACTATTTTTCATCTTTGGATGAATTCTATTTACAAGTACAAGGCACTGCTATACGGGCTAATTATGCCCCCTGTTTTGCAAGTTTAACTATGAGGTACTGGGAGGACCTATATATTTGGAAAAATAATCCCTATGGTAAACATCTAGTCCTATGTGGTAGGTACATAGATGATACTATTTTCATATGGGATGGTGACCTAGATACTCTTGCAGCCTTTGCAAAGCACTGCAATGGCAATATTTTTAGTTGAAAGTTTACTCATGTAGTAGTTTCGTAAGTGTTGGTATTTTTAGAACTAGAGTTCACTCATGAGGGGGGAAATATTATTACAATAAATAATTTTAAGCCAACATGTAATAACTTTTACTTACATTTTGGGAGTTGTCAATACCCTACCTAGAAGAAGAATATACCTACAGGACAGTTTTGTGGGCTCAAAAAGAGGAGGGCTTTGCGTAAGAGGATGAAGGACCATCAAAGGCTCATTGGCATTGGGTCATTTATCTATAGTGTCCCCTGTCATTTTGCCCACAAACAACAAAAATATTGCAGCTCTCAATACCCGATCACCCAATGGCCTCAATAAAAACTTAGAGGTAGGAATGGGTGAACGGTTCAGCCCGAGCATGAGTTGGGGCCGAACATTTGCCTGTTTGGCCATTTGCCAAACACCCAAAATTGCAGGGTGTTCCCTGGGTGTTTGCCCCAATGAACATCCTGCAATACACTGAGCACTGCACAAAGCTTTGCCCAATCAGGGTGCAGTGTAAGCTGTTTGTTAAGGAGCGGGGCAGGTAAACCAGTTGTGGCGTCCTTAACAACTGATAAGTCATCAGCTGTCAATGGGTTTGGAGGGGAACCCCACGCCAAAATTAAAAAAAAAACTGTTCCCCCCAAATTTCTATATCAGACCATTCTCCAGGCATGCAGCCTGGTAGGTCAGGAAAGTGGGGGGGGCAAGCGAGTGCCCCCTCCTTCTGAACCATACCAGGCCACATGCCCTCAACATGGGGGGATGATTGCATTATGGCAGGGGGACTCTGCACCCAACACCCCAAAGCACCTTGCCCCCATGTTAATGGGGACAAGGGCCTCTTTTCCGACAACCCTGGGCTGCGCTTGTAGGGGTCTGCAAGGGGCGGGGGGCTTATCGAAATCAGGAAGCTACCTTTAACAAGGGGGCCCCCAGATCCAGCCCCCCCCCATGTGAACGAGTATCGGGTACATAGTACCCCTACCCATTTGCCAAAAAAGTGTACAAAAATAATTACCACACGGGACATGCTTAATAAATCCTTTATTAAAAAATTTAAAAAAATATTGTCCCTCAATGTAAATCCCTCATCAATCATGCCGCCTGCAGACCCAAAAAATAGAAAAAAATAAAAAGCGTTCTCGCCTCCTGGGAGGCCTCCCACCGTATGCCCACTCAGCGCTTTGACATTTCTTATAGGCAAGGGGTGTGGCCACCTAGCTACATCATGCAGTGGTACCTCCCCCTTCTGACATCACGCGATACCTCGTCAACTCTTCTCTACCCTCAACTCTCTTTTTCATCCTCCACTGCCTCCACCTACTACCTCACTGCCCAGGAGAATGCCAATCACTTAAAAAAATAAGATTGATACAATTCATGATGAGATCTCCGCTGTACAGATATATATCTCCCCCACTTATCACTGCATGTCCACAGGTATACTCATTACTTTCCCTATTCAACACCGTTACAATGGACAAGGTTGAGAAATTTTTTTCTAACGCCCACTTAACCATCTGCCCCCTGGACCCTTTTCCCTCGCAAATGCTAAAATCGCCCTCTGGCTCTATTCTACAATCTCTAACTCACATCTTTTTTTTTTTAAATCAGGTAAATTCCCATTTTTAATCTCTCTCCCTCTTCTGGCATTTTCCCCAACTCTATAAAACATGCACTAGTGACCCCCATACTTAAAAGCCCCACCAATCTTAACCTGTGCCCCATCTGCTTGCTCCCCTTTTCCTCCAAACTCCTTGAAAGTCGTCTACAACCCACTGAGCAACCATCTCCTTATGCTTGTGGTCATTGGGAAGAATTACCCCCTTACATAGTTACATAGTAGTTGAGGTTGAATAAAGACAATAGTCCATCCAGTTCAACCTGTGTAGGTGTGTGTGGCTGTAATCATCTCTAATACCCCTTACAGATAGCTAAAAAGATCAATGGTGTCAGTGGGAACCTATCTGAGAGGCGCAAATTGCTTATTGTTTAAGGAACCCCAACAACTTCTGGAGAAGCCTTAGGATTCCATGGAAACCTGGTTAAGAAACCCTGATCTGGAGTATAGCCAGAATCTGTTGTTTTACTGGGGTTTATTTTGTAATAACATATAATCTGTATAAAAAGTTGGGAATTGATAGACTATGGTCATTTTGATCTTGCTAATTACTCTATGTGTGCTATTAGAGCAGATGGAACTGATGAAACTGAAATTACAAAAACGAACAACAGCAACAACAACGTACTGTGCAAGCAAGAGTGAAGTAAAATTGAAATGCTATATTCTTGGTTTGAATTTTATTTCCATTACAGATCATAAAAAGTATACAGTGCCAGCAACTATTAATAAACATTAAAGATATAAATAATTTAATACAAGGAAAACATTGCATAACTTAAACATAAACGTTATTGGATATGTATGTATGTAACACAAACTATATAAGCCCTATAATCTTTCAAATTGATGCTCATATATTTTTTTACCAAAAAATAAAGTATTGTATTAAATAATAATTCCAACAAGTATTATTTGTACCTAAATTGCACACCAGCCCTGTGGTAAAAAAACTAAAACAAAACTATTTTTAATATACAGTCTTCATTCCATGACATACTGCAATTTCTACATCTCTTTCTTTCAAAACAGCTAGCAAATGTGTGCCTTTTTTTTTTTAGCATGGGAGGGACCGAGATAAAGAAAAAAAGTAGAGTGTTTTGACAATGTAAGAAGCAAAGTAGTATTATGACATCTTCTACCTGATAATTGTGCTTTGATATGTGTGATTTGAAATTAGCACACTTGTAGTTCTACCAAGACGAGAAAAAATGTATGTATAGTTCTACAGAGAGGGAAAATGCAAGTACAGTATGCTATGCTGGGACTTGTAGGTCTACAAGTATCCTATGCTTGGAGATTTGGTAGTTCTACAGAGAGAGTGGAAATGCAAGTAATGTATACAGGGATATTAAAAGTCTACATGTAAGATGATAATGGTGGCCCCATACACAGAGGAATTTTCTAGCTATTTCCATCACAAATCAATCAGCTTTCAGTTGCAAAAAAATTGATGCTTCAAAGCAGCCTACTGCAACTATTATCATATATTATATCTCTATGACAAGGATGGAGGTAGAGTGTGCTGGTTGTTTTTGGTTGTTTTTGCAGTTCAAAAGTTGTTGAAAATGGTTAAAAATACTGCAAATATAATACTCATTATGGACCTTTTATTAGTTACCGTTTTACAATTAGCATTGAATTTGCTTTAAGTGATTGTAAAGTCTCCGTTTTTTTTTTTTTTTTTTAAATACAACTAACAAACATGTTTTACTTACCTCCTCTGTGAAGGGGTTTTGCACAGAGTAGCCCAGATTCTCTTCTTTTCGGGTCCCTCTTCTGCGCTCCTGGCCCCTCTCTCCTAGCGTGTGCCCCCACAGCAAGCAGCTTGCTATGGGGGCACCCAAGCCGAGTCACAGCTCCCTGTGTCCATTCAGACAAGGAGTTGCAGCCTTGCCCTACCCCCTTTCTCTACTCATTGACTGACTAACTTTGATTGACAGTAGCAGGAGCCAATGGCACCGCTGCTGTGTCTCAGCCAATCAGGAGGGAGAGTCCCGGGATAGCGGAGGCATTCGTGGACATCGCTGGATATGGGTTTAGGTAAGTATTAGGGAGGGCTGAGGGGGGACTGCTACACACAGAAGGCTTTTTATCTTAATGGAAAGAATGCATTAGGAAGGATTAAAAACCCTCTGACAATACAACCACTGTAAGTAATCAAGCCATTTAAAAGATATAAAAAATATATATTTTCTGAACCTAACTGTTTGCATCGTTAGCTTGAAAATACTCTATGAGTAAATCAGTCATGAAGGGACATGCTTGCTCTGGTCATCTATTTTCAGAATTCGCTCTCTGGCTAGCCATGGATGGATTTTTTTAGAGATACACTTCAATGTATCATTAAAGTTCTGTTCAATTCAATTATTCAATCTTGTGCAAGCAACCGTTCTGTTTTTTCCTATGTACTTGATTAGGTATCCAAAGTAAACACATCTTCACCTTATTTACTAAGCTAAGTAAACATAGATTTAGGCCTCATGCACACGGGGCATTAGAAAAAACGTGCTGAAAAGCTAGTTCTGACGCGGGGAAAAAGCAGCTGTAAAAACGTGCTTTCAGTAGCTTTTTTCATTTGCGTTATTGCACGTTTTGCCACGTCGCTTTTAGCAGTGTTTTTTCTGCCTCCATTCAAAATCAATGGTTCCCTATGGGAGCCTATTGATTTGAATGGAAGGCGCACCGCAAGTCGGATCAGGATGATCCGACTTGCCGCGCAACTTGCGCTGTGAGAATCTTGAGGGGGAACTCCACGCCAAAATTGAAAAAAATGGCGTGCGGGTCCCCCCCAGGTTCCAAACCAGGCCCTTCGGGTCTGGTATGGAATTTGAGGGTAGCCCCAAGCCGAAAAAACAGCGTGGGGTCCCCCCAAAATCCATACCAGACCCTTATCCGAGCATGCAGCCCGGGCAGGCCAGGAAAGGGGAGGGGACGAGCGAGCAGCCCCACCCCCCCTGGACCACACCAGGCCACATGCCCTCAACATGGGGGGTGTTGGTGCTTTGGGGCAGGGGGGGATCTGCACCCCCCACCCTAAAGCACCTTGCCCCCATGTTGATGAGGACAAGGGCCTCATCCCCACAACCCTGGCAGGTGGTTGTGGGGGTCTGCTGGCAGGGGGCTTTTCGGTATCTGGAAGCCCCCTTGAACAAGGGGGCCCCACAGATCCTGGACCCCCTCCCTATGTGAATGGGTATGGGGTACATTGTACCCCTACCCATTCACCCCATAAAAGGCAGTGTATGTGAATAACGACAGGAGACGTTTTATTAAAAATCTTCATCCGGTCTTCTCCACTCCGGTCTTCTCCACTCTGCTCTTCTCCCCCTCCTTTCTTCTGCTCTTTTGCTGTCGGCTCTTCTGCTCTTTTGCTGTCGGCTCTTCTGCCCTTTTGCTGTCCGCTCTTCTGCTCTTTTGCCCTTGGCTCTTCTTCTTTCTCCGGTCCTCCTCATATGATGTCTCCGGTGTTTATGCCGGTCTCTGCAGCTTATTATATAGCCATTAGGGGCGCGGTTTCCCGATGACGTCACTGGGAGGCCCCGCCCCCTTATGTCACAGACAACGTCATCTGTGACATAAGGCGGCGGGGTATCCCGATGACGTCATCGAGAGGTCACGCCCCTAATGGCTATATAATAAGCTGCAGAGACCGGAGACCGTCATAAACACCGGAGACTTCGTCTGAGGAGGACCAAAGAAAGAAGAAGAGCCAAGGGCAAAAGAGCAGAAGAGCAGACAGCAAAAGAGCAGAAGAGCGGACAGCAAAAGAGCAGAAGAGCGGAGGGGGAGAAGAGCAGAGTGGAGAAGACCGGATGAAGATTTTTAATAAACTTTCCAAAATGTCTCCTGTCGTTATTCACATACACTGCCTTTTATGGGGTGAATGGGTAGGGGTACAATGTACCCCATACCCATTCACATAGGGAGGGGGTACAGGATCTGGGGGGCCCCCTTGTTCAAGGGGGCTTCCAGATACCGATAAGCCCCCTGCCCGCAGACCCCCACAACCACCGGCCAGGGTTGTGGGGATTAGGCCCTTGTCCTCATCAACATGGGGGCAAGGTGCTTTGGGGTGGGGGGATGCAGAGCCCCCCCTGCCCCCCCTGCCCCCCCTGCCTCAAAGCACCAACACCCCCCATGTTGAGGGCATGTGGCCTGGTGTGGTCCAGGGGGGGTGGGGCCGCTCGCACGTCCCCTCCTCTTTCCTGGCCTGCCGGGCTGCATGCTCGGGTAAGGGTCTGGTATTGATTTTGGGGGGGACCGCACACCATTTTTTCGGCGTGGGGCTACCCTCAAATTCCATACCAGACCTGAAGGGCCTGGTTTGGAACCTGGGGGGACCCCCACACTGTTTTTCCCCATTTTGGCGTGGAGTTCTTTCTCAAGATTCTCACAGCGCAAGTCGCGCTGCAAGTCGGATCATCCTGATCCGACTTGCGTTGCGCCTTCGATTCAAATCAATAGGCTCCCATAGGGAACCATTGATTTTGAATGGAGGCAGAAAAATCGTATAACGTGGCTTATAGCAACGTTATTCAGCCTTTAGCAGCGTCAGACGTTTTGACAGCAGTAACGCTGGTCCTCAGAACGCGCAGGCCGTGGGTTCTTCTTGCAGCTTAAAAACGCCTAAGCCACTTACAGCTCAAAAACGTCTGTGTGCATGAAGCCATAGAATAACATGGAGGGGCGTTTTTAAGCTGCAAAAAAAAAAAAAACGCCTGACGCTGCTTACAGCGGCTGTAAAAACGTCCCGTGTGCATGGAGGCCTTAAAATGAAACATTCACTTAGTTAGGTAAATAGAGTCTACTCTTTTAGAAAAGAATCACCACAATATTAAAGGTGTTGTTCACTTTAAAATAAAAGTAGAGCCCTGGAACCTTGAAAAAAACCCTTCTGCATTTTCACATGGAGAGCCCATTTAAATGTACTATCAATTTAGATTTTTGTGTGTTGATCTGCATTGGTCTATTGGCTAATCTGCATTTGATTTTATTGGTCATACACTGCCTGTAATTGTTCTTGGTACACTTTAACGTATTTAATTAATGAATACAGTTCTGTATAGATTACGTGAAACAAACTAAGAGTAGTGACAAAGGAGCCGTTGATTACATAGATACTGACAATGCAGATCTTCATACAGACAGATCCCATGATGGGGTGTGAAAGGATGGGATGAATTAAGATTTGCTGAAAATCAACCCTCATCCAAATACAAGCGAGACGAGCCCCGCCTGTCTCCAGCAGTCCAGAAAGAATTAAAAAAAAAAAACCTGCAGCGATTAAAAAAAGCACAACCAGCACAGATACATTAGTCAGTTCAACAAGATATTCCACATAGCAGAGCTAGGCCTGAAGTATGCCAACGGCATTGACAAATGACAGAGCCAGCTTTATTTGTGTAACAACAAAACAATTGTAAGGATAATACATATAATTAGTGTTATAAAATTAGAATAATGATAGTTTCTCTGCCTCTCAATCACTCTGTGGCTGCCATTTTTCATCAGAAGGCAGGGCTGTCCCTGGCCAGACAACATATCATTGACGGAAAAGGTGAGAAGAGAAATTCTTGGAGTGTCTGGAACCAGGTCATTTGAGACATTCATGTGTGGACACATATAGCTGTCAATGTACATAAATTGCAGCTCATTTTATTAATTCATTCACAACCTGGAGTAATCAAAATTTTTGAGACTAGACCAATGTTATCAGGTTTAGTATTTTTGCATTTTGATTAAAGTTGATCTGAAGTCAAGACATTTTTATTATTTCTGGAAAGAGTGGGTAAGGGTTTTTCTGTTGCCTTTGGCCCATTGAGGATATTTCCCTTCACTTTCTACCCCACTATACAGGACACCAGGGATGGGTCCTGGAAAATGGGTATATATCACTGCTGTTTGGGTTGTAGTCCCTTTAAGAGTGGTGGCAAGATACAGTTTGGGACTACTCAGGGTTTTCTCAGCCATGCAGGCTAAGGGGTGCCAGGGTGACCCAGAAAAGCAGAAAAACTGACTTGTAGTTTTCTCAAATGGTTCCTTAAATTCAGAGGCTTGGAGAGATTTTGGTTTTAAAAGGGCCTCTGACCCTGGTTATGAGTACTTTAATTCTAAAGGTGTTAATCAGCCTGAAAGAGAGGACTGAAAGGGGCAGGAAGAAGTGAACAGCTGTCTGAAAGTGTTAGGTGGAGCAGTTAGGTGAGAGAAAGTTGTGCTGCTGGCTTAATGAGACACTACTAAAATGTGGTGATCTTTCCTTTTGGGCCCCTGGAGCAGGCGAGGGCTTTAAACCCTGCTAAAAGACAGGTTTTCCTGTTAGTGAGCCAAAGGTTTGATTTAAACTAGAAATTGGTGGACTGTTTTGTTTGTTTCCATGCTGAAGTAAGCTGTTTTTTCATTTAGCTTTTGGAAAATAAAGACGCTTTTACCAACTTGGCTGGCTGGCGATCCTGGGTTTCCCAAAAAATATACTACAGGACCAATAGGAAATGAGAGACAATCTTTTTAAGGGAAGGGATCTCTTTTCTTTGACAGTTGTCGTCAAACAAAAACCTAAACAAGTGTCCCCTTTGCAAAACTCCCCCTCTTATTCTCAGAACAGTTCAATGTTTATTTCAGTATCAATTACAATGGTCACCAGGGCAAGTAGAGAAAGATATAAATCTTCCTAGTGTAGACATATTTAACTGCTTGCCGTCTGCCCACAATACTTTTATTGTGGACGGGCGGCAGCTACAGGCTAGGCAATGGAACTAGTACATCGCCACCTGTTTCCGGGCTTAAAGTTGCGCAATCGCACAGGGGGCTGACCCATGCTGTCATTGGCTACAGCACAGGTTTGTCATCCAGTTTCAGCCAATTATTTTAGCCGTGAACCTGCTGTGGCCAATCACAGCACGGTCATATGTCTTGTTTGTATACACAGACACAAAATCTGGACGGTTCTTCTCTTCCTGAGCCATTTTCAGTTCAGAAATAAAAGAAAGCCAGATCTGTGTAAGTAAAAGCAGCACATTTACACTTGCGTACACCTGTAAGGCAAATTTAACCCTTTGATTGTCCTCCAGTTAGGCCTTTGATTGCCCTACCACACAGCCAGTGCCATTAGTACAGTGTCAGTGTACAGTATTTATCACTGATCACTGTATTAGTGTCATCAGTGACATCAGATAGCATCAGTCAGTTAGTGTCCCTCCAAACCAGTGTCAGTTAGTGCTAGATTTCTTGCCACACTATCGTAGTCTTCTGAGTATGGGAATACTGACATACACATAGAACTGTTTTGTTTGGTTGTGTACGCATCCCAACACTTTCTGTCTATGTAAAAGTGGAAAGAGTGTATTTCACATTTTATAAGCTCAGCAAATTCAACAGCTAACACAGTGCACAGACTTCAAACCTATGGAATGGTATGTGCTGGTTTTGGCGTCAGCTTGGCGTTACGGAGGACAGAATTCTTAAATTGTCTCTTGGATCTATACCTTTGATGTAGGGTGTCACAATGTCTCAATGAAAGCTTGACAGTGCCTCAATGAAAGCATCAGAGAAAACACGGTGTCGTGTATTCAGGAACTCTTTCCATGAATCTCATCTTTTTTTTAAATATATTTTTTTTTTTTAGTTTTCCAAAATGAAAGGAACATAAAAAAAAAACAGAATGACATTGCAGTTGCCAACAACACTTATACAATGGTTGAAAGCCTGGAAATATAACAAAGCAGGCTTTAGAAGGCAGTCTATGGACATAGCAAAGGGTCTTAGGAATCAGTAAAGGTGTTCGTTAAGGGTATGGTCACCATCACCAATTACAAGAGTAGAAATAACAGTTGAAAAAAGAACTGTGCACACCAGGTCCATTCAACACATTTAATCCAAATGTCATAGTAGATCATTACAGTATTGGTACAGTATAATTGGGAGGTGGGCTGTAAGGAGGGTCATGTCAAGTCTTGACAGGGACAGGAACAGGAACAGGTATTTATCCCAAGTATCCCAAGTTTAATTAAAAAGCTCCATAGTACCACCTACTTTGAGGTATTTTATCATCCTCACACCTGTAACAACATCTAAGAGCCGAGCCTATGGTGGGGTCTCAGTGGAGAATCAACGTAAAAAGATAGCTCATCTGGAAGCTGTCAATTTTTAGAATATTTAGAAATGCCAGGGAAGGGTAGTCCCAAGAGGCAGTGAATAGGGTCTGAGGGAAAGTTGACATCTGGTTTAGAAGTGACAACACTTGGGATCAAAAGGCCTTTCAATGGGAGCGTTACCAAAATAAATGATATAAGGTTCCTTTACCAGACCTACATCTCTAGCATGTCTCTGATATCCTCAGGTTATAAGTATGTAACACCTAGTTTTTTTTACCAAAACACCAGTATCTTGTAGGTATTCTCCTTGTACACCATGCAAAAAGATGAATCCAAAGCAGAATCTCATATTCTTTCCCAGCTCTTTTGGGGAATAGAGTGTTGGAGGGCCTGTTCCCATTTATGCATATATAAATGAGGGTCATTCTCTAATGACATGATTCCCATCTTTGTTATTTCACTCTGGGTAATGAGGTGTCCCAATCTGTGTTTTCAAAAGTAATCTGTCTTAGAAGTATCTTACCCTGAATGGTAAAAGGTGCCAAAAAAACTCAGAAGATCGTAGATGCTGTTTACAGCAGACAAAATGCCTTGTTTAGTGAAGGGCTTGTCACAAGTTAATACTTGAAATGTGAACTTGTCTTGTTTGACATCCCAAAACAATCTGAGGATATACTGCTTAAGGGGAAGAGCCATTTCTAGCTTGGATCCCTTTACACTAACAGCATAGTCATCAGAACAGATAGGCCTTCATTACCTTGTCACTGTTAGAGATAATTTTGTGAAGCCTAAGGTTGGCAGTGGCAAGCATATCCTAAGTTATTTTGAGAAGACTAGTTGCTTTTTCTTCTGTTGGCTGCGGTTTGAGCTCATGATCTGTGTAGAAATTCTTTTCCACAAATTCATGTGCATCAGATCCAAATTTCATTTTTGCCTTTTGAGCTGACCTTCTCAGCTAATTAAGAGGGCTGTTACTGAAAACATGCTCCTTCATTCGGTAGTTTGAGACTTCATCGCTGATATGTTTGTTGTGATACCATTGGAACCCTAAGGACGTTTTTGTTGTCTTCTTGAAAGATAAAACAGTGGAACATTTGCTGAATGTTGGCCGTGACAGTAACTGTTTTTTGTCTGAAGCAGAGCAAAACTCATATAAGGTTGTTGTTCAGATAAGGACTTTGAAAATAACTTTGTTAAGGGAAACACTTCATATCAAGCACTTGGAGCAAAGACCACTCTGATCTGGCTTGCGAGGATGGTGCATGCAAAAGCATGGGAGGTACCAGCATTCCTATCTCCCTTTGAGAGTTGGTGCATCTCTGCACGTTGAGTATTATTTTTTTAGTTTCTTTCTTGAAGCATGAAATGATAGTGGTCCTACCCAGCTGTTGGAATTCTCGTGCTAGAACTCCTTACTCACAGTTTTTAGGAAGTTCTTGTCTTTCATAGTGGTTGCCAGCTCATTGTCCTTAATTGTTACATCGAACACTGTGGTGCCAAGATAATCATCCCAGAAATGAAGGGCCTTGTTACCACCTTGTGTGAAGAATTGTTGCGTGACTTTCTGTGACATGGTAGTGATAAAGACACTGTTTGAAACAGGTAATGCGACCATTTGTCAGGAAATGTGTCTTAGGAGATGAAACTGTGGAAGATCTCCTGACATAACACAGACAGATGTTTCCTATAATGGCCCAGCCTAGGTCTAAGCATTGGGCATATGGTACGTTATGTGGCCCATCAATTTGTTGATCGAGCCTTTTGTACCCTTGAAATGTCCCTGCCAAGAAATAGAAGAATATCGACATTTATGTCAATAGCTGGGGTCTGGTTAGCTATGTCTCTTAAGTTAGAGTGGTGAGAGGCAGCTGCAGGTGTAGGGATCTCCTCTCTGTTGGTTGGAATCTGTTTGCAGTTGATGACAGTGGCTAATGGTATTTCTACACTGTCACTGAGCTACTACAAGACCAGTGGCTCTCTTGCCTTAAACTTCTGTAATGCACAGATACCCAGGGTGTATGGTAAGGAATTTCCTGTTATGTTTAACAGATCAAAACACTTTAATCTTGCAAGAGATCTATTATTTTGATCATCTAGAATAGTATACAGTCTTACAGCTTCTTTTAGGTTGAACCTTGGGGTATACACAAACTAAACATATTTTGACACACGGTTTGTCACAGAATCCTTCACCATAGACATCTGCACATGTAATAAAAAAGTGGGGGATCAGACACTGTTTGATGTGTGTTCCCCCCACCATACTTTGCCTCAGAAGGATTACCTGTAGACAGAGAATGACTGTCTCGAAATGGATGAATCGCTTGCACATGATCATAACTGTTACATTCTATGCACTTATTAGTAGCCTTATAGTCTTCAGCATGGTGTTCCGTGGAAACACAGCATTTGAAACAAACACATTTCTTGAAAAGCTCTTTGCATTCTTGCAAGGGTTTCCTTCTGTAGCCAACACATTTTCTAAGTGGGACCTTAGTAGATGCAAAGTGATAAGATTTAGAATCATGAAGTTGTGTGATTCTTACTTCTGCCTTTGTCTTTGTTTGTAGTATTAAACTGTCTCTCTCGCTCATCAAATCTCCTTAATTCTTCCGGTGATTCCTCAGTGTTGTACTGCATTAAAAGGTTAGTATATTTAAGGCACAGTTCTTGATAACTCTTAAAGGTAGCAATAAAATGTTTGAGAGTGCCCTCTAGTTGCAGTACCTCATGAGAAGACTAAGAAAGGTATGAGATGCAATCAACTGTTTTGTACCATAGGTGATTAACAAATGACTTGTATAACAGTTAGACATGCGCAGAAAAGAAAAAGAAATTTTGTTTTGTTTTGGATAGATTCGTTATGTTACAAAATTAGTTTTGTAGATCCATTTTGGAATTTCTATTAGTTTAGTTAAGTTTATTTTGTTTTTCGATCTTCGATCAAATAACAACTTTGTGGACGGATTACAAATTGAATCAAAAATGTCGATCTGATCCAAATTCTGTGTGAAGAATAGTTGTACCCCTACTCATTCACACAAAAAATTGTAAAAAATAAATAAAAACATGAATATAGTTTTTGACAAGCCCTTTTTAAAAAATAAATAATAATGAAAAAAAAAAAAACAATGCCCCCAAAGTAAATCCAGAGTCAAACACCACCACCAACCTGTAAAAAAAAAAAAAAGCTCTGCACCTTTCGCTTGCCTTGCATCTGACAGCTCTGTTTCCCACCAATTTTATATAAACAAAGGGGCGGGAACTAGTGTCGGTAGGCAAGCAATCAGCGCGGAGCTTTTTTGTTTTTGGGGTGGCGACGTTCATCATGATTGGCACTGGCTTTACTTCAGTGGATATGCTTTTGTTTTTTATTAATACAGAACTTGTCCAAAACTGTTTTATTAACTTTTGTCACTTTTTTTGGTGAATGAGTAGGGGTACAATGTACCCCATACTCATTCAAATGGGAGGGCTTCCAGATTCTAAGCCTTCCTGACTGCAGACCTCCACAACCACCGCTTAGGGTTGTGGGGAAGAGGCCCTTGTCCCCATCAACATGGGGGCAAGGTGCTTTGAGGGGAGCCCCACTGCCCCAAAGCACTCCCCCATGTTGAGGGCACGTGGCCTGGTATAGTTCAAGAGGGGGCTCGCTCATCTCCCCCTTGCCTGGCCTGCAGCACTATATTCTTGGAAAAGGGTGTGGTATGAATTGGGGGGGGGGGGGGGCACGCTTTTTTCTTTAATACATTTTGGCGTGGCTTTTCTCTAAAATCCATACCAGACCCGAAGGGCCAGGTTTGGTTTGGGGGGGGGACCCCTATGCTGGTTTTAAATAAAAAATGTATGTCTGCAATTGTCTTCTTTACATTCTGCTCTCAGCGGGGAATCCTGCTGACAGGTGATGGGTCATGGTCGTTAAGAATGCCGTGGCCTCCTGGGCCCTAAAGGATAAGTGTACTTTTTAAAAAAAATAAATAATAAATGCATAATTTTTGCAGGTGAAAAAAATGTACATTTATTATTTTTTGTTGCAGGATCCTGGAAAGCATTGCACCAGCAATCAGCAGATCGCTGATGCCATGCAGGTCTCCTGCATACTGCCAGTGTATCGGCTTACCCGTACATCCCGTACTTGTAAGCCGATACTCCCTGATAGGACTGATTTAACTACCACAGCACCGTGATAGTTCATTGAGGACTACAAGGCGACAGCCACTAAGGATGACAGGGATTGTAGTTAAAGTGAAACTTCAGTAATTTTTTCATCTTTCCATCTATTAAATCCTCTGCCCTTGTTGTTTTAACTTTGGATATTAAAACCCTTTTTTTCTGCCAGTAAATACCTTATACAGCTCACTTCCTCTTTCTTGTCTGATAAAATGCCTAGGCTAATGACATCATGCACAGCTCTCTCTCTCTCTAAAGGCCCGTACACACGATAAGAAAATCTGAAGGGAAATTTCGTCCGATGGCCGATCTGCTGATTTTCGGATTGTTAGTATGGTGCTTTCGACAGCGACTCAGACTTTTTGGCAGAAAAAATCCTGATGTGCAAGCTATAAAATTGTTATCGTCCGTCAACACAACATCCGATTTTCGTCTCATTAGTACAGTTTTCGACGGAAAAAAATCTTAAGAGCAAGGCTAGGCATGCTCATAGATGAAAGAATACATACAAAACAATCCAACACATGACATCACTTCTGAAGTAGAATTCTGTCGTACGGGAAAATTCGTATGAAAATAACCTCTTCACTTTCCACATCAGACTAGCATGCCACAAAAAACGGACGACAGATCGTTCGATAAGCTGATCGTGTGTACGGGGCTTAACTCTCATGAGAGTTTGCTAGCAGGGGAGGAGGGGTGAGTCATAGGAGAGCCAATGGGAGCTGCAAAGCTGAAGGCGGCTGAAGATAACAGGAGACTGCAGAAACCCATGTGTATTAATTGAGAGGAGAAATGGGCAGGCAAGCAATATGTGAGTGTGTCTGTCTGTCTGTTGTCTTGGAAATTAATATACGCTTGATGCACAAATAACTCTGTTGCACTAATAAGTGCACTTTTGGATATTAATATATGGCAAGCACAATCAATCCCGTTGTGCTAAAAAGCACAGTTCTTAGCTCTTTTGTATAAGGTAATTGAACGCTCTCCGCAATCCCAGGAATACAGACACAAAGGCTGTTATGAGACAAAGGAACAATCAACAGGAAGTGATGACTATACTACATCAGCCACTCACATAGAATCAGCCAATGACACACTTGTATACACTCAAATGTACAACAGAAAAGGGGAAGTACACAAACATGAGTGAGCAGGACAGTGTGCACGGCTTCCTGCCTAAAACTACACAATGAAACCAACGTGTAGAACTGTGAACGCTGCACTGCTCAAATTTGCGCATGCATACTGGTGTGAATCTAATTTAGCAAAGCTTCAGAGAACAATGCCTAATCGGATTATATTACTGTTCCCATAGATGTGAGGCTATCTGCAGGGAAAGAGCCATACGGTTTAAAAAATGGCGATCAGGTATAGTAGAAAGACATGAGCGTGTATCCCTTCAAAGAGGCAGATAGATCTCAAAATGATATTGACTCCGCACAGCAATACACATAGATCTATACCGGCAAACAGATCAGCGCATAGCGCATGGAGTGTTCACCGGAGGAGATATCTATGTAGAGCTAATGCGTCTACACATCTAAGGGCAGGTTTTCACTGCCAGTTGTCTTTTCTCAATGCTGGTTCGCCCATACACGCTCTAATGAGCGTATTGCAAGCAAATCGACAACAGGAGCGATAACGACAATCTAAATTAAAGACATCTCTCAATTAAAGACAATCTCTCATGTATCCCTCAATGAATCTTGATCTTCTTCTTCTTCTTCCAAATAAACAGACCAGCTCTTCTTATACATAAAAACAATCAATTTCAACAAGTTAAAAAGAAGGATACTGGAATCAGTGTTAACACATAGACTCAAAAGAAAAGAATGTTGACACGTAGGTTCCGTTCTTCAGGAGGTGACTCAGAGGGAGGACATGAGATGGTGGGTCGTATTGATCGTTGGTTGGTTTGGAATCCTCAGCATCTGGTTCATGGGTTGGATTTCAGGGAGTCCCGTCTCCACAATAAGGATGTGGTTGTCTGCTCGGGCATTGGTGACTTGATCGATCAGCCAACAGGCAAATCTCACCACCAAGGAATAGAAAAAAAAACAACATAAGTATATAAACTCCTATTTCCTTCAACCAAGATCCAATGGTGAACATGAAATCCTCAAAACTTCGCAAAGTCTTAAAAGGATTCCAACCTTCACTAGCTATAGGTCTGGCTCTGCCTTGCAGGGAAGTAACCTTATCAAAATGGGCCTGAACCTTGTCACTGGTATCTGCTATCCAGGTAAAACAGTCTTCTCCTATGACCTTACAGAAACCCCCCTTGGAATCTAACAAATAATGTAGTGCCATCTTTTCCTGCAGTACAAGAGTCTTCATTTGTCATTGTTCCTGAGTAATCTCCCTTACTGCTTCAAGGGTTTCATTGAACATCTCATCCATAATAGACGAGAAATTGATCAATCACTTCATAAGTTCAATCCTCCACCCAGTCCAAGCTGGGAACCATGCCCAGGCCTGGTCGTGGTTGGAGAGCAGTTCCCTGCTAGCTGTCCCTGACGTCCTTGCCTTCCTTCTGTAACGCTCCTTGCGTTTCTTATAAGGTGTGGATTTTCAGCTGCAGAAGTAGTTCCACGTCAGTAGTCATGTAGGAGATATGCTGAGATACCAATCCCAACCTCAATGACTCATCATGTATGGAAGGTCTTATTTCAGCCAGTAAATACACACAGTAATTAAGCTGGTTCCTAGTGTGACTTTATATACATGTGGTAAGACAATGATAAAGGTCTTAGGGATAGGTTTGAGTGGAAGTGGTAGGTGACAGACACTTGAGGTGAGACAGTGCAGATGGATGCAGGAAGGGTTAGCGATCATGTATGATAACAGATGACAGAGTAGCAGGTGCATACAGGAGAGATCAACCCAGTGCAGGAAATAGTAGCAGTAGCCTCAAGAGCTAGCAATCTAGTTATGCAGATGTAAAAGACAGTCCTTGCTATGCAGAGCTAAATAGTGTAAGCCTAGTACAAGTCTATAGAGATTTCCCCTGTGGGGTACTTAGCACTAATAGCGATAGCCGAAGGATCGCTCAGGAGATGCGGATGATCCAGTAGCAGGATGCAGGGATCAGCGCAGCGAGGTTCGTCAGCGAGGAGAGCTTGCAAGCATGGAAGCTTCAAGCAAGATTAGTATCCAGGTACTGGTGTTTGAACGAACACATGTGAGTGAGAACCGACGCCCTAAATAGCCATCTAGTCCGGCGCTGGGTGATGACAGCTTCAGCCTTAAAGGGAAACACACCTATATGTGTTTCTTCTGTCTAGGTAGATGGAAATCACCCGGAATAAATGTCATAGGAGGCACTGAGAGTGCCAGAACCTTACATTACCCCCCCCCGTAAGGCCGGCTCCGGAAGGCCTCTAAGGCTGGTTGTTGATATAAGAATCACATGAGACTGGTTGCCGATGCGAAAATCGGAAGGAAAAAAAAAAAAAATTTCTCTTTTTTTTTTTTTTTTTTGCCGATATGAGAATCGGAATGAGACTGGTCTCCGATGCGAGAATCGGATAAGACTGGTTGCCGATATGAAAATCGGGAAGAAAAAAAAAAAATTGGTTGCCGATATGAGAATCGGATAATACTGGTTGCCGATACGAGAATCGGATAAGACTGGTCTCCGATATGAAAATCGGAAAAAAAAAAAAATGGTTGCCGATATGAGAATCGGATCAGGTTGGTAACCGATCTGAGAATCGGATCCCTTGTTGCTGATATGAAAATCGGATCAGGTTGGTAGCCGATGAGAATCGGATCCCTTGTTGCCGATATAAAAATCGGATCAGGTTGGTAACCGATGAGAATCGGATCACTTGTTGTTAGGGTGTCTGCTACATGGACCCCTCACTAGAATCGGACGCATAACCATCCGAAGTAATCCTAGTAGACCTATCAACCAGTGCTTCTTCAAACATCCTCAGATCCTTCCTACATACCACCGTGCCATTAGAAGCACGTACGCAGTCAGGTGCAAGAATCTCTGTATTTTCATCGGAAGCCAGAAATGTGCTTGCAAAAATAGGAGTATCCTCAGGAGGTGGTACAGGAGGGTTTTTTGAACGTGGTATAAAGTTCACTGGAGTTGAAGGAATATCTATTCCAATATTTGTTAATTTCTGGGTGTCCTTCACTGATATAGAACGGGGACAGGGCTGGCAACAGCCTTGATAATTTCCAGGCTGTTTTTCAGGGAAGACCCTTCGGATTCGCCTGGCCTCCATTGGGAGAGCCTTAGGCCTATGGGGTCTGGTTGGGCAGAATGTAATGAAATGTCCCCCTTCACCACAATAAAAACAAAGGCCACAGATTCTCCTGTGATCTCTTTTTTCTTGTGAGGACAACCTAGCATGTATGGCACCAATCTCCATAGGCTCCTCATCCATCTCTGTAGGATCAGGGTCCAAATGGGATGTGTCAGAGTGACAAGGTCGACTGTTTGAGGCAGGCTTGGACCATGACCAGGCAGGATCACCATATCTACTAGGTCTCCTTTTTTCCTTAGGTAGCCGGGGTCTGTGGTTACCTGGAGCGGGTTTAGGAGTGGGGTCAATAGCTGAATTCTGAGAAGAACTGGATAATGGCATTTCCATTTTTTCAGACTTCCTTTCTCGTAGTCTTCTATCTATGGTGATACTGAGTTGTATCAATGTATCCAGGGTTTTTGGCATCTCTGCTCGGGCGAGCTCGTCCTTGACGGCTTCTGATAGGCCAAGCATAAATTGGGTTTTCAGAGATGCATCATTCCATCCTGAATCAAGGGTCCATCTCTTGAATTCTGCGACAAAGTCTTCTACAGACCTTTTTCCTTGTTTCAAGGATCTTAACTGAAGATCGGCAGTACTCTGCCTATTGGGGTCATCATATAGGCTAGTGAGCTCTGCCAGGAACAAGGCATAGGAGTTGAGAAGCTGGTCGTTTTTTTCAAAAAGAGAATCTGCCCAGGCTCGAGGATCGCCTGATAGGTAAGAAATAATAGTACAAACCTTAATGTGATCAGTAAGGTAGGTACGAGGTTTTAGCAAAAAAAGTAACTCACATGCGTTTTTAAATTCGCGAAATTTTTTGCGATCGCCTGTAAATACCAAAGGGGGATTTATCTTGGGTTCAGGAGACTGTGCAGAGGTAAGTTGTGTCAGTCTAATTACCTGCTGCGACAGAGCCTGATTGTCGTTTTTCAATTCAGCAAGTGCGTGTATTAACGCAGATACCTGCTGTTTTAATTGTGTCACCTGAGTGGCTACTTCTGCTGAATCCATTTTTTGGGTTCGTTCAATCTGTAACGCTCCTTGCGTTTCTTATAAGGTGTGGATTTTCAGCTGCAGAAGTAGTTCCACGTCAGTAGTCATGTAGGAGATATGCTGAGATACCAATCCCAACCTCAATGACTCATCATGTATGGAAGGTCTTATTTCAGCCAGTAAATACACACAGTAATTAAGCTGGTTCCTAGTGTGACTTTATATACATGTGGTAAGACAATGATAAAGGTCTTAGGGATAGGTTTGAGTGGAAGTGGTAGGTGACAGACACTTGAGGTGAGACAGTGCAGATGGATGCAGGAAGGGTTAGCGATCATGTATGATAACAGATGACAGAGTAGCAGGTGCATACAGGAGAGATCAACCCAGTGCAGGAAATAGTAGCAGTAGCCTCAAGAGCTAGCAATCTAGTTATGCAGATGTAAAAGACAGTCCTTGCTATGCAGAGCTAAATAGTGTAAGCCTAGTACAAGTCTATAGAGATTTCCCCTGTGGGGTACTTAGCACTAATAGCGATAGCCGAAGGATCGCTCAGGAGATGCGGATGATCCAGTAGCAGGATGCAGGGATCAGCGCAGCGAGGTTCGTCAGCGAGGAGAGCTTGCAAGCATGGAAGCTTCAAGCAAGATTAGTATCCAGGTACTGGTGTTTGAACGAACACATGTGAGTGAGAACCGACGCCCTAAATAGCCATCTAGTCCGGCGCTGGGTGATGACAGCTTCAGCCTTAAAGGGAAACACACCTATATGTGTTTCTTCTGTCTAGGTAGATGGAAATCACCCGGAATAAATGTGATAGGAGGCACTGAGAGTGCCAGAACCTTACACCTTCGCACCAGTAAATCCTTATGATTGGCTGCCATGTAGGATGCCAGTACAAGCTTCATTAAAGCACATGAACCTATGGCATTAGGAGGAATAACCTTGTAAGCAGCAGAAGCACATAAGAAATAATAAGGACCGGTCAGAACCGTACAGGAAGAATTTCTATGAAAGTCATGGGCACTAAGTAGTAACATAATAGCCCGGGGGATTTTTCCCTCAGTCTGAACATCACATCCCTCCTTCCAGCAGATATAATCTGGTCTATTGGTGTCATTAAAGAGACCAGGGGTTCCATTGGTAAGATTGACTGTTATACCTTTCTTGCAAGCGATAGATCCCACAAATCTATTCCCTTTGCCAAAACTAAGGTTGAAGCATATCTGTAGACTACTTAGTTGTCCCAATACCCGTACTGGATTAGAAAGCAAAGAACAGGAGCCAGAGCTAACGTTAAAACTATAACCAATGTTACCTTCTAGGAATGTGTCATTAAATTCTATAGACAACTGTCTCCTGGTCATCTTTGCAAGTTTCTCATATTTCTTCATACCAATACAAATGTTGTATATAGCATGAACTGCTGCCATTGCTGGGGTGTAATGGCTTGTGGGGATTTAGAGCAAACCCAGCAATTGGTCCTGTTCACCATCTTAGCCATTTGGAGAGGTATTTTAAACAATAGGTTGGGATGCTTTTCATCGTTACCTTCGCTACAATACACTAAGCTAATATTATAAATAAAACAGATACTCCTCATTCTGTAATTGAGCAGCTTCTTCCAGTGGCTGGCGTGGACCCAGCTGTCGAATCCCTCAAGCTTTAAGGAAGTCGGCATTATCAACTGAATCTGAAATGGCCCGGTGTATCTCAGGTCTAGTCTTGTCCTTTGATGTTACCTGGTTTAATAGAATGTAAAGCGGTTATCGTGTCAGGGTTCGGGAGAGACTCCAAAAACCTATAAGTGACCTTTTGGAGTTCCCTTTGCAGAGACTGCACATACCCCATCAGCTGCGAATTTCAAGATGACAGCTGCTGGGGAAAACCCTGTAGGGTGATAACCCATGGGGCTGTCTAGGGGCATTGGTGATGAAGTAGAGAGCTATGGGGTGAAATTCAGGCCATGGTTTTCCAGTATAAGCCATCATTTTTGAGATTCTGTTCTTATTGATCTCTTTTAGCCGTTCAACCTTACCGTTATTTTGGGGATGATAAGGGGTAGGTAATCCCTGGTTGATGTGAAGAGCCTTACATACCTCTGCAAAGATCTGACCGGTGAAGTGGGAGCCACAAACCAACTCAATAGTTTCAGGTAGACCCCAGCAACTTACCATCCGGGGGGAAAAAACCTGGAACCATCAACAAAAGGTTCTCAGCATCTGGGATGGGAGTCTCCTTCACTGGTCTGACAGTAGCTGATTCCCATTTCTTCAAACAAAGGTAGTCATGTTGTTCCTCAACGTGTTGTCCTACTAGGTTGGAAAGCTTGTTAGAGGTCAAGAGATTAGTATTGTTAGTCTGAAAGTTTTGAAAATTATCGTTTTTCTCACCATTATTTCCCCCCCCCCTCTCTTCCCTCTCAATAACAGGAAGAAGAGACACTGGGTTCAAAATGGTGCATCGTCTTAGAGTCAGGTTGGTAGATGTTAGGAGAGCCACTTTGTACTTAGTCAATCTTGCAGCAGAAAGGTGTTTGTGATGGTAATTCATAAAGGGGTTCTAGTTTGGAATTAGGGACCCAGTCTCTGCAGTATCTGATAAGTGCGAAAATGGCTCTCAATTGCCGAGTGTTCCAAGGTCTCTGGATGTCTTTCAAGGTATCTACTCTCTGGGTGGTTAGATGTCGGGTACCCTGGGATGTACAATGTAGCCTTCTCCTTGCAGAACTGTAATGATCTTGTTCAGAGCGCTTAAATCATGTACCAATCGGTATATTGTTTCCTGGCCTTTAGCTGTCTTTTTAGCCACTGGCAACATGTTTCAAAAACACTTATTTATTTAAGCAAAAAATCCTTCAAAATGTTATGTTATTTACTAAAAAACAAAAACCAGACTAAATGCTGCTTTCACTCTTTTACTTCTTTCTTCTACCTTAATCAGGAAAAGCAAGGAGCATGCAGTCTGTTTAATTAATTAAATATGTTGCCAATTTGACCTGATACTAAAGATACAAAAAGAAAAACCATAAGAGAAACCCCAAACATTGCTTGAACTTACCTGTGGTTTTGCACAGAGTGGCACAGATCCTCCTCTTCTCGGGTCCCTCTTCTGTGCTCCTGGCCCCTCCCTCCTGTTCCTTGCTATGAGGGCACCTGAGCCTAGTCACAGCTCCCTGTGCCCATTTAGACACGGTGTCATGACCTGGCCCTGCCCCCCCTTCCTGATTGCTGAATGACTTTGATTGAGAGCAGTGGGAGCCAATCGTGCCACGCTGCTGTCTCAGCCAATGAGGAGGGGAGCCCCGGGCAGCTGCGACACTCCTGCAACATCGCTAGATAAAGATGGGCTCAGGTAAGTATTAAGGGCTGAGGGGGGCTGCTGCACACAGAAGGTGTTTTTATCTTATTGCATAGAATGCATCAAGATAAAAAAAAACTTCTGCCTTTATAATCATTTTAAATTTAATGTTTAAACCCCCTGGAGATAGAATACCTAAATTAAAGATCCATTTATTTCCATTTTATTGAAGGACCCTATCATAATCCCCCCTTCATTGAGACTTTAGTTTACTCGAAGACCATCCACACAACCTCCATGTACCTCTCTAGAATGCAGCACCATGGGGTTGAATTTTTCCTGATCCTCCTGGCTGGTCTTCATCTTAATAGATTGAAGATGTTCGCTAATGTGGACCCTAAGAGTATTTTTTGTTTTGCCATTGTAGAATTTTTGACAAGGACATTCAATCACATAAAGCACCTTACTCACTGAGTATTGAATACATTTCTTAATATAGTACATTGGAGAACATCTTGGCTTTCTCAATAAACTGACACTTGGAACAGTGTCTGCATGGTTACATGCCCATACATTTACGGTTATTATCTCTTAGTCCCACCATTTGTGGTTTAGAGCCCACTATCTCTGTCAGCCAGGGCCGGAGTGGGACTCATTTTCAGCCCTGGAGTTTCATTACTTAGACCGGCCCACTTTAGTTCATGACTGACTATATTAAAATAATGTAATTAACACCTCCGAATATAAGTTTGCAAAGGTGCACTGTTCTCTATTCTCTACAGCATTGTAATTCATTGTATTTTTCAAAAAATATTTACAATTCAGTGCAAATTCAGTAGCCTAATGCCCCATACACACGTGCAGATTATCTGCAGACTTTTGTCTTCAGATTTACCTTTTCTATGTAGTGCAAGGGCCTGCCGAATTACATACAAATTGAAAGTGTTTAGGTTTGACCTCATATTATATGGTTTTGGCAAGTCTGCAGACAAAAGTCTGCAGATAATCTGCACGTGTGTACGGGGCATAAGGCCTCTTTCACACGGCCGCTACGGTTTTTTTGTCCGCTGTGGCACTTTTTTTTTTTTTTTTTACGGACACGGATGACACTTGTGTCATCCGGTCCGTATGTCTGCATATCATCCTATCCGTTTGCGGATGATATACGGACATAATGCATGTCTATGGGGTACAGGGGGAGATGGTTAGAGGCTGTGGACATGGTATAGGGAGAGATGGTTAGAGGCTGTGGGCACGGTACAGGGAGAGATGGTTAGAGGCTGTGGGCATGGTACAGGGAGAGATGGTTAGAGGCTGCAGGCACGGTACAAGGGGAGATGGTTAGAGGCTAAGGGCATGGTACAGGGGGAGATGGTTAGAGGCTGTGGGCATGGTACAGGGAGAGATGGTTAGAGGCTGTGGGCATGGTACAAGGAGAGATGGTTAGAGGCTAAGGGCATGGTACAGGGAGAGATGGTTAGAGGCTGTGGGCATGGTACAGGGAGAGATGGTTAGAGGCTGCGGGCACGGTACAAGGGGAGATGGTTAGAGGCTGTGGGCATGGTACAGGGAGAGATGGTTAGAGGCTGTGGGCATGGTACAGGGGGAGATGGTCAGAGGCTGTGGGCATGGTACAGGGGGAGATGGTCAGAGGCTGTGGGCATGGTACAGGGAGAGATGGTTAGAGGCTGTGGGCATGGTACAAGGGGAGATGGTTAGAGGCTGTGGGCATGGTACAGGGAGAGATGGTCAGAGGCTGTGGGCATGGTACAAGGAGAGATGGTTAGAGGCTGTGGGCATGGTACAGGGAGAGATGGTCAGAGGCTGTGGGCATGGTACAGGGGCAGATGGTTAGAGGCTGTGGGCATGGTACAGGGAGAGATGGTTAGAGGCTGTGGGCATGGTACAAGGGGAGATGGTTAGAGGCTGTGGGCATGGTACAGGGAGAGATGGTTAGAGGCTGTGGGCATGGTACAAGGGGAGATGGTCAGAGGCTGTGGGCATGGTACAGGGAGAGGTGGTCAGAGGCTGTGGGCATGGTACAGGGAGAGATGGTCAGAGGCTGTGGGCATGGTACAGGGAGAGATGGTCAGAGGCTGTGGGCATGGTACAGGGAGAGATGGTCAGAGGCTGTGGGCATGGTACAGGGAGAGATGGTCAGAGGGTGTGGGCATGGTACAGGGAGAGATGGTCAGAGGCTGTGGGCATGGTACAAGGGGAGATGGTTAGAGGCTGTGGGCATGGTACAAGGGGAGATGGTTAGAGGCTGTGGGCATGGTACAGGGGGAGATGGTCAGAGGCTGTGGGCATGGTACAGGGAGAGATGGTCAGAGGCTGTGGGCATGGTACAGGGAGAGATGGTTAGAGGCTGTGGGCATGGTACAAGGGGAGATGGTTAGAGGCTGTGGGCATGGTACAAGGGGAGATGGTTAGAGGCTGTGGGCATAGTACAGGGAGAGATGGTCAGAGGCTGTGGGCATGGTACAGGGAGAGATGGTCAGAGGCTGTGGGCATGGTACAGGGGGAGATGGTCAGAGGCTGTGGGCATGGTACAGGGGGAGATGGTCAGAGGCTGTGGGCATGGTACAGGGAGAGATGGTCAGAGGCTGTGGGCATGGTACAGGGAGAGATGGTCAGAGGCTGTGGGCATGGTACAGGGGGAGATGGTTAGAGGCTGTGGGCATGGTACAGGGAGAGATGGTTAGAGGCTGTGGGCATGGTACAAGGGGAGATGGTTAGAGGCTGTGGGCATGGTACAAGGAGAGATGGTTAGAGGCTGTGGGCATGGTACAAGGAGAGATGGTTAGAGGCTGTGGGCATGGTACAAGGAGAGATGGTTAGAGGCTGTGGGCATGGTACAGGGAGAGATGGTCAGAGGCTGTGGACATGGTACAGGGGGGGAGATGGTTAGAGGCTGTGGGCATGGTACAGGGAGAGATGGTTAGAGGCTGTGGGCATGGTACAGGGAGAGATGGTCAGAGGCTGTGGGCATGGTACAAGGAGAGATGGTTAGAGGCTGTGGGCATGGTACAAGGAGAGATGGTTAGAGGCTGTGGGCATGGTACAGGGAGAGATGGTCAGAGGCTGTGGACATGGTACAGGGGGGGAGATGGTTAGAGGCTGTGGGCATGGTACAGGGAGAGATGGTTAGAGGCTGTGGGCATGGTACAGGGAGAGATGGTTAGAGGGCGTGGGCATGGTACAGGGAGAGATGGTTAGAGGCTGTGGGCATGGTACAAGGAGAGATGGTCAGAGGCTGTGGGCATGGTACAGGGAGAGATGGTCAGAGGCTGTGGGCATGGTACAGGGAGAGATGGTCAGAGGCTGTGGGCATGGTACAGGGAGAGATGGTCAGAGGCTGTGGGCATGGTACAGGGGGGGAGATGGTTAGAGGCTGTGGAGTGGTCTTACCTGGCCGTGATGAGAGGCGAGCGCCACTGCTGGGCCACTGCAGTTTTTTTCTTTCGATTTAAAAATGGCGCCCCCCCGGCGTCATTAGGTCCCTGCTGACAGAGGAGGCGGGACAGATTACTTAGCTGAGACAGGAGGCGGGGCGGAGGCGGGACGAAGTGCTTAGCTGGGAGGAGGTGGGAGGGAGAGAAGACATCCTCGGGTCTGAGAGGAGGCGGGGCGGAGGCGGGACGAACTGCTTAGCTAGGAGGAGGCGGGACGGAGGTCGAGCATAATTGTAATAATGCAGAGCTGGCTGATTACATTTTTTCTCTACCTCCGTCCCGCCTCCTCCCAGCTAAGCAGTTTGTCCCGCCTCAGCCCCGCCTCCTCTCAGACCCGAGGATGTATTCTATCCGTGCCGCCTCCTCTCTGCTAAGCAACCAATCCTGCCTCCTCTCTGTCAGCTGTGTTCTAAATTTTAGAACACCGGTGTCACCGGCCCTCAACCCGACCAGCCCACCGGGAATTCTCCCGGTTCTCCCGATTGGCCAATCCGGGCCTGCTGTCAGCTGGGATTAAATGCTAACACATGCCAGTGTCTATTGATTACCGACCTCACCTTCTCTCAATGACAGCCATACTTCGTGATAAATCTTATTGGGCTAATCACTCCCTCTTCACCATCCTGATGGAGTTCCTGAGGCAATAGTTGGCTATTCCTTTCTGTAAGCATTACTTTTTTGGCCTTTTTGGGTGTTCAGTGGAGATAACCTTGCTCTCTAAATCTCTGGTGCATACAGGAGGATTCTTTCCTAAATTGATCCAATTTAGAACTGTTCCTCCCCATCGGAAGGAACTAGCCTGTTGATATCCCTTTAGTCAAAGAATCAGGGTGATGGCTGGTAGCATATAGTTGTGTATTCACTGTTGTTTCTTTTCTAAAGGTACATGTAATGAGATGGTTTTCTTTTACCGAGATCCATAGATCCAAAAATGGAATTTCAAGATGGTCGAAATTGTAGGTTAAACTAATATTTCTATCATTATTATTCAACTCTGTCAGAAACTCCTTTAATTGCATCTCGAAACCACTCCATTCCACTAGCACATCGTCAATCTATATCTTACCCATCGGTCAGATACAGCACCGAAGGATTAACCAACTGTTCCTCCCAAAGACCAAGATGCAGAGAGGCATATACCAGTGCCCATAGGGCACCCATGAAGGTCCCCCTGACCTGCTGATAATAACTTCCAAGAAACTGGAAGAAATTTTTTAGGGAGACAAACTCTAGCATCTCTATAAGAAATTCATTTTGGGCACCCAATTGGGAGTACTGTATGTCCAGAAAGTGGGCAACTGCCTTGAGGCCTCACTTTTGGGGTATGGACGCTTAGAGAGATTCCACATTCGCCCCCACAAAGAGATCCCCCTGTGTAATCACCAAATTCTGCATTTGCCTCAAAACATCCCTCATATCCTGGACATAGGAGGGAAGAATGAAAACCATATCTTTAATTAAGGAATGAATGTATTTACCCACCCTTTCAGGTGGGCCGATAATTGCTGATACAATTGGTCTCCTGAGAGGCTTAAGAGTATGCTTGTGGATCTTTGGAATAACATAAAAGTCTGGGATGTTAAACATTTCCTCTTTTAAGTAGTTGAATTCCTTTTCGGACAATAAACCTGCCTCTAATGAAAAAAATAATTTACAAATCAGGAGGCAAATCAGGCCAGGAAACGCAATAGTTGATCATTTTTGGTAAGTTATTTCATCGCCCAACTGCCTTCGCACTTCAGCAATGTAATCGCCATCATTCATGATGACCACATTGCCACCTTTATCACTGATTTTTATTTCTATATTAGGGGCATTTTTGAGTTCCATCAGGGCTCTATGTTCTTCCCTAATGAGGGGTTGTCCTTTCTTCCTTTATTATTCCAGTTTATTTTTCCAAGGTTCACCCGCACAAGCTTAAGAAAAAGATTAACACATTTTTGTTTTGTAAGGATGGCATTTTTTTAGATTTCATATTCAGTTTAGCTTTCTGCTTCCACTTATCACTTGCCTCCTCATCCTCTATCTCAAAATCTGGGTCTTAATCAAGAAGACTCATCAGGTCTCTCAAGGCTTGTTTGTCCCGGATCCCAGGGATTGGATTTCCCAAGTCCTTCACATAAGACATGTGCAGTTCGTTTAGTTCCGAATCAAAATTCAGACAAATTCTTCGATATTCGGATGAATCTGAATTACAATAATAACCAACCCAAATGTCAGATGAAATTCGACACGACTTCGAAAACAAAGTCAATCAAATTCAAAAAACTAATTCAAAATCGAAAAACCGAATTTGAAAAAATTAGAAACCAATTTTTAAAAAAAAGATAAATAATACAATACAATAAAATAGAATATAAAATAAAGCAATAGAATAAAAATGAAAGAATAATAAAGAATATAATTTAATAGAATAGAATAAAATAAAATAAAATAGAATATGACCATCTTCTAAATTCGAATTTGAATAGAACAGATTAGAATATAATCTAAAACAATGGAATCCAAAATAATAGAAAATAATAGAAAAGAAAATAGAATAATAGAATAGAACAGAAAAACAATAGAATAGAATAAAATATAAAGAATATAACTATGTACAGGAATTCGAATTTTGAATAGAATTAATTCAAGAAAAGGTTAGATTAGAAAATAAAATAAAAAATTAGAATAGAAATTAATAGAAAAGAATAAAAAAATTATTAATATAGAATAGAATAAAATAGAAAGAATATAACCAATATATTTTTTATATTTTATTTTATTCTATTCAATTGAATTTCTATTCTATTCTCCTATTTTTATTCTATTCTTTTCTATTCTTTTATATTTAAATTTGAATTTATTCTATTCAAAATTCGAATTTCGAAAGATCATTATATATTCTATATTATTCTTTTCTGTTCTGTTGTTTTTCTATTCTATTCTATTCTATTCTATTCTATTATAATCTTTTTTTATTCAAATTCATTCTATTCGAATTTCATAAGATGGTTATATTATAACTATCTTTCAAAACTCAAATTTCAGTAGAATGAATTTGAATAAAAAAAAAAGATTAGAATAGAATAGAAAATAATAGAATAGAAAATAATAGAATAGAAAATAATACAAAAGAATAGAACAGAAAAAAATGAAATAGTAAAGCATTTGAATTAAATAGAAAGAATATAACATTTATGCCCCATCAACATCTGTCCCAGTGTACTACTGTCTCATCAACATCTGTCACAGGATACCACCAGTGCCCCATGCACATCTGCAACAGTGCACCAGTGACCCATCAACAGCTGTCTCAGTGTACCAGAGCCCCATCTACATCTGTCGTGGTGTACCAGTGCCCCGTGTACATCTGTCACAGTGTATCATTGTTCTATCAATATCTGTCACAGGGTACCACAGTGCTCCATGCACATCTGACACAGTGCATCAGTGCCCCATGCACATCGGTCAGAGTGTACCATTGTCCCATCAACATCTGTCACCGAGTACTAGTGCCTCATTAACATCGGAACAATCAAAACAATGGAATCAAAAATAGTATAAAAGAATAGAATATAAAATAAGAGAATAGAATAGAAAAGCAATAGAACAGAATAAAATAGAAAGAATATGACGTCTTACAAAATCTGAATAGAATAAATTCAAATTTAAATAAAATAGATTAGAATAGAATCCAAAGCAAAGGAATCCAAAATAATAGAATAGAAAAGATTAGAATAGAAAAGAACAGAAAAAGTAGAATAGAAAACAAGAGAACAGAAAAGCAAAATAATAGAATAAAATAGAAAGAAGAATGAATTTGAATAGAATAGATTAGAATAGACCCCAAAACAATAGGATCCAAATAATAGAAAATAATCTAATAGAAAATAAGAGAATAGAAAAGAAAATAATAGAAAATAATAAAATATAAAGAATACAACCATCTTTAGAAATTCTAATTTTGAATGGAATGAATTTGAATAGAAAAGATTAGAATAGAAAATAAGAGAATAGAATAGAAAAACAATGAATACAGAATAACATAAAATAGAAAGAATATAACCATTATATTCTTTCTATTTTATTCTATTGGTTTTCTATTCTATTCTTTTCTATTTTTTTCTCTTATTTTCGATTTTGATATTTTCTATTATTTCCTATTCTATTCTATTCTATTCTATTCTATTCTATTCTATTCTAGTCTTTTCTATTCAAATTCTAATTTATTCTGTTTGAAATTAGAATTTTGGAAGATGGTTATATATTCTATTGTTTTTCTTTTCTCATAATTTCTATTCTATTCTAATCTTTTCTATTCAAATTTGAATTCATTCTATTCAAAATTCAGAAGATGGTTATACATTTTTTCTATTTTCTCCTATTTTGTACTAAATTTTCTAATTGTCAGACAGTCAGTATCAATAGCTAATGCAAAAGCTGCATTTAAATGGAAATTTTTTTAATTTGAATGCATTTTCGAATTTGAATACCAATTCAATATTTTTTTTTAATTTATTTCAAATGCGGTTAGATTTTTTTCTAATTCAGTTAAATTTTTCTAATTTGAATACGAAATTAACTAAACTAATTCTGAAAATGAATGAAACAAATGTAACGAATCGAACTAAATGAATTTATTTAAAAACCGAATCAAAACAACATGAAACAAATATTTTGTCTTGAATGCGTCTACTTCACATCCCCAGACTTCTCATAGAAAGTTCTAAATCACTTTTCCTAAAAATGTATTTAGATCTTTAACCACTTCTGGACCGGAAGAATTTTCCCCCTTAATGACCAGGCCATATTTTGCGATTCGGCACTGCGTTACTTTAACGATCAATTGCACGGTCGTGAGACGCTGTACCCAAATAAAATGGATGTGCTTTTTTCCCACAAATAGAGCTTTCTTTTGGTGGTATTTGATCACCTGTGCGATTTTTATTTTTTGTGCAATAAACAAAAAAAGAGCAACAATTCTGAAAAAATAAATAAATAAATATTTTTCACTTTCTGCTATATAACATTCTCCAAAAAAAAAACAACAACATTTTTTAACATTTTAGGACAATTTGTTTTCTGCTACATATTTTTGTTAAAAAAAAAAATCACAATAAGCCTATTTTGATTGGTTTGCACAAAATGTATCGCGTCTACTAACTACGGGAAAAAGTTATGTAATTTTTTTTATTTATTTATTTTTTTACTAGTAATGGCGGCGATCTGCGATTTTTAGGGGGACTGCAACATTGTGGCAGACAGATCGGACCCTTAATTGACATTTTTGACACATTTGGGGGGACCAGTGACATTACTACAGTAATCAGTGCTAAAAATATGCACGGTTACTGTAATAATGACACTGGCAGGAAAGGGGTTAACATTGTGGGTGATCAAGGGGTTAAATGTGAGCCTAGGGTAGTGATTCTAACTGTGGAGGGGCGTGGGTTGTAAAATGATCATAGAGACCTGTGATCCTATATAGAAGGATTACAGGAGCTCTGTGATCATTCCAGGGAGAAGAACGGTCAGCTGTGTTTACAACAGCTGACCATTCTTCTCTCTCAGCGGGGAGCGTTCGCGGGTGTCAGGTGGCAATCGGAGCTGCCTGCCCCATGCATCGGCTTCCCTGCTGCCGAGTGGGGGCGGGAGCGCACCGCTGGCGGCGCGCGCTCGCCCCCTAGCTGCAGGTGCATGACCGACGTAGGTTTACATCGGTTTGCACAGGAGGGCCGTGCTGCCACAGTAAAAACGTGGCGGGCGGTCGGGAAGAGGTTAAAAACCTTCAAATTCAGTCATGACGTTTGTAAGAGAAAAGTAAAGTCCTTTCTGGAGAAGCTTAGCCTGTTATGTCTTTCTTGTAAGTTGAAACTAGAAAGGTTAATCACTTTTAAATCCCCATTATTCTCTCCCTGCGTATCATAAACTTTACCTCCCTGTATCCTCATTTCTTTTGGCTTCTGGTTTTTCTTGTTATTTTTCCCTTTCCTGTGTCTTTTCATTTTCCTGGATTTCTTTATACTGTACTGCCTTTGTTGAATCCTTTTTTCTTCTTGGAATTCCCCATGTTGTTAGCCTCTTCTTTTAAAAAAGAAACCACTTTAGGGACTGTGACGGAAGTGTACGGAGAGCAGGAGTGCCAACAAAACCTTTTATTGATTGGTAGCGGGTAGGCTCACAAAGGGGCCAAACAAAGGTGCCCAGGGTCAGACCCAACGTGGGTAGGACAGAATTCCAGATAACCGGGTTAGTCCATAACAGGGGGCTCCCAATAGAATGGGCAAAGTCCTGACCAGCGAGGGATTGGGCCACACACAGAGCAGGGCAAACAATGAGGTGACAAAGTCCAGGCAGAGTTCTGGTAGGCCCAGTGTTAATCCACTCACCAGCAGGCAGGTACAGGATGAATCCAAAATCCAGGTTGTAGGAAAGGAACAGGGTAAATCCAAAATCCAGGTTGTCAGGCAGGGTTGAAGAGGCCCGCAGGAACCAATAGGGGATTCTGTGTTCTCTGGCCGCAGCTCAGGGACACACACTCTTCCAAACAGCAAAGATGAACAACCCACAGGAGAGACTTTCACTCAGCTAAATATCTTAGGACTTGTGTCCCAGCAGGTGGGCCAGGCAACTCCCAGCCTGGCGTCCAGTTTCCCCAGCAACCAGCCCCGCCCCCCTCTACTCGAGCCCACACAAGGAATGTGTTCATTGTCCACAGTGAGCATGAAGGCGGAGAAGCAGACTTCCAGACACCTGGCTGGGGAGGGGATAAGGACAGCACAAGGGGGGGGGGGCAGGCAATGGAGTGAGTGGTCAGGGGGGAGGAAAATCCCATGCTGGTTAAATGGCAAAGTCCTGGGGGTGCAGGGAAGACAAAAGAAAGAGTAGGGTCCGTGACAACCCCTCCCCCTTTTATTTTACAAGTGCAGACAAGGGGACCTCAGCAGGTCTCCTTGGAGGCACTTGTGGCAAGGAGTTCACCTATTGAGTGTCCTGCTGCCGGGATAGCCCATCCGCGTTCTGGTGTTGGCTCCCAGGGACTTACACATAAGAGGAGGCTAGGGGGCAGAGAGAGGGTTTTCCCAACCCCTCTAAGGTAAGCTGAGTTCCACAGGACCTCCAACCAAAGTGACTCCCGTCACAGGGACAATCTCTCCCTTACTGTCAGAAGAGGAAATCCCACTCCTGGCAGGAGTATGATGTCTATGCCTAGAACTGATTTTTCCTCTACTTTTGACCGTAAGGTCAAAGATGGTTTCCCTACTCCAGTCATCCAGGTCTCTTCAAATGCAGGTTGTTTGGTGGCTTTTAAGTTTTTCAAACTCCTTTTTCAGCAGTTCATTCAGTCTGACAAGGTCAGGTTATTGGGATCCAGTAATACTAGAAAAAATGATGTAGACAACTTTTAGGGTAATGTGTTACCATAATCCCTAGACATAGGTTTTAAGAAAAAAAACCCTTGGTATTGTGTGGGACTTTAAAGGTAACAATGTATTACATATGATAATATTCTAAAATAATTTTATTGAAGATAGGTATAACCCTTGACCAGTATTCATTCTCATATGATTACACAGTATATAACAACATATTATGACCATAAACATAATGGCTCATCCATCACATTGCAACAATAAGAAACACAAACATGGTGCTACTTAGGAGAGTGGTACATAATCCAACGCGTTTCGATATGTGTAATTAATAACATACAAATCTTCATCAGGGACTCTGATTCCACTCCTGAAAAGTACAACATAGTGTAAGTTTTATACAACTTGAAAGATGTATACAGAATACAAACATTATACTATATTATGCGTCTGCGACTTCCCCCTGGAGGCGGCCAAGAAAAGCTCCCCTAAAACACCCCCCCAAAATAGGGATCCAGTAATACTACACTTTCCTCAATCTGTTTACTGATTTCCTTCAACTGCAATTTTTCCTCCTCTTGGATTAATCACAAAATCTCAACACCTCTGTCAAGACATTTCTCCAAAAAGTGTTCTATATGTAGATGTTCAGATGGGACCACTTTCACCCTAAGACTCCTAGGTGTAATGTGATCCTACATATAAGATTCCAGGGAGGAAGTGTCCCACTTTAGATTTAAATATTTAATTGTGAGTTTTTTATGATTTTTTTAATTTATCCTTGATCTTATCTAGAATATCATTTAAGGGCTGCTTGTTTTCTCTAGAGAATACAGATATGATTTCCACCTCTATATCATCCCCCAGTTTAAATGCCATAATCTAACAATCACCAGCCAATGCAACAAATATTAACCTGTATAAAATAACACAAACATTGAGGGGTGAAGGGTAATCAAAAATTAGAAATGTCGGAAATTATTATTTTCTTCCCAAAGGAAATGGGTCGAAAAAACCTGGAAGGACAGTAATTCAATTAAGTAAAGTTGGTTCCACTGACCACAGTGACACCAGATTGGGAAGAAATAAATTCATTATTCCACCACTCCACCACAGCACCAATTCAGGTGTGGGTCTGTGTACCAAAAAATACCAATTCTATAGAAAGAGAAAGGGGGGTAAAAAGGGAGTCCCCAGAGGAAAGCAGGTATTAAATGTAATCACAGATGGTATTATAAAAGTATAAACTTTATTAAGGACTTCAAAAAGTTATTGTAAAACTGCATATAGCAAGGCAAAACAATAAACACTCTCATTGTCTTCAATATTCACTCTTCTTATGACAATGTTGTCATTTCTAAAAACACATATGCACTTTATACATGCATATTTTCATGTCATTTCTTAAACACATATGCACTTTATACATGCATATTTTCATGTAATTTCTTAAACACATATGCACTTTATACATGCATATTTTTACACATATGTTTGCAATTTTTTTCATTTGTTTGCACAATTTACTGGGTTTGCTAAGCTTTCATGTAAGCATTGACTCGCACTTTATATTGTTTTATCAGCGCTGCATTTTTATCCATTTATTTCTAAAAACAGTGAACGAGTCCAGACTCAAAAATGGCTCATTGCTAATATAAGGTCACTTATTCACAATAAAGTCCCCTGGCAGTCCCAAGCTCAATTAGAGCATACGTGTAGTAACAATTTGTTATATCAGTATTAAGGGATACCATCAAGGGGTTAATATCAAGTAGGAAACATATTTCTGCATGTATCTCTTCCTTCAATATCCAGTTGAAACAAATATGCTCCTGTATAATATAAACTTTTTATACAAAAAATGTTTTTGAAACCCATACTTGTACAAATATACAAGGCGTCATGTGTGGCGATAGGAAACATAGGTGAGCCCTCTTTGCTGATGCTGTCTTCCACTTTTTTTATCCCAAATCTTTTTGCGATCCTTTGACCCTTTACTCAAATATCTGGTCTCACTATAAACCATACAAAATCACAAGTGTGATGGACCCTGGTATTCAAGAGGAGTATGTCCTTCGTATAAGCTTCCCTTGCCCTGTAACAGAACGATGCAAAATCCTGCAGCCCGCCCAGTCACTAACTGGGACACAAGGTAGGGTGGTGAAAAACATAAGACTGTTGATTGAAACACAGGCACAAAGAGATATAGCCTATAGAACAATCCCCCATTCTTTGCATAATGACAGAGGTCAGGGTAAACTGTACATCCAGTAACATAAGACACAGGTACATTCAAACTTTTCAACAAATAAGGACTGATGGAGAAAGCCCTTCCCTATTTAGTTATTTTTCTTACTCCAGCCTTGCATACTTAATATTTAAAAAATGATCCCCTCTTATAGAAATACATGTAATGAAATGTAATCCTCCATCGTGATTTGGCATATTACACTGTATAAAAATGAACATTCTCCCGAGGATTTTATATTTATTTCGTTCATTCCCAGTGACAATCAATATGTCAGACCTTGCAGCACTTCAAAAGAAGATGTTATCACTTATATGGGGAGATAAGGATAAATAAATGTACTTTACACGCTCCCAAATTGAAAGGCAGATCAGGAGCACCAGATCTGTTTAAATATTTTTATGCTGTCCAAATAGCACAGCTGATTTGCTTTCACACTAAATTGACCTCACCCTTATGGATGCAGATTAAAACTTTTTCTTGTCCACATAGATCTATTCCACAGTTGATGTGGATACCATTTAAAAACAGACCAAATATACTTTGCCCATCTCTATTCTTTTCCCTTGGGTTATGCGACAGACTAGCCAAGACCTATAAAATGAAATCCCTTCATACCCCTTTGACACTTTTGTTTTAAAATCCCAAATTCACCCCAGGCCTTCATTTTCAAACCTTTGACTGGTGGATCAATAACGGATTTAGGCGAACAGCAGATTTTTATGACCATAGAGGAATACTGACTAAGTAATTCCTCGTTGAAAAACATCAGATGCCAGAATCAGAATTCTCTCAATATTATCAGATACTGAATTTTCTTAACTCATCAAATTGCGATTCAGATAACAATTTTATCACACCTATGAAATACTTATGCAAAAATTTGGATACAATTAAAAGCCACACTTCAGTAATTAATTCTATCCTAACCCCTGCTACAGTGAAACAAGGTTACATGGAAAGGTGGGAGAATGATTTGAATGATTCTTTAGAATTAAATGAATGGTATAAACTAGTGCACAATGCTTCTAGATCCCTGATTAACACTTTGATCATTGAAGCCTATTACAAAATTTTATTAATATGGTATATGGTTCCAAAGCGGATAGCTTCCTTATATCCTGGAAGCTTCACCATTGTGTTTTAGGGGCTGTGGTCAGGAAGGGACATGGTATCACATTTGGTGGCATTGCCCCAAAGTGAAATGTTTTTGGATTCGGGTTCATAATCCTATTTATTCCCTCAATAAAGTTAATCTGAGCAAAACCCCAAAACAAGCATTACTTTGCAGTCCCGTGTAAAAAACCCCCAAAAACTTGGGAGGATTCATTAATTTTATCTTTGTAGTGGCAAAAATTACCATAGTTAGATCCTGGAAGTCGGCTATCATTCCTTTTAACATACACAAAGATAAGCTGTCATGGATAATGATCAATGAGTGTTTTTCAGCCATTTTAAACGATAAAATACAATTGTTTGAGAAGTCCTGGAAACCTTGGATTAAATATCTAAATGGTAAATTCAAAGATGTATCCGTTTAAGAAATAAACCTGAACTGGTGTGTTGGCACAGTTTGTATTCTTACTTCTATCCCCCCCTTATCTCTCTCTCTCAATTTACTTTTCTAATTCTGATTGTTGTTTTGGTCTCCTAGGGTTTCAGTTGGACCCAATAAGATATCCATTTTTCCATAATAGGATGACATATATACCCATCCTCTTCTTTTTTTTTTATTGGATAATATATATGACCAATGTTCCCTCTAATTTTTTACTGTGCTGAGCAAATAAAAATAATTCTGAGCGCAAACCTTTAGACTGAGCAATTTCATCAAAAATCTTATATTGTCACAATCAATGCAGAGTGCCCACAGCATTGCCCCCAATCAATGCAGAGTGCCCACAGCATTGCCCCCAATCAATGCAGAGTGCCCACAGCATTGCCCCCAATCAATGCAGAGTGCCAACAGCATTGCCCCAATCAATGCAGAGTGCCCACAGCTTTTCCCCCAATCAAGGCAGAGTGCCCACAGCATTGCCCCCAATCAATGCAGAGTGCCCACAGCATTGCCCCCCATCAATGCAGAGTGTCCACAGCATTGCCCCCAATCAATGCAGAGTGCCCACAGTATTGCCCCCAATCAATGCAGAGATGCCAGCGTTCCCCCCGCGAGACCCCGCCCGCGAGACCCGTGCACTTACCTCACGGCAGCTTCTGTTCAGTCCCCGGGTCTCCTCAGTCCTCCCGCCTCCTCCCCCGGGCCAATGGCATGGGGTTTGCCTTTTGGCCAATCAGGAAGTGGGAGGACCCGCTCCCTGATTGGCCAGGAGGAGGATCCATGTGACCATAGCGAATTTTCATTCGCTATTGTCACACAATGGCCGGGCTCGGGCCGCACTGCTCTGCTCCCCGGCCGCCACAGTAAAATAATGTAAAGTTCCTCGGGCAGCCCGGTACCGTTTCATCCACGGACCAGTACCGGTCCACGGCCCGGTTATCTTCACGGCATCTGCGGCTGCGCGGTCTGAATTTGTGCTGCGTGAAACCTTCAATTAGACTGCGCGTCCGCGCATGCGTGCAGCTTAACCACTTGCCGACCGCTGCCCGACTATATACGATGGCGGTCAGCCCCTCCCAGGCAAAGTGACGTACCGGTACGTCACTAGCCTGGGAGCGAATAGGGGGCGAGCGCACGCCGCCGGAGGCGCGCTCCCGCCCCCGCTCATACCTTAAGAAGCCGGCGCGTGTGACCGGTGGACCCGATGTCCGCCGGTCACTCGCGATCGCAGGGTGGAGAGGGAGAAAGGCAGGCAGCTAATGTAAACAAAGTTGCCTGTCATTCTTCCCTGTGTAAAAGCACAGATCACTCGGTCCTGCTATGTAGGACCGTTGATCTGTGCTGTTACACACAAAGCCACATCCAATCACAGTAAGAAACACGCCCCTAGGGACACACTTAACCCCTCCCTCTCCAATAAAGTTAACCCCTTCCCTCCCGGTGTCATTTTTACAGTAACAGTGCATATGTATAGCACTGATTACTGTAGTAATGTCACTGGTACCCCCAAAAGTGTCAAAAATGTCAGTCAAGGGCCCGATCTGTCCTCTGCAATGTTGCAGTCCTGCAAAAAAAAAAAAAAAAAAAAATCGCAGATCGCTGCCATTGCTCTTTAAAAAAAAAACAAAAAAAATGACAAAAATCTTTCCCATAGTTAGTAAACGCAATAACTTTTGCGCAAACAATTCAAAATACGCTTTTTGCAATTTTTTTTACCAAACATATGTAGCAGAAAACAAATTGGCCTAAAATGTTAAAAAATTTTGATTTTTACATTTTTTTGGGGGGGAATTTCATATAAAAAAATGTGAAAAATATTGTTATTTTTGCAAAATTGTCGCTCTTTTTTTGTTTATAGCGCATGATCAAAAAATTGCACAGGGGATCAAATACCACCAAAAGAAAGCTCTGTTTGTGGGACAAAAAGGACGTCAATTTCATTTGGGTACAGCGTCGCACGACTGGGCAATTGTCCGTTAATAGGCCATGGTCAGGAAGGGGGTAAAATCTTCCGGGGCTTAAGTGGTTAAAAGGAACATTGTTTATGACCCTATATATATATATATATATATATATATATATATATATATATATATATATATATATACACAGTGCATTGCGAAAGTATTCGGCCCCCTTGAACTTTTCGACCTTTTGCCACATTTCAGGCTTCAAACATAAAGATATAAAACTGTAATTTTTTGTGAAGAATCAACAACAAGTGGGACACAATCATGAAGTGGAGCGAAATTTATTTGATATTTCAAACTTTTTTTATAAATAAAAAACTGAAAAATTGGGCGTGCAAAATTATTCAGCCCCCTTAAGTTAATACTTTGTAGCGCCACCTTTTGCTGCGATTACAGTTGTAAGTCGCTTGGGGTATGTTTCTATCAGTTTTGCACATCGAGAGACTGAAATTTTTGCCCATTCCTCCTTGCAAAACAGCTTGAGCTCAGTGAGGTTGGATGGAGAGCGTTTGTGAACAGCAGTTTTCAGTTCCACAGATTCTCTATTGGATTCAGGTCTGGACTTTGACTTGGCCATTCTAACACCTGGATATGTTTATTTGTAAACCATTCTATTGTAGATTTTGCTTTATGTTTTGGATCATTGTCTTGTTGGAAGACAAATCTCCGTCCCAGTCTCAGGTCTTTTGCAGACTCCATCAGGTTTTCTTCCAGAATGGTCCTGTGTTTGGCTCCATCCATCTTCCCATCAATTTTACCCATCTTCCCTGTCCCTGCTTAAGAAAAGCAGGCCCAAACCATGATGCTGCCACCCCCATGTTTGACAGTGGGGATGGTGTGTTCAGGGTGATGTGCTGTGTTGCTTTTACGCCAAACATAACGTTTTGCATTGTTGCCAAAAAGTTCGATTTTGGTTTCATCTGACCAGAGCACCTTCTTCCACATGTTTGGTGTGTCTCCCAGGTGGCTTGTGGCAAACTTTAAACTACACTTTTTATGTATATCTTTAAGAAATGGCTTTCTTCTTGCCACTCTTCCATAAAGGCCAGATTTGTGCAGTATACGACTGATTGTTGTCCTATGGACAGAGTCTCCCACCTCAGCTGTAGATCTCTGCAGTTCATCCAGAGTGATCATGGGCCTCTTGGCTACATCTCTGATCAGTCTTCTCCTTGTATGAGCTGAAAGTTTAGAGGGACGGCCAGGTCTTCGTAGATTTGCAGTGGTCTGATACTCCTTCCATTTCAATATTATCGCTTGCACAGTGCTCCTTGGGATGTTTAAAGCTTGGGAAATCTTTTTATATCCAAATCCGGCTTTAAACTTCTCCACAACAGTATCTCGGACCTGCCTGGTGTGTTCCTTGTTCTTCATGATACTCTCTGCGCTTTAAACGGACCTCTGAGACTATCACAGTGCAGGTGCATTTATACGGTGACTTGATTACACACAGGTGGATTCTATTTATCATTAGTTATTTAGGTCAACATTGGATCATTCAGAGATCCTCACTGAACTTCTGGAGAGAGTTTGCTGCACTGAAAGTAAAGGGGCTGAATAAATTTGCACGCCCAATTTTTCAGTTTTTTATTTGTTAACAAAGTTTGAAATATCCAATAAATTTCGTTCCACTTCATGATTGTGTCCCACTTGTTGTTGATTCTTCACAAAAAAATTACAGTTTTATATCTTTATGTTTGAAGCCTGAAATGTGGCAAAAGGTCGCAAGGTTCAAGGGGGCCGAACACTTTCGCAAAGCACTGTATATATATATATATATATATATATATATATATATTATCCAATAAAATATATATATAATATGTATGAAATACCATTGACAGATTCCTGACTTTTTTGTCATCTCAAATGTTCTTATAACATTTAAAAGGTATCTGCACATATAGCTATGCTCATAATTTTATTATATATACCTGTGCATATATTTGAGATTTTATATTGGTCAGACTTGTAGTCATCCTATTCTGTTCTTAGAACATATTTCTGTATGCTAATCTAAATTGTAACCAAATATTATTTTTTTTCTGTACTACATATTATATGTGTATTCTTTCATTAAAATTCTGAATAAAAACAATGAAACAGAAAGTATAACCTATTTTAAAGAAAAAGCTAATTATTTATTAAATTTAATTTTCTGTGTTTCCTTCTTGGCAAAATGCCCATAACTAAAGAATGGCAAGCTCAAGAGCTTTCTGAAACACTGTTTACCTTAAACATGAGGCTTACAAATCTGGAATCCCGCCAGGCTTAAAAGTAGAGACAATTTGTGTAAGAAAAATGCTTATTTTTGTGATTTATTATGCAGTAATAAAAGTGGATATGAATATGGGATTTCCTTTTTTAGGTTAAATAAATATTTTACTTGTACAGTTTTCCTACTTAATTATTCACAGCACAAGAAAAATACAGTGTACCTTTAAGCTTATCAACCATAAGCATAAACTGCTATAAACACATGTAAATGATGGCAGCTAGGGATGAGCTTCTAGGTTTAAGTCAACCACAAGTTTGGGTTAGCCAGCCATGAGCTTTTTGCGAAATGGCAAACTAACTGTTTGTCATCATAGCAACTAAATACTAATAATGTCATTCCTGGCGAGTTAGTTAGTTACTGCTATACAGTGCCATATAGTGCAACATGCAAAGCTATACAATGTTGTATTGTGCTACATAACAGTGAATTGCAGTGTGGTGGGCTACAAAGTGTTAACTGTACTCCCTTGAATTCATTGTGTTGTACTCTGCATTACTGTAAATTGCATTGCAGTGGACTCCGTTTTTATGTGTACTATCCTTTGTATGCACAGTGAATAGGGCCAACAGTCCTTTTTAGGACTAGCTTTTTGTGTGTACCTTTTAGTGAGTGTTTTTATTGTTTTTTTTTCCTATTTTCTTTCACATTTTTAAAAATATTTTTTTCGAAGTAAACTAAATATATACAGTATATAATTTTGTTTTTTAAGCCTGGTTAACATATATATCTAAACTGGATGCATTTGGAACCGCATCCAATTTGCATGATGTGTGGAATACCATTGATTTTCATGGAAGCTGTTCACATACATTATATGTGGTGCATCCGCAGTGCAAATTTAAAAAGAGCCCTGTGAGCGTTTTCTGAGCACTGCGGTGCAGTTCAGGTACGAATTCTTGGCTCATTGAGTTCTAAGGGAATGCTTCTGAATCGCACATGTGTTCAGTTGTGTTCAGGATTCAGTTCAGAATTTCAGCACGGATTGCTCTCCTACTACAGGAGTTGACACCCTTTATCTACTGTGTATTGGCCAGCACTGAAATCGCAGCTGTGACAAAAATCCGGTCCTGAGCCTTGCAAATTTGCACCAGAACCACATCACAAATGCACCTGAACCACTGAAGAAATGCTTTTTTTTATTCGCAGTGAAAATTTACATACAATATGCACTAGGATAAGTGTGAATCCAGCCTTAGTGTTTGAGGATTGATGTTAGGGCTTGTGTGTTTAGGGGTTGCAGTTAAGTGTTTTAGATATAATTTTTTGGAGAGAAGAATAATGGGATTTTTGACTAACGGTAAAATCTATTTCTCTGATGCTCATTGACGGACACAGCTCCTGATTCTTCTTAACCATTGGGTTATACTGCCCCTACAGGAGTAGGACAGGAAGAAAGTTTAACCATGCCTATGGGCAGTCCTCGGGGGTATACACCCAATCTCAGCTATAGGCACTCAGTTTTGTTACAAGCAGTGTCAGAAGAAAGCCAACTCCACAGAGGGGTGGGTGCTGTGTCCGTCAATGAACATCAGAGAAATGGATTTTACAGTAAGTCAAAAATCCCATTTTCTCTTTCGATCATTGACAGAAACAGCTTCTGATTCTTCTTAACCATTGGGAAGTCCTAAAGCAGTGTTAAACATGAGGGGTGGGAAAAAAGCAGAAAAAAATTCCCAAGGCTAACCCATGGCCAACCAGGTAACATGGAGCTCAACCATAAATAACTAGAGCTCACCTGAAAAAAACAATACACTGTCAAAGAAGACCAAGTCCTCTAAACAGCAGCCAGCAACACCTTGCGGCCAAAAGAAGCATCTGTAGATTCCAACACATCCACTTTATAAAAATTTTGTAAAAGTGTGCAAATATATGTCACTGACGCTTGATGACGGAAACCCGGGAGGCACTAAGCGCCCTAGTAGAGTGCTCCTTGACAGGAAAAGGAGGAACCTGACCCCTGATGCAATACTCCTGAACCACCGTCTGTCTGATCCATCTGGAAATGGTCACAGAAGAAGCGGACAACCTTTTGTAAGGTCTGTCCGTGAGCACAAATAGAGAGTCTGACTTCCTCAAAGACTCGTAGATGCCAGGTACACCCTTATTGCCTGGACCACATCCAAGGCAAGCAAGGTAATTTCCTTCGGATGTTTAGCCTGGGACACAGGGAAGGTAACACAATGTCTTCATTCAAATGACAGTCAGAGACCACCTTAGGAAGGAATGACGGACAGGGGCAAAGCACCACCCTATCCTTGTGAATCAGTAATAAGGTGAACGACAGGATAGCGCAGCCAGTTCCAACACCCTGCGCGCATGAAGTGATAACCACCAAAATAGGCCACCTTCCGGGCAGAGCAAGTAGGGAAACCTCCAGAATATTTTCAAAGGGAGGCTTCTGTAGAGCTGAAAGCACCACATCAAGATCCCAGATAGAGGCAATGGAGCCTGCACTGAAGGAACCAAATGTCAGACACCCTCGTTGGAAAAAGACCACCAAAGCCAATACCTGGCCCTTGATGGTAATCAAGGCCAATTTCTGTTCAACCCCCCGTTAAAGGAAGGTTAAGATCAGATCCACCGAGAAGGAGCGAGGATGAACCCCAAGAGACTCACACTACACAGTGTATGTGATCTAGGTGGATTCTACTAGAATGAGATTCCCTAGCTTTCAACAGCCTAGGAATCACTGACTCAGACAAACCTCCATCCTTCAGCACCTGGCCTTCATCAGCCAAGCCATCAAAGCCAGCGGCTGTAAAGCAGGATAGAAGATTGGTCCTTGGGACAGCAGATCCTTCCTGAGAGGAAGCCCCCAAGGAGCATCGGCGACCAGCCGTACCTGATCGGCATACCAAGACCGGCGAGGTCAGTCTGAATGGAATTTCTTATGCTTTGATACTGCATAGGAGTTGTGACAAAAATTTGAGAGGGCTTGAACCAATCTGTCAGCCCACCTTAGAATGTCGGCTACTTACAGAACCGCCAGGACATGGCCACGGCCATGGCATTTTCCAAATGAATTTGTACCAGACACCCCTGAAGAGGAATTGTCCAAAGAGCCAGACAAAGGCTGATCGCTCAGAGTTCCAGAATACTAAGCGGCAGTCTGCACTCTGCTGGAATCCAGACCCTCTGAGCACATCTGTGCTGAGGACACCTCCCCACCTGGACAGGCTGGCATCCATAGTGACAACCGTCCAGTACAGGGGGAGAAAGGATTTTCCCTGTCGAAATGCCAGAAAACGAAGCCACCTCTAGAGACTGTAGATCCTTGTCCCATTTCACCCGAATCTCTTTAGCAGAGATCTTGTGTGGAACTGTGCAAACAGACCGACTCGAGGATGGACTCCATCAGACCCAGCACCATCTGCTGAATAACAGATGCTGATTTGCCTCCCGCAATGTCTGGAGTTTTTCCAGAGGAAGAAACACTCTGGCTGAGGCCGAATCCAAAGTCAGACCCAGATAGTCCAGTTTTTATGGACAGAACCAAAGCAGACTCCTGAAGGTTCAGAATACAACCAAACTCCCTCAGAGTTCGCAGAGCAATCTCCAGTTGTCCATCAGAGCATTCAGAGACTCCGCTCGCAGAAGAAGATCGTCCAGGTGCCACAGTATCGCGATCCCCTGCTGACTCAAACAATGCCACAAACCGATAACGTTCCTCGCCCACGGCAAAACAGAGGAAGTGTCGGTTACCGTCACATATTAGAATGTGCAAGTAGCCGTCTTTGATGTAGATAGAAGCGAGAAGAAATCCCCCTAATGTAGGGAGGCCACTACTGTGTGAATGGACTCCACTTGGAACTTCTGTACTCGCACCAGCAGTTTAGCGCCTTGAGGTCCAGAATTGGACATACCTTGCCTTCCTTCCTGGGAACTGTAAAAGACCCCCAGTGATAGGAAAAAAATACATTAAAAAAAAAATTGCCAGGACCAGAGATCCCAGCAAGGAATTAGGTCCTTACTTCTGACTAGGCAGAAAGAAACTGAGTGCCTATAGCTGAGTGTGGGTATATACCCCCTGAGACTGCCCATAGGCATAGTCAAGCTTTTTCCTGCCTCGTGTCCTACTCCTGTAGGGAGCAGTATAACCCAATCGTTAAGAAGAAGCAGGAGCTGTGTCCATCAGTGAACGAAAGAGAAATTGTACTTTTATATAGTTTTGCTATGGTCTTTTAATTCTTTTACATTTTTTGGCAGAGTCAGTAACATGAACTTGTTTCCAAAACACTTTAGTGCTACAAATCACTGCATCCTCACTCCTGCTTTTGCTATATTTCTTATGTCCCAGAGACCTAATGGAAGAGGCAGAGATTCTTCAGGTGCAACTAGTAGGGGCAAGCAGGTTTTTGCAATCGTAAGACAAATCAGTAGTCAGATTACACCATAGCAGAAGTATGCTAAGTATGCTATACATCAGAGCATGTGGAGGACATAGTGAAGTAGATAACCAAGACTTCCTCCTCGGTCTGTTCCCATCCGATTCCCCCATAGAGATGCATGGGGACCTGACAGCTGTGTCTCTGCACACAGTGCAGAGAACAGCTGTCATCCCCCTGCTCAGCGGGGGATCGGCGGATCGATCCCCCGCTGAGATAAACGGAGTCTGTCCGACGGACGGGCTGTGTGAAAGAGCCCTAACTGTTTTCTTTCACCACTGCTGGTTTGCCACTTTTAGTTTCTCATACTGTCTAAACTGCCCTATTTTAGTTATATTCAGTTAAGCCAATGACAGATGATCACGTGATGTAAACAGAGCCAGTAATCAGCTTTTTCTTTTCCCTTGCGCTGACAATGTGAGGAGAAAAAAAAAGCAGATCGTCGGCTGCTGTCAGAGGAACATGGGTCCTGAAGAGGGAGAGCCACCGCCGCCTGATCTGTGCCCACCATTGCCACCTACCAGAGCCACCCTCCAGTGCAAGTCAGTGCCACCCTCCAGTGCCCACCAGTGCCACCTATCAATGCCCATCAGTGCCACCTATCAATGCCCATCAGTGCTGCCAATCAGTGCCTCATTGATCAGTGCTGCCTATCAGTGTCCCCTACCAGTGCCTATCCGTGCCCATCAGGGCCACCTACCAGTGCCCATTAGTGCCACCTATCAGTGCCATCTATTAGTGCCATCTATCAATGCCCTTCAGTGCCACCTATCAGTGCCCTTCAATGCCACCCAGTGCCACCTATCATTGCCCACCAGTGCTGCCTTATCAGTGCCTATCCGCCGCAATGTCGCAGTCCCGCAAAAAAACGCAGATTGCCGCCATTACTAGTAAAAAAAAAAAAAACAATAAAAATGACATAAAGTTTTCCTGTAGTTAGTAGACGCGATAACTTTTGCGCAAACCAATCAAAATACGCTTATTGGGATGCCTGCCTTTACATACACATGAACCTCAATTTTTATCCCAGTCTTAGTCTGTAGGGTTCAATATAGAGTTGACCCACCCTTTGCAGATATAACAGCTTCATTTCTTTTGGGAAGGCTGTCCACAAGGTTTAGGAGTGTGTCTATGTGAATGTTTGACCATTCTTCCAGAAGCGCATGTGTGAGGTCAGGCACTGATGTGGACGAGAAGGCCTGGCTCGCAGTCTCCACTCCAATTCATTCCAAAGGTATTCTTTCGGGTTGATTATACTATTTTTTATTTATGAAATAAAATTTTTTTATTTTATATAATAAAAATTAAAAAAAACCCAGTGGTGATCAAATACCACCTAAAGAAAGCTTTATTTGTGTGAAAAAAAAAAATATATAAATGCTGTTTGCGTAGTGTTGCATAACTGAGCAATTGCCAGTTAAAGTAGTGCAGTGCTTAATAGGAAAAAATGGTCCAGTCATGAAGGGGATTAAAATTCCTGGAGGCCATATGGTTAATCTGAAAAATATACACTTTAGATATTATTTGTCCTCCAAAGTTAAATGAGAAATGTGGTTTAGCCAATGGGGCCTACTTCAAATAGTAAAAATATTGCTTATGTAGTACTGTATGTACTATATTACTTCCCGTGTCTATTTTATTTAACCACTTCCCGCCCGCCCTATAGGTGATTGACGGCAGGAAGGTGGTTGCATTATCCTGACCAGACGTCATATGATGGCGGCAGGATAATGCGCTCTGCGCGTCCCCCGGGGGGCGCGCTGAGCGACGATCGGTGATGTGGCGTGTCACTCTGACACACCGCATCGCCGACGTAGGCTCTTTACCATGTGACCAGCTGTGTCCAATCACAGTTGGTCACATAGTAAATAGGAAGTGCCATTGATCAGCTTTCCTCAGTTCGTGCCTCACAGGCAGGAGTAGAGGAGAGCCGATCTGCGGCTCTCCTGACGGGGGGGGGGGGGTCTGCACTGCTAATCAGAGCATTGATTACCAGTGCAGACCCTTGAGGGAGTGCCACTAGAACCACCAGGGATGCCCACCCATAACTCCAGGGATGCCCACCATGGCCACCAGGGATGGCAATCAGGGCTCAGTGCTCTCCCTATCAGTGCTGTCTGCCAGTGCCATCCCCACCAGTGCTGCCCGCCAGTGCCCTCCCTATCAGTACTGCCCACCAGTGCCCATCATTGCCATCTATCAGTGCCACCCACCAATGCCCATTATTGCCCACCAGTGCTGCCTATCAGTGCCCATTAGTGCCCATCAGTGCCGCCCATCAGTGCCGATCATTGCCGCCTATCCTTGCCCATCAGTGCCACCTATCAGTGCCCATTAGTGCCCATCAGTGCTGCCTATCAGTGCCCATCATTGCCACCTATCAGTGCCCATCAATGCCGCCTATCAGTGCCCAGCAGTGCCGCCTATCAGTGCCCACCAATGCTGCATATTAGTGCTACCTATCAGTGCCACATATCAGTCCTACCATCAGTGCCACCCCATCAGTGCCTGTCAGTGTGGCCTCATCAGTGCTCATCAGTGCAGGAAAAAACTTATCTATTTACATAATTGTATAACCTAAACAAATTTTTTTTTTTCCAGACTTTTCGGTATTTTTTTATTTGCTTAGCAAAAAAGAAAAAAACCTTGCGGTGATCAAATACCACCAAAAGAAAGCTCTATTTGTGGGAAAAAAATGACATAAATTTGGTTTAGGCACAGTGTTGCATGACCGCGCAATTGTCATTCAAAATGCAACAGCGCTAAAAGCTGAAAATTGGCCTGGGCAGGAAGGGGGTGAAAGTGACCGGTATTGAAGTGGTTAAAAAAATATAAACTTTAAATTGTTTTTTTGTCCTCCAAAGCTAAGTGAAGGATATACTTTAGCCAATGAGACAGTGACGGCCAGTTCGTAGGGGGCGCAGGGGCGCCACCCCCTCTATCCATGCGTCCGGCCCCCTAATCTACATGCAGGGGCGCCGGACGCATGGAGTTCAATGGGGCTTTTTATTTTTTTGGCATCACCTGATTAGAGCCAGAGGCTCTAATAGGGCGATGCAAAGGGTGGACCCGGGGCGCAGAGCAGTGCGTCCCGAGCCCACCCATTGTGTGACAGTAGCGAATGAAAATTCGGTATTGTCACACGGATCCTCCTCCTGGCCAATCAGGGAGCGCGTCCAATACACGCTTCCTGATTGGCCGTAAGGCAAACCCCATGCCATTGGCTGAGGAGAAGGTGGGAGCAGGAGGACTCGTGGAGACGTGCCGCTGGGGGACTGAAGAGGAGCTGCCGCCCGTGACTGCTCCAGGGCTCCAGGTAAGTGCACTGGTCGGGGGGGCTCACTGCATTGAAGGGGGCACGCACGCATGCTGGTCTCTGCATTGAAAGGGGCATGTACGCTGGTCATTACATTGAAAGGGGGCACGCACGCTGGTCACTGCATTGAAGGGGGCATGTACGCTGGTCACTACATTGAAAGGTGGCGCGCACGCTGGTCATTGCATTGAAGGGGGCATGTACGCTGGTCACTACATTGAAAGGGGGCATGTATGCTGGTCACTACATTGAAAGGGGGCATGTACGCTGGTCACTACATTGAAAGGGGGCATATACGCTGGTCACTACATTGAAAGGGGCATGTACGCTGGTCACTACATTGAAAGGGGCATGTACGCTGGTCACTACATTGAAAGGGGCATGTATGCTGGCCACTACATTGAAAGGGGCATGTATGCTGGTCACTACATTGAAAGGGGCATGTATGCTGGTCACTACATTGAAAGGGGCATGTATGCTGGTCACTACATTGAAAGGGGGCATGTATGCTGGTCACTACATTGAAAGGGGGCATGTATGCTCGTCACTACATTGAAAGGGGGCATGTACGCTGGTCACTGCATTGAAAGGGGGGCATGTACGCTGGTCACTGCATTGAAGGGGGCATGTACGCTGGTCACTACATTAAAAAGGGGCATGTACGCTGGTCACTACATTGAAAGGGGCATGTATGCTGGTCACTACATTGAAAGGGGCATGTATGCTGGTCACTACATTGAAAGGGGCATGTATGCTGGTCACTACATTGAAAGGGGGCATGTATTCTGGTCACTGCATTGAAGGGGGCATGTATGCTGGTCACTACATTGAAAGGGGGCATGTACGCTGGTCACTACATTGAAAGGGGGCATATACGCTGGTCACTACATTGAAAGGGGCATGTATGCTGGTCACTACATTGAAAGGGGGCATGTATGCTGGTCACTGCATTGAAGGGGGCATGTATGCTGGTCACTACATTGAAAGGGGGCATGTACGCTGGTCACTACATTGAAAGGGGGCATATACGCTGGTCACTACATTGAAAGGGGCATGTACGCTGGTCACTACATTGAAAGGGGCATGTATGCAGGCCACTACATTGAAAGGGGCATGTATGCTGGTCACTACATTGAAAGGGGCATGTATGCCGGTCACTACATTGAAAGGGGCATGTATGCTGGTCACTACATTGAAAGGGGGCATGTATGCTCGTCACTACATTGAAAGGGGGCATGTACGCTGGTCACTGCATTGAAAGGGGGGCATGTACGCTGGTCACTGCATTGAAGGGGGCATGTACGCTGGTCACTACATTAAAAAGGGGCATGTACGCTGGTCACTACATTGAAAGGGGGCATGTATGCTGGTCACTGCATTGAAGGGGGCATGTATGCTAGTCACTGCATTGAAAGGGGGCATGTACGCTGGTCACTACATTGAAGGGGGCATGTACGCTGGTCACTACATTGAAAGGGGGCATGTACGCTGGTCACTGCATTGAAAGGGGCATGTACGCTGGTCACTGCATTGAAGGGGGCATGTACGCTGGTCACTGCATTGAAAGGGGGCATTTACGCTGGTCTCTGCATTGAAGGGGGCATGTGCGCTAGTCACTGCATTGAAGGGGGCATGTACGCTGGTCACTGCATTGAAAGGGGGAATGTACGCTGGTCACTGCATTGAAAGGGGCATGTACGCTGGTCACTGCATTGAAAGGGGTCATGTACGCTGGTCACTGTTTTGAAGGGGGCACACTGGTCACTGTTTTGAAGGGGGCACACTGGTCACTGTGCATTGAAAGGGGGCACGCTGGCCTCTCTGCATTTAAAGGGGGCACGCTGGTCTCTCTGCATTGAAAGGGGTCACACTATACCTTAATTACTGAAGGCCCCTTTCACACTTTTGCGACCTCAAAGTCACGCAATTTTTTACAGCGTTTTTTGCCGCAAAGCAATGCCTATTACATTTTTCTGTTTGCGCCCCCCCCCCCCAAAAAAAAATTTTGAGCACCAGCCGCCACTGCAATGAGGCCTACAAGAGATTGTACACATACTGCATACACAGTGTGTACTGTATTACTTCCGTTTTGATCTGGAAATAATAAAATACATTTTTTCTATGTGCTTTAGCCAATAAAAACTAGGCATACACTCAGAGAATTTGCTTAGTGGATGGCCCTGCCAGCTCCACTCTATTAAAAAAAAAGTAATTTGTTTAATCATATTTTGTCTTAGGAGACGGCAAGAAGTGTTTCATTTGAACAGTGGCTGCATCCAATCAGATGCTGCCAACACTCAGGTATACAAAAGCCACAGCAGATTTATCCATCCACATTATATAGCATGAATAGAGGAATCTGTTCTTTCCTTCTGAACAAAAAAATCTATATATTGCCAGATTAAGGCCTACAAGAGATTGTAGAACTACTGTGTATGTAGCATGTACCATATTACTTTCATTTTAATCTGAAACATTAAATCTTTAAATCGCTTTTTTGTCTACCAAACTAATTGAAGTACTTAAATTTGGCCAATGCAATTTTAGAAATACTGCATATGCAGCGTATACCTTATTACTTCTATTTAAATGTGAAAAATAAGTACTTTAATTCGTTTGTCCTAAAAAGCTAACCAATGAGGCCTAAAATGGATTGTTGAAATAATGCCTATGTAGTGTGTACCATATTACTTCTATTGTAGAAAGCTAAATGTGGAATGTTGCTTAGCAAATATGACCTACAAGAGATTGAAATAATACCTATGCAGTGTACATGATATGCCTTCATTATTTTAGTGTAAAAAAATACCATTACTGTGTATATTTGACCTGAGCAGCTGCATGGATTTTTAGAGTGAAAAGCTACATGCTGTATCTCCTTTTCAAAATGTTACCTACTCAAACTACTTCAATACTAAATGTGGAGCCTTTTCAGCTTCTGTCTCTGAAATAATGCACTCATGATAAAAACCTGCCTGGTCTCTGCCTCTGAAATCACAGCCTAGAAAAGGATTGGCATAGTGTGTATAGAGTCTCTACATATTTTAGGCCCTTTGTCTCAGAAATAATACACTCTGAATTGTATTTTATGACAAGACCAGCATCATCCCTCCCTCTTTACATGACAGCCTAGTAGAACTACTGATAATGATAAAATGTGCAGGTCTCTCCAATATTTCTATTTTTCTGTTTTTCTCTGGAATAGCCATGCTCTCTGGGATTGCAAGGTTTTACCACTTATTCCCTGGCCTGACTAACCTGTCATACAATGAAGTTTAGTTTTAAATCAGGTAGATAGTCATAGGTTCATTATATTTTGTGAAAAGTATACAATATATGTACAATATATGCTATAATTCATTTTCTATAGCTTTATCACATAATCTGCAGGATGATATTTATATTCTGCACTTTTGTTGCCACCTCCAAGATCTTTGAGTTCAGCTCATGTAAAACGGGGGCAAAAACAAAAGTGTTGCGTTTATAATGTTGTTCAGTGTATAAATAGGCAAATGATACTCCTGTTTTAAGTTTTGATTCATACAGTACATGAATGTGCCCATTTTTATGAGTACATATTGCTGTACAGTAATGTACCTAGAAATTATTTTGTCATTTGTGAAAGTTATTATTATCTCCAAATTTCATCACACCTCTGTAATTGCTTAATTGCAATACAAAACTAGAATAATGTTTTTATGGGCAATCAACTATGTCTTATACTCATAGTTCAATTATCTTACTAATTCTCATATAGCACAAAGCACATCTTGTACACTTTGCTAGTGATGTGCTATGAAAAATAAGGAATGGATGGCTCCTTTCTGTCTGAGCTGGTGTCTAAGCACCCAAGTGCCTGATTGACTTTCCTATCATGAGTTGCAGCCAATGCACCCATTCAAACAGATCCCCTCCAGGCCAATGCACCCTATTCTACAGCTCTCTCTTTAATAAAACTGCTCACAGAACTTAACAAGTTGTTGCGGATAATGACAGGGTTAATTAACAGAAAGGCATGTACCCACATAAGGCCTCTTGCACACAATACTCCTGTTTGAGCATCTACTTTTTTCCAGACCTTTTTTCTTGTATGTATTTGCGAGTATTTGAGAGTATTCGCGTGTATTCGCGAGTATTGAGGCTTAAATTACTGACCAAAAATGCAGATTTTTCTATTTTGTTCTTACTGAAGAATACACAGCGCTTGTTTACACGCCTGTGTGCATAGGCACATTACAATTAATGGGCTGTATTTTAGCTCAAAAAGCTGTACTGAGCATTTTTAAGCCGCAAGATGCCCAAACAGGAGTATCGTGTGCAAGAGGCCTTACAGTTCTGTTCCAGTCACATCAGGTCAGCATGGAAGCTCAGGATTAGCAAGGGTTGCTTGCAGGCGGCCTCAGTGCAGCATTAGACTGCAGTACATACTGGAGGGCATTTATCAAAACTGGAGCAGGCAGAATCTGGAGCAGGTGCACATGGCAACCAATCAGCTTTTAGGCCTCATGCACAATTGCACAGTGGACGTTCTTACAGCTGCTGTTTTTGGTGTCAGATGTTTTTTTCTGCAGCCATTAAACTCCCCAGCATGTTATCCTATGTGTCCATGCACACATAGGCTGTTATCAGCAGTTTTTGGCAGGGGCGTTTTCTGGCTGGAAAAACCCCTAGAATTAGTGGGTTTTAGGAGGCCTCTTTCACACAGGCGCACCGCCCGATGGAGTCTGCTCAGCTCAGCGGGGGATCGATCCGCCGCTCCCCGCTGAGCAGGTGGATGACAGCTCCGTCTCCGCTCTGTGTGCGTGGAGACAGAGCTGTCAGATCCCCAAAGTCCTCTATGGGGAGATCGGATGAGAATGGACCCCGCCTGTCCATTGTCATCCGATCCCATCCTCCAGAAGGATGGAAAATAGGGTTTCCATCAGTTCAGATTTCACGTACAGGATAGGATCGGAGAGCAACGGGTGTCAGCGGACATGTCACCGCTGACATCCACTGCCCCATAGGGATCCATGGAACATCCAATCAGGTCCGCCTGAAAAACTGACAGGCGGATCGGATCGCTCGTGTGAAAGGGGCCTTACTCTGATAAAAGCTGAAAAAAGCCGAAACAAATGTGCATGAGGCCTGGCGTGCCATACATGGTGACATTCGAACTCTTAATGGGCAGGCTGAATGCATCGATCAATCAACTTGGGTACAACCAGCCTGCCGATATTTCTGCTATATATATAGCCGCTAGCAATATTTGCTGTTTTCTCCAGGCAGGAACATTCCCCCGGCCGGCCTCTGCCAGGAAATGCAATTGCTGATTCCTCTGTGAACACTCTCTGTGTTGATGGGGGAATCATGCAAATTTCCTTCCTGCAACCTGTAGTTGCAGAAAAGAAATTTGCACTGTGTATGGCCGGCTTAAGCTTTAAAAATGAAATATAGAAGCTGATCAGTTGCCTTGCAGAGCTGTTGCAGATTCTGGCTGCTTGCTCACAGACCTACAGTATCTCTTACCCCACACCTACATGAAGCACCCCCCTCAGCACTGCCCCTGTACGTGTTCACCCCTCCTTGTCACAACCATGGCTATGCCACTCCCTTTTATCACTATGCCTGTTTCTCCGCTCTCAATAATCCTGTGTTTGCCTACCCATGCTTTCTTTCCATAGCCCCGTACTTTTACCCCATAGCATTATTTAGATAAACCTATTCATGACTAGAAGTCATTGTAGCCATTATATGATATTCATAAAGATGATGGATACAACACTTGTCACTTGCACTTGACAGTAGCAATGCAAGGTAAAGCTCAGATACTCAGTATAGGTAGAGGCATGAGCATGCTCTAACTATAACTATGACTTTGTATCTTGCAATTATAGAATGACAACCTAGCAACATAATGAATTGCTGTACCTGGAAAATGTATGTGACACATCATATTTACATTTGAATAAACACCCATATTTTATTTCAAATTAGCCTTTCAAGCAATGGGCACACTTTGCAAGATCTAATTATGTGAATAAACAATATGTAAATAGTTGATACCTTACAACTGATAAATATTATTTTGGCTCTTCTAAAAGCATTTAGTTAACTGCAGAAAGTGTTTAATTTTTTTTTTTTTTGTACTGTTTGGATAGACTGAGAACAGTTGAAATAGAATTGTATAAAAAAAACGAGGAAAAAAGAAAGAGAAATGTTTTTTTTTTCTTCGTTTTTTTGCTTTTTATTTTTTTCTTCTTGGGTGGGGGGGGGGGGGGGGTTGTTGTGTTAAGAATGTAGTTAGTTAGGATTTAGAGTGGAAAAAATAGTTATATACTAGAGTATGTGCATGTGACGAGATGAAGGTATTTTTGTACAGAGATAAATAATGATCACATATATATGTATTGATGGATATACATAGATCTGTTGTTATACTGGTATATATATGTGCGTTTGAGTTTTGACTATTGTACCTATCTTGTTGTAGTGTCAATTTCTTCTTTAATAAAAATTATCTGATTGAAAAAAAAAAGAAATAGAATTGCATGCTCAGGAAGGCACAGACAGCATTAAAAACATTTTCAGTAATTCTAACAAAAAAATGTTTTTCTTTTTGTCCATGACAAAATAGAGACTTCCCATCACTTCCTATCCTGACCTTAATAGGGAAGAAGAAAAAAAAAAAAGCAAAACACATAAACCTAATAATCTAAAACCTAATAAAAGGTTTTGGCTGGATATTGGAATTTAGGTGTTCACTATATGAACTTTATTTTCTTTTCCAACCACTCTTTTTGCTATACGATACATTCTTATTATTTATGTCATGTAGGAATGTTAAATTGAGTCAAATTACTGCAATTAATATATATAGCACTGACACAGCAATCATACGTATACTCTAGGGCTCATTTGGGCATTCTTGGAGTGTGGAATGAGGCCAGAGATCCCATAAACTCATACAAATGCTATTAAGATTGTACATGGTGGAAACCCTAATGCTGCAAGACAACATTGCAAACCATTGAGCCATCATACCACTTGAACAAACCCTTAAAGAGAATCTGTCACCACCACAGCGTATTTACCTGGAAAATGGGACAAAATGATTCATTACCATGCTGTTACTTTGCCAAAATTGTGTATATTATTAGAGCTACAGCCTCCTTTTGCTTTATGCTGGAATTCATATTTTCAGGAGTGTTGGAACATACAGGATCCCGGTAATCAAAAACTCCCTCTCCATCAGACCTCAGTACTCTTTTATCCAGAGCCTAGTGGTATGAGTTCAAGTCTCCTCCCATTTCTTTTAATACATTTTGATCTCTTTAATATGGTCTACCTGCCAGTTTTTACTTTATTCTTTCATTATGAGCTGGGATTGTAATGCTTTTGATGGGGTTCTAAGCAAGAAATACATTTTAAGTCTGTTTATCATTTGATAAGCACAACAGCACTGACTACAGAATGTATAGGGTATGTAATATATATACAGTGGGTACGGAAAGTATTCAGACCCCCTTACATTTTTCACTCTTTGTTATATTGCAGCCATTTGCTAAAATCATTTAAGTTCATTCTTCTTCCTCATGAATGTACACATAGCACCCCATACTGACAGAAAAACACAGAATTGTTGACATTGTTGCAGATTTATTAAAAAAAATCCCTAAGTGGAAATGCCCAGATTGGGCCCAATTAGCCATTTTCCCTCCCCGGTGTCATGTGACTCATAGTGTTACAAAGTCTCAGGTGTGAATGGGGAGCAGGTGCGTTCAATTTGGTGTTATCACTCTCACTCTCTCATACTGGTCCCTGGAAGTTCAACATGGCACCTCATGGCAAATAACTCTCTGAGGATCTGAACAAAAAGAATTGTTGCTCTACATAAAGATGGCCTAGGCTATAAGAAAATTACCAAGACCCTAAAACTAAGCTGCAGCTCGGTGGCCAAGACCATACAGCAGTTTAACAGGACAGGTTCTATTCAGAACAGGCCTCACCATAGTCAACCAAAGAAGTTGAGTGCACGTACTTAGCGTCATATCCAGATGTTGTCTTTAGGAAATAGACGTATGAGTGCTGCCAACATTGCTGCAGAGGTTGAATGGGTGGGGGGTCAGCCTGTCAGTGCTCAGACCATACACCATACACTGCATCAAATTGGTCTGCATTGCTGTCATCCCAGAACAAAGTCTCTTCTAAAGATGATGCACAAGAAAGCCAACAAACAGTTTGCTGAGGACATGGATTACTGGAACCATGTCCTGTGGTCTGATGAGGAGACCAAGATAAACTTATTTGGTTCAGATGGTGACAAGCGTGTGTGGCGACAACCAGGTGAGGAGTACAAAGACAAGTGTGTCTTGCCTACAGTCAGGCATGGTGGTGAGAGTTTTTATAGTCTGGGGCTGTATGAGTGCAGCCGGCACTGGGGAGCTACAAGTCCTTGAGGGAACCATGAATGCCAACATGTACTGTGACATACTAAAGCAGAGCATGATCCCCCTCCCTTCAGAGAATGGTTCGCAGGGCAGTATTCCAACATAACAACTCCAAACACACCTCCAAGACAACTACTGCCTTGCTAAAGAAGCTGGGGGTAAAGGTGATGGACTGGCCCAGCACGGCTCCGAGATGTCATGATCGAGGAGTGTAAGAGGACTCCAGTGACAACCTGTGAAGTTCTGGTTTACTATGCGCCCAAGAGGGTTAAGGCAGTGCTGGAAAATAATGGCAGCCAAACAAAATATTGACACTTTGGGCCCAATTTGGATACTTTCAATTAGGGGTGTACTCACTTTTGTTGACAGCGGTTTAGACAATAATGGCTGTTTGTTGAGTTATTTTGAGGGGACAGCAAATTTACAGTTTTAAGTGTAATTTCTTCAGTGTTGTTACATGAAAAGATATAATAAAATATTTACACAAATCTGAGGGGTGTACTCACTTTTGTGAGATACTGTTGATGCACACAGCATGAAAATAATAGGAGTTTTATTAAATAAAATATTAATAATAGTACATACATCTGTATATGTACAAACAGGTGTTATCAGCAAAGGGCCCAACAAGAGTCCTGGTGGAATTGTGCACATTTGCCCGGGTATATCAACCTGTGTAGGTGTCAAAGACCTTAAGACAGGAGAAGTGATGATGGAGAAACCCTCAAGCCATTGTCCAATCAGCCTGGAATGCAGCTTTTCAATAGCAGAAACCATGGTGTTGCACTAAGAACTCAGAGTCTACCTATCTACCTTGTGTCCTACTCCAGAGTAGCTCCTAAACTGTCATGCAACTGGAACTCTAACAAGTGGCCTAACCTGGCTCTAGCTTGTGCTGGTTTTGACCCCTGAGCTAAAACTAACTATAGAATCCTAGGCCAGAAGAGACAGGATTAATCAAACTTGGATAGAAATTGCTATAAACAAGTTTACCTACTAATAGGGTTGAGCGAACAAGGACTGTATTATTCGTGTTCGTACCGAATAATTGGATTTTTGTAACACGGACACAAACACTTTACTGTATATTCGGGTAAAAATCCGTGTTCGGTCGTTTTATTTCCGGGTTTTGCATGCTTTGGCGCGCTTTTCATGGCGGGCTTTCAACAGCCAATCAACAAGCGTTTAACTGATGTGCCTAAGCCATCCCAGCCATGCCTGCAAATGTATCAGTAGCTGTGATTGGCCGTCTGAAGCATGTGACCAAGTCTTTATAAGTTCGAGGCAGCGCCGCTGCGGCGTCATTCTGCTGTTTAGATCAGGGAGAAAGCACACATCAACGTGCTGGCTGCTGATTAGGGACAGACAGGAAAAAAAAAACATTTGTGTCCGGATAGAATTGAGGGACAAGTCGGAGTGTGTTAGGCAGGGCGAGTTGTAGGCATTTTAGGGAGAGAGTCTGCTGATTTTAGGGACAGTGCGTTCTACAAACTACAATCGACATTGCTGTGTGGGGTGGGGTTTGCAGTCACCCGACCTACGATCTTATAAATCCTGTTAGGGAGAGAGTCTGCTTATTTTTAGGGAAAGTGTGTTCTCCAAACTACAATCGATATTGCTGTGTGGGGTGGGGTTTGCAGTCCCGATCTACGATCTTATCAATCCTGTTAGGGATAGAGTCTGCTGATTTTTAGGGAAAGTGTGTTCTACAAACTACAATCGATATTGCTGTGTGGGGTGGGGTTTGCAGTCCCGATCTACGATCTTATCAATCCTGTTAGGGATAGAGTCTGCTGATTTTTAGGGAAAGTGTGTTCTACAAACTACAATCGATATTGCTGTGTGGGGTTTGCAGTCCCGATCTACGATCTTATCAATCCTGTTAGGGATAGAGTCTGCTGATTTTTAGGGAAAGTGTGTTCTACAAACTACAATCGATATTGCTGTGTGGTGTGGGATAGGAGATAGGCAGGTGTCAGAGATCCACATCCATTTTGCTGTGTGTGGGCTGCAGTGAACACAATCTTTTTGGGGTGCAGTGAACACAATCTTTTTGGGGTGCAGTGAACACAATCTTTTTGGGGTGCAGTGAACGCAATCTTTTTGGGGTACAGTGAACACAATCTTTTTGGGATGCAGTGAACACAATCTTTTTGGGGTACAGTGAACACAATCTTTTTGGGGTGCAGTGCACACAATCTTTTTTGCCCACTGAGGAGGAGGGAGAAAAGTATTTTTCGATCAGGCACTGTGTGCAGCCTTTTTCCTTCAGCTGTGCTGTGCTGAGTGACTGATCATACACTGCTGTGTTCAGTTCACATGTGCTAATATTGAGTGGTTTCAAAAATCATACACTTTTTTTCTATTCCACTATTCAATATACAGCCTTGGGTTAAAAAAAATTAAGTTGTGGCCTGCAGCAGAGCTGAATGATATTTGGGGTTTTTGGGGTTCATCTCATACTTCTGAAGATTTGAGGGTGCTGCCTGTTCCATACTCCCCCTACTCCTCATCCAGCCTTTTAGGGGTACAAACAATAGTAATTGGGGCCTAGTGTGGTTGTGTACGTGTGATATACATACACTTTTTTGGATCATATTTTCTATTCCGCTATTTAATCAAAAACCTTTGGGGATCAGTTAAATTGGGGGATAGTCTGTGTTGGTACGTGTGAGATCCACCTTTCCAAGTTTTTGGGGTTCATCTCATACTTCTGAAGATTTGAGGGTGCTACCTCTTCCATACTCCCCCTACTCCTCATCCAGCCTTTTAGGGGTACAAACAATAGTAATTGGGACCTAGTGTGGTTGTGTACGTGTGATATACATACACTTTTTTGGATCATATTTTCTATTCCGCTATTTAATCAAAAACCTTTGGGGATCAGTTAAATTGGGGGATAGTCTGTGTTGGTACGTGTGAGATCCACCTTTCCAAGTTTTTGGGGTTCATCTCATACTTCTGAAGGTTTGAGGGTGCTGCCTGTTCCATACTCCTCCTACTCCTCATCCATCCTTTTAGGGGTACAAACAATAGTAATTGGGGCCTAGTGTGGTTGTGTACGTGTGAGATACATACACTTTTTTTGATCATATTTTCTATTCCGCTATTTAATCAAAAACCTTTGGGGATCAGTTAAATTGGGGGATAGTCTGTGTTGGTACGTGTGAGATCCACCTTTCCAAGTTTTTGGGGTTCATCTCATACTTCTGAAGGTTTGAGGGTGCTGCCTGTTCCATACGCCTCCTACTCCTCATCCATCCTTTTAGGGGTACAAACAATAGTAATTGGGGCCTAGTGTGGTTGTGTAGGTGTGAGATACATACACTTTTTTTGATCATATTTTCTATTCCGCTATTTAATCAAAAACCTTTGGGGATCAGTAAAATTGGGGGATAGTCTGTGTTGGTACGTGTGAGATCCACCTTTGCAAGTTTTTGGGGTTCATCTCATACTTCTGAAGATTTGAGGGTGCTGCCTGTTCCATACTCCCCCTACTCCTCATCCAGCCTTTTAGGGGTACAAACAATAGTAATTGGGGCCTAGTGTGGTTGTGTACGTGTGATATATATACACTTTTTTGGATCATATTTTCTATTCCGCTATTTAATCAAAAACCTTTGGGGATCAGTTAAATTGGGGGATAGTCTGTGTTGGTACTTGTGAGATCCACCTTTCCAAGTTTTTGGGGTTCATCTCATACTTCTGAAGATTTGAGGGTGCTGCCTGTTCCATACTCCCCCTACTCCTCATCCAGCCTTTTAGGGGTACAAACAATAGTAATTGGGGCCTAGTGTGGTTGTGTACGTGTGATATACATACACTTTTTTTGGATCATATTTTCTATTCCGCTATTTAATCAAAAACCTTTGGGGATCAGTTAAATTGGGGGATAGTCTGTGTTGGTACGTGTGAGATCAACCTTTCCAAGTTTTTGGGGTTCATCTCATACTTCTGAAGATTTGAGGGTGCTGCCTGTTCTATACTCCCCCTACTCCTCATCCAGCCTTTTAGGGGTACAAACAATAGTAATTGGGGCCTAGTGTGGTTGTGTACGTGTGATATATATACACTTTTTTGGATCATATTTTCTATTCCGCTATTTAATCAAAAACCTTTGGGGATCAGTTAAATTGGGGGATAGTCTGTGTTGGTACTTGTGAGATCCACCTTTCCAAGTTTTTGGGGTTCATCTCATACTTCTGAAGATTTGAGGGTGCTGCCTGTTCCATACTCCCCCTACTCCTCATCCAGCCTTTTAGGGGTACAAACAATAGTAATTGGGGCCTAGTGTGGTTGTGTACGTGTGAGATACATACACTTTTTTTGATCATATTTTCTATTCCGCTATTTAATCAAAAACCTTTGGGGATCAGTTAAATTGGGGGATAGTCTGTGTTGGTACGTGTGAGATCCACCTTTCCAAGTTTTTGGGGTTCATCTCATACTTCTGAAGATTTGAGGGTGCTGCCTGTTCCATACTCCTCCTACTCCTCATCCTGCCTTTAGGGGTACAAAAAATAGTTATTGGGGCCTAGTGTGCTTCTGTACGTGTGAGATACATACACTTTTTTTGATCATATTTCCTATTCCGCTATTCAATAAAAACCTTTGGGGATCAATTAAATTGCGGGATAGTCTGTGTTGGTACGTGTGAGATCCACCTTTGCAAGTTTTTGGGGTTCATCTCATACTTCTGAAGATTTTAGGGTGCTGCCTGTTCCATACTCCTCCTACTCCTCATCCTGCCTTTAGGGGTACAAACAATAGTAATTGGGGCCTAGTGTGGTTGTGTACGTGTGATATACATACACTTTTTTTTTATCATATTTTCTATTCCGCTATTTAATCAAAACCTTTGGGTATAAACAATTAAATTGCGTGATAGTCTGTGTTGGTACGTGTGAGATACACCTTTCCAATTTTTGGGGCGCATCTCATACTGCAGAGGATTTGAGGGTGCTTCAGTCTGCCTCCTGCCTGCTCTTCCTACTCCTCTCCTCATCCTGCCTTTAGGGTACAAAAAATTGTAATCGGGGCCTAGTTTGTGTTTGTACGTGTGAGATACACCGTTTTGTAAAATTTGTCCTATTCCGCTATTCAATATACACCCTCTTTGAGTGTAAAAAATTAAATTGCGTGATAGTCTGTATCGGTACATGTGAGATACACCTTTTTAAATTTGTTTGGCGCATCTCCTTCTACCGCCGAGGATTGCAGGGCGCTTCAGTTTGCCTCCTGTTCCAAACTCCTCCTACTCCTCTTCCTCATCCTGCCTTTAGGGTACAAAAAATTGTAATCGGGGCCTAGTCTGTGTTTGTACGTGTGAGATACACCGTATTATAAAATTTTTCCAATTCCGCTATTCAATATACACCCTTTTGGAGTGTAAAAAATTAAATTACGGCATAGTCTGTATCGGTACGTGTGAGATACACCTTTTAAATTTGTTTGGCGCATCTCCTTCCCCCGCCAAGGATTGCAGGGCGCTTCAGTTTGCCTCCTGTTCCCAACTCCTCCTACTCCTCTTCCTCATCCTGCCTTTAGGGTACAAAAAATTGTAATCGGGGCCTAGTCTGTGTTTGTATGTGTGAGATACACCGTAATATAAAATTTTTCCTATTCCGCTATTCAATATACACCCTTTTGGAGTGTAAAAAATTAAATTACGGCATAGTCTGTATCGGTACGTGTGAGATACACCTTTTAAATTTGTTTGGCGCATCTCCTTCCCCCGCCAAGGATTGCAGGGCGCTTCAGTTTGCCTCCTGTACCCAACTCCTCCTACTCCTCTTCCTCATCCTCCCTTTAGGGTACAAAAAAATGTAATCGGGCCTAGTCTGTGTTTGTACGTGTGAGATACACCGTTTTTTATCCTATTCCGCTATTCAATATACACCCTTTTGGGGTAAAAAAACATTAAATTGCGGCATAGTTTGCATATTTGACTGTGAAATACACCCGTGTGATACTGTTGTTGTTTTGTTCCGCTATTCAATAAACACCTTTCTAGGGCAAGATCTTAAATTACAGAAATATGAGGAGACCGTCAAATAGGGGCCGTGGCCTGGGTCGTGGTGCTGCTGGTAGAGCTCCTGTTGCAAGGAGAGGACGTGGTCGATCTGTGCCAGCTACACGCACAAGTGAAACACCTTCCTCAAGTGTGAGTAGGCGACAGAACCTGCATCAGTATTTGGTAGGGCATCATACGCCTCTAGAAGTGATGAGGCCAGAACACGTAGAGGCGATAGTAGATTGGTTTGCTGCTGACAGTGCCTCCAGTTCCTTCACATTGTCTCCCACCCAGTCTACTGCAGAAAGGTCAGAGTTGGCACCTGCAGCCGATGTCCAACCGTCTTTCACCTCACCCCCTTGCAAATTAGGCAAGCAGTCTGAGCCCCAAGCCATACAGCAGTCTCTTGTTCTTTTTGAGGACTCTGTCAGCAGAGTTTCCCAGGGCCATCCACCTAGCCCTGCCCCAGAAGTGGAAGAGATTGAGTGCAGCGATGCCCAACCACTCATTTCTCAAGATGAGTACATGCAAGGACCATCGCAGCACGTCTCCGATGATGACGAAACGCAGGTGCTAACTGCTGCGGCGTTCAGCATTGTGGAGACCGACAAGGAGGGCAGGGGTGAAGACTGGGTGGAAGATGATGTGGAGTACGATGAGGTCCTCGACCCCACATGGAATGAACGTCATGCAGGTGACCTGAGTAGTTTGGAGGAAGAGGCGGTGGTCGCACAGAGCCACAGCACAGCAGAAGAGGGAGCAGGGTGCAGAAGCGGAGCGGCCGTGCCCTAGACACTACGCCTGCTACTGCCCAACACAGCAAGGGAACGAGCGCACCAAAATCAGCTCAAAGGAGTTCTCTAGCGTGGAAGTTCTTTAGAAAATGTGCTGATGACAGGACACGAGTGGTTTGCACCCTGTGCAATCAGAGCCTGAAGAGAGGCATAAACCTTCTCAACCTGAGCACAACCTGCATGATCAGGCATCTAAGTGCAAAGCACGAGCTGCAGTGGAGTAGACACCTTCAAAACCAAGAAACGTCTCTGGCTCATCCTGCTTCCTCTTCTGCTGCAGTCTCGACTGCTCCAGCCACATCTGTAGTGATACCGGCACCTGCCACCCCGCAAACAGAGGATCTGTCAGCAACACCACCACCTGGGTCACCAACCATCTCCACAATGTCCCATGGAAGCGTTCAGCTTTCCATCTCCCAAACACTTGAGAGGAAGAGGAAGTACCCCCCTACCCACCCGCGATCCCTGGCCCTGAATGCCAGCATTTCAAAATTCTTGGCCTTTGAAATGCTGTCATTCCGTCTGGTGGAGACGCACAGTTTTAAAAACCTTATGTCGTGGCTGTCCCACAGTACGTCGTGCCCAGCCGCCACTACTTTTCCAGGCAAGCCATCCCTTCCCTGCACAACCAAGTGGGGGAAAAAATCAGGTGTGCACTGCGCAATGCCATCTGTGCCAAGGTCCACCTAACTACCGATACGTGGACCAGTAAGCACGGTCAGGGGCGTTATATCTCCCTAACGGCACACTGGGTAAATGCAGTGGCGGATGGGCCTGAGGCGGATAGCAATTTGGCGCATGTCCTTCCACCACCGAGGATTGCAGGGCGCTTCAGTTTGCCTCCTGTTCCTAACTCCTCCTACTCCGCTTCCTCATCCTCTACCGCCTCCTCATCCGGACAGCGTAACACCTTCACCACCAACTTCAGCACGGCCAGGGGTAAACGACAGCAGGCAGTTTTACAACTTGCCTGTTTGGGGGACAAACCACACACCGCGCAGGAGTTGTGGAGGAGCATGGAACAGCAGACAAATGAGTGGTTGCTGCCAGCGAGCCTCAAGCCCGGCCTGGTGGTGTGCGATAACGGGCGAAATCTAATAGCAGCTCTGGGCTTAGCCGGTTTGACGCACATCCCTTGCCTGGCGCATGTGCTGAATTTGGTGGTGCAGAGGTTCCTTAAAAACTACCCCGATATGTCAGAGCTGCTGCAGAAAGTGCGGGCCGTCTGTGTGCACTTTCGGCGTTCTCACCCTGCTGCTGCTCGCCTGTCAGCGCTGCAGCGTAACTTCGGCCTTCCCGCTCACCGCCTCGTATGTGACGTGCCCACAAGGTGGAACTCCACCTTGCACATGCTGCAAAGACTGTGCGAGCAGCAGCAGGGCATAGTGGAGTTTCAGCTGCAGCACGCACGCGTGAGTCGCTCTGCGGAACAGCACCACTTCACCACCAATAACTGGGCCTCCATGCGAGACCTGTGTGCCTTGTTGCGCTGTTTTGAGTACTCCACCAACATGGCCAGTGGCGATGACGCCGTTCTCAGCTTAACTATCCCACTTCTATGCCTCCTTGAAAAAACAATTCGGGCGATGATGGAAGAGGATGTGGCACAGGATGAGGAGGAGGAGGAGGATGAAGAGGTAACATTTCCAAGGCTTTCAGGGCAGTCATTCGCAAGGGGCTCCGAGGGTGGGTTTCTGCACACACAAACGTCAGGGACACAATTGTCCAGCAGGGGCACAGTTCTGGAGGATGAGGAGGATGAGGAGGAGGAGCTGGAGGAGGAGATGGAACCATGTTCACAGCAGGGTGGCTCCCAGGCCAGCTCATGGCCATCACTGGTGCGTGGCTGGGGGGATACAGAGGACACGGACGATACACCTCCCACAGAGGACAGCCTTTCGTTGCCTCTGGGCAGCCTGGCACACATGAGCGATTACATGCTGCAGTGTCTCCACAACGACCGCCGAGTTGCCCACATTCTAACATGTGCTGATTACTGGGTGGCCACGCTGCTGGATCCCCGTTACAAGGACAACGTACCGTCCTTAATTCACTCACTGGAGCGCGATCGCAAGATGCGCGAGTACAAGCGCACGCTGGTAGACGCCATGCTGCTGGCATTCCCACCTGACAGCGGGGCCACAGTGGAAGCACAAGGCAAAGGAGGAGGAGGAAGAGGTCGCCAACGCAACCAGGGCACCGCCAGCACCTCAGAAGGCAGGGTTAGCATGGCCGAAATGTGGAAAAGCTTTGTCAGCACGCCACAACAAACAGCAGCACCAGCAGCTCAGATGGAACGTCTTAGCAGGAGGCAGCATTTTACCAACATGGTGGAGCAGTATGTGTGCACACGCCTACATGTAGTGAATGACGGGTCTGCCCCCTTCAACTTCTGGGTCTCCAAATTGGGCACATGGCCTGAGCTTGCCCTTTACGCCTTGGAGGTGCTGGCGTGCCCTGCAGCCAGTGTATTATCTGAATGGTATTTAGCACGGCTGGGGGCGTTATAACAGACAAGCGCAGCCGCCTGTCCAGAGACAATGTGGACAAGCTCACGTTCATTAAAATGAACCAGGCATGGATCCCACGGGACTTTTCCGTACCTTGTGCAGAATAGCGATGGATACCGACCTTACCCACCCATTGTTCCATTTTTGCTCTTTCTCACTCTTTTGGGGTGTACCCTCATTTAAAATTTGTGAAAAGAAGCAGTGTTGGCTACCTCGTCCTCCTCCTCAGGGCCAGATTAACGTAGGGGCTATTGGAGCTGCAGCTCCAGGCCCCTACCTTTTATATAGGCCCCGGGTTGGCCATATTCACTGTTACCGCTCTTCTGTCACTTGTAAACACAGAAGTCTGGCTTCTATGCTCGCTTCCCCAGGCAGCTCCCTCAGAACCTCCCCACACAGCACGAAGGCCGGACAAGGAGGGACAGTTGCCGATGCATGGATGTGTTTATGGGCTTCAGAGACAGCATCCCATGTTGAATTAGGCATGCATGGCTGCACCCTTCCTCCTCTGGGTGCATGCCAAGGCACAGCCCTTAAGGCCCTTCAAAATCCTCAGCACCAAGCCCATGATGCTCTTAATCCGGCCCTGGTCCTCCTCCACCACCGCTTCCACCTACACCGCCCATAGGTGTGTGCAGCCTATTGCATTAGGGTGTGCACCCCAAAGTTTAAATACACATGCATGTGTTTGCCTACATGTACATGGCCCCGATATATTACTCTCCCTGCTGGCAAAGTGAAATAGAGCAGAGCAGGTCCGAGGGAGATCTTTCCCATCTCCTCACTGGCAAACAGAGCGATAATGCTAATGTGCCCTAGGTGATTAGGGTGTGCCCAGGTACACCAGGCACACCCTGTGCACACGCCTATGACACCGCCACATCCACCACCACCTCAACCTCCCTCCTACTCCATATGGGCCTTGTCCTTCAGAGATGAAGAACATTGTTTTATTTTTCTGTTTTTTTTTGTTGTTTTAAGTTATTTCCCTATCCACATTTGTTTTTGTAGAGCACTTGCCATGCTCTTAAATACGTTTTGCTGCCATTTGCAGCACTCTAGCCCTTTCCTTTGGTGTTTTACAGCCATTTTAGTGCCTGAAAGTTCGGGTCCCCATTGACTTCAATGGGGTTCGGTGTCCGGGAAAAGTTCGGAAAAAAGTCTGGGACCCGGACCCGGACTTTTTTTTAAAGTTCGGCCGAACCCGCCGAACACGGACATCCAGGTGTCCGCTCAAATCTACCTACTAACATACAGCAAGGTGACCACTAGACACACACTCTGTATCACAGACTTAAGTTAGCTATATATGAATCTAATTTGGCTGGTTTAGCAGTGGTACTATCAGTTAGGGACTGGAGTCTTCAAACAAGACCTTCAAGATGAAATAGTGAGTCCAAATCGATGAAGAAAAGGTGCATTTATTCACTGCAGTGGGAGGATACAATCTTACTGTCAAGGTCTTACCTTGCCCTCCTGTTGGCAGCCATCTTGGACATGTGCAGGCTTCTGCCTCTTATAAACTCTGATTGCATCATCACTTGCCTGCTGCCTGGGTGTCGCACAGGGATAATGCTGCACACATTGCTATCTATCACCTGATGAGTTGCAGTCTTTGCCTTTTCGTTTATGCTGCAAGGTTCATCTCTGCTAGCAGTCTTCTGTTCTCCGTGTTCCTCCGTGTATGACCAGGCTTGGCTGATGACTCTCCTGGCTCTCGACCCCCACATCAGCAGATGACCCAGCATCGGCAGACTACCCGCTTCTGGACCCGACCCTGGCTTGGATGACTACCCACTTCTGGACTTGACCCTGGCTTGTAACTGATCTCGCTTCCTCACTCTCGCTGTGTGTTTATTGTTGTTTGCTTCAAAAAAACTGCTTCATTTTACCTGCATTCCCATGTGGTCTGGTTTCCTGGCACTCTGACACTTACTCAGTTTAAAGTTAACTGTCGGGGAATACATGCCTGTACAGGTGGAGGTTTGCAACGCATATATACGCCATTGCGCAAGCCAGCAACTGTTCAGGCAAATTTACATGGTTGTGGACCAGAGATGTGCCCGCACCTGTAACAAATGCTGGCGCCAGGCTGTCTGCAGTGTGGACTTGTTGCTGTTTGGACTGCAGCTTCTGCGTGTAATTCCTGTTTCCTGTGCTGACCTCTGATTCTGATCCGGCTTATTCCTGACTTACATTTTTCTGCTTAATACCCCAACCTCCACTTGTTTTTAGATTCTTTTTCTGCCTGCTGTTTGTGCCTACCACCAGCCTGTTTGCCGCACATCCTCCTGTTGATTGCTGCCTCGCAGGTTACTGGACTGATTGCAGGCACTCCTACGTCTATGTGCTCTTGTGGCTGCAGTCTCCATATCAGTAACCCCCGAGCCAGTGCTGTACAAGAGGCTCTTCTCTACACGTCAGGCTCACTGACCAGGTACGTGACATTAATTGGGAAAAGGCAGAAATATATTTTCTAGCTAGCAATGTTAGGTTAACTAATTTATAGTAATGAATATTCATAAGACATAGGCGTGGTCTAGGTTGTAATCTTGGTGTGATCGTATAATCAATCCAATCAGGGTACATATCTTCTGAATGGCAAGCTAATAGTTAAATGGGCGTTAACATCATGTGACTGACACAAAAAGGGAACTAGTAGCAGTCCGCCATGAGGGAACTGGCAGCAGTCCGCCATGACAGTTGTTGCTTCAAACTGGTTCTGACCACAAATGTCTATTCTTTGATCAAACAGGAAGGTAGGAGGTTGGTTTTCATCAAGCAGTGAGTGTCATCACAGGTTCAGACTTTTGTTTCCTACAGTTAACAGAAATGTGTACATTAGCTCTTGAAATTAAATGATAGTGAAAAAGCAGAAGTAACTATATATGGTATATAGAGAACACATTTATCAGACCCCCATATATTTACTCAATTCTCTCCTCTTGACCCCTATGGTGGGGACACTACCTTATTTTCCCTACCGAATACAACACCAAGGGGCCACAATACTACTTCACTGCTAAGTGGAGTAAAATTCTTCTTAGGGTATATGTGGATACTAGACTTTACTCAGTCACATTAGTCATCTTGGTATCATATGTACAGTATATGCTAGATTGACTATCTGGTAACACTAATCTTTTCCATGGGCCCATCTTCCTTAGTCCTAACTGTCATTGTAGTAATCTTTTGTATTCCACATTTAGTTCACCTGAAAAACAAATAAGCAAGCAATCCTATGACAATAATTCCTACAAAGACAAAAAGAATTTGTTGACTCCGTGAGCCCATCCACCCATCGATGTTTCAACCAGCAAATGGATTCCAATTACTATCCTTTACAGGGGTGGCGAGATCAATGGCCTGTTTCCTCAGTTTTACCATCTTCTGGAGATGGGCTTCTATCATAATGTTAGTACGATGAGTGACATCTACCCCCACTGGGCACATTTAAAGTAATCAAAAACATCCTCAATCTTTTCTTGTCTCACATCTAACAAGCCACCTGATTTGTTCTGCGAGGGCCATTCATTTATAATTCTACAACATTTCGTCCATTTCCTTTCTAATATGTCTGTTGTCTTATCTTCAGCTCGAAATGGGAAGTTTCCCCTGCCTGTAGGGCATATTGTGACATTAGCATCGTTGTCTGCACTTTTCTGTGTGACGTTATTTAGATCAGTGGATCCAAGGACTATTCACACCAATTAAGCCATGTCTGCCCAACATAGATCCTGAGTTTCTTTTAATTTGTTAATTTCCTGCATAAAGACAGCTTTGTCTTTGGAGGGATGTGGGGTATCCTTTGTAAGTGCATGCATTTCCTCTTGGGAAAAGGGCTGGTAACTGGTACTTGTTGTAACTATTGGTTGACCATCATCTTAGTCCTTGTCTTGTATTGGTAATTACACAAACAGGTAATGCATTATATCTTAAGCCAAGTACAGCTTCATTTCAACCATTTCTGACAGGTTTTGTTGTCACCCCCATATCAACCATCTCTGACAGGTTTTGTTCACATATTTTTGCACTTCTTAAACATTTAGATAACACTTGCATTGCCTTGTCTAAATCTTTATTACTGGGCCTATCAGCAATATGTGTTATATTACTCATAATGAACATACACAGAGATCCAAGATGCTGCATCATAAACTCCTGCATTTGGGATTGGATCTGGTCTGTTTTTAGTTCAACCTATAATAGTCTCGGCGTCATTCCTTAACCACTGTCTGTATCTATCCGTCATTTCTGCCAAAGGACTCAATTTACTTGTGCAATTTTTACCTCTCTCTGCATTGAGAGGCCCAAGTCCTTCTTGAGTCTCTACTACAATTTGGGTCGTCACCTAAATTGTTTCTCTGGGCCACACACAGTAGCCGTCAAATGGCACTTTATCACACTTGCCACACAGGCTTACACTTGCCACACAGGCTCTTTATACCACTACAGTCCTCTGGTCAAACCTTTTCACAAGTCTCACAAATCTATTGATACCCCAAGCATATAAACAGAACATTAACAATACACCGAAAATAATAATAATAGGTTCTAATATTTCTGCAACAAGTGAAGTAGAGGAGTTATTTGGGTCAGACTGAGTAACATTAACAGTATTCTGGCTTACATTCATTATATCTCACCATGTCATCAACAGCATAAGACTCGTCCAGCCAGCAAAGCTCAGACACCAACTGCTACTTGCCACTGAGGGCAGACTAAGTAAGAACAAAAGGTCTTACCCATGGCCACTTGTCTGCCCTGTATGGATTTTACATCTCTCCGGTCGGGGGTCCACTGGACTGGATCCGAGTCACAGGCACCAGCTGTTACTTTCGATTAGGGAGTATTCAAACAAGACCTTCAAGATGAGATAGTGAGTCCAAATTGATGAAAGAAAAGGTGCATTTATTCACTGCAGTGGGAGAATACAGTCCTACAAAAGCTCAGTTTGAAGTTAACTGGGCAAAGGCAGAAATATATAGTCTAGCTAATAACATTAGGCTAACAAATTTATAGTAATGAATATGCATAAGGCATAGGCATGTTCTAGGTTGTAATCTAGGTGTGATCATAAAATCAATCTAATCCGTGTCCAAGCTATTAGTTACATGATGTGTTAACATTTATGGGCTGCCATAGCTATCTTACTGCTTTAAGATAACAAAAAGACAGATATATTTCTGTCACCAGTCTGTAGATTTATATAGTATATACCAGTGGCGGCCGGTGTGTTGGGGGCGCAGGGGCGCCACCCCCCCCCTCTAATCTACATGCGGGGTGCCGGACGCATGGAGTTCAATGGGGCTTTTTTTCTTTTTGAATCACCTGATTAGAGCCAGAGGCTCTAATAGGCTTCAGCAAAGGGTGGACCCGGGGCCCAGAGCAGTGCGCCCCGAGCCCACCCATTGGGTGACAACAGCGAATGAAAATTCGCTATTGTCACACGGATCCTCCTCCTGGCCAATCAGGAAGCGGGTCCTCCCGCTTCCTGATTGGCCGAAAGGCAAACCCCATGCCATTGGCCGAGGAGGAGGCGGGAAGACTGAGGACTCGAGGAGACGCGGGGACTGAAGAGAAGCTGCCGCTGCCCAAAAGGTAAGAGCACTGGTCTCGCGGGGGGGGGGGGGGGGGGGGCACGCTTACGCTGGTATCTCTGCATTGAAAGGGGGCACGCTGGCATCTCTGCATTGGAAGGGGGCACGCTGGCATCTCTGCATTGAATGGGGGCACAATGGTATCTCTGCATTGAAAGGGGGCACGCTGGCATCTCTGCATTGAAAGGGGGCACAATGATCTCTGCATTGAAAGGGGGCACGCTGTCATCTCTGCATTGAAACGGGGCACGATGATCTCTGCATTGAAAGGGGGCGCACTGGCATCTCTGCATTGAAAGGGGGCACACTGGTCACTGTGCATTGAAAGGGGGCACGCTGGTCTCTGTGCATTGAAAGGGGCATGCTGGTCTCTGTGCATTAAAGGGGGCATGCTGGTCTCTCTGCATTGAAAGGGGCACGCTGGTATCTCAGCATTGAAAGGGGCACGCTGGTCTCTCTGCATTGAAAGGGGGCACGCTGGTCTCTCTGCATTGAAAGGGGGCACGCTGGCATCTCTGCATTGAAAGGGGGCACGCTGGCATCTCTGCATTGAAGGTGGCACGCTGGTCACTGTGCATTAAAAGAGGGCACGCTGGTCTCTCTGCATTGAAAGGGGCACGCTGGTCTCTATACATTGAAGGGGACAACCTATAATAACACATCATAGATAATGCAATATTGCTTGAGATAATGGATATCCCCACTTGTTGTGAATCTTCCTTGGTTAATGCAAGCACCATGGAATGTATCAAGCAGTAGCTGGGGAATACCACTTCTCAAGCAATATTGCATTATATATGTTGTGTTATTATAGGTTGTCTATTGAATATGTATAACATGGTGCATGCATTCATGTTTTTAATAAATGTTTATGATTGTAAACAATAAAATATATGTATGTATATATATATATATATATATATATATATATATATATATATATATTATATATATGGTCAATAATTGCCTTAAAAATCCCATTCAAAGAGGAGAATTTTCTATTCATATATATAGAAGTTCAGCAAGGGATGTTGGCAATCTAAACACCCTCAGTCATCTGAGAAAATCTATTTGGGCAAAAACAGTAAACCATTAAACATAAGAGCACTTGCCTAATAATTCCTGCTTCTGGTCAGGACTTCTCTTATATGCTCCCTTTTATTTGTTAGGTATTTGATTGGATGTGTTTTGTTATATCTGTTCTGATGCTCATGCCAAAAACCCAGTGCCCTCCAATGTCATGTGTTTTCTACAGTCTTATTTCAAACTGTCTTATCAGCCCTGCTGAGTTTACTTCTGCGAACTTCAGAACACCTTGCCTAACATTTTCAGTAGCAGAATATTCATCTGTTCAAAAACATTACAGCACCCTGGGTGTGTTGGGGGAATGAAGGCTTCTGTGTAATGTTCTGCCATCATGTTCTGGTTAATTTATTTTGTTGCTTTGGGCATGCTAGTCAACTGGAACCTATGCTCTTGTAACAAAATCACATGCCTTTATGATGAGAGAAATAATGATGATTATACCTTTTGTGCTAGCAATTAGATAAAGAGCACCTAAACCTGCTACAGCTTCTGACTAAGGAACAAGCAGAACCCTGTACAGGCTTCTCCATTGATTTTAGGGGTGACCTTTGATCTGCATAAGAGCAGCTTGCAAATAAATAAAAAAAGAAAAGAAAAATTGCTTCTATTAAGTAATAGCCCTTAATCAACCCTAACTCTCTTTCACTATTATTTTACTGCTGATTCTTTTATTTTTTTTATTTAGATTTTTTAAAACCGTAAAGTCAAACTATTGGCAAAACTTTTTTTTATTTTGGGTAGCGTAAGAGAGGGTCATAACCCCCTTTCCGTTTTTTTATTTTTTTTGCCCTCTGTGTCCCATTGGAGAGGTTTATCTTCACTTCCTGTCCCATAGCCAAAACAGGAAATGAGAGGAAATCCCTACAACTTAAAACGGAGCTCCACCCAAATGCGGTAGCTCCACTTGTTTGTTTCCTCCTCCCCGAAAGGTGCCAAATGTGGAGTTTTTGACGGGTGCCCCGCTCCCCACCTTTGGGTGACCTTGCCTTGGCGAGGTCCCCCAGAAGTTAGGCCTCCCTCCTCCTTCGGCAACAAAATATAACTCTCCAAAGATGGAGAGAAAAAAAGAAAGGTTATTGGCAGGATCCTAGTAAGCAATGAAAGCAAATTAAATGATGTCAAAAGATCGTGTTTATAAAGTGTAGAACATAACAATTTATAAATGTATTGGCATGTACAATGTTACAAACAAAAACAAGTGAAAGAGAATGACAAAGAAACGAGACAAAAAAACATATTAACACATAAACAATGAATGGCTGCATTTGGACACATATTCCGCTGTTACGGGTATATATCAATAGCAATTTCCTGAATGGGGATTGCATGTATTCCCCTGGCAGAATAATGTGAATGTCCCCGGGAAGCTCAGACTGCAATTAAGGATCCTTAGTAAGTTCAAACCGAACAGGAGTGTGTTGTTGTATAACAAAATCTTATAAAGTTCAACGGGCGTCTCAAGCTATCCTGGGAGACACGAGGGTGGTGTTCAGCTGACTAGCTGTTGCTGATGCATAATTTATTAGCATAGATCCCTTATATTATTGCACGTGCAAAAAACAAATTAAGACACCATATGGTGTATAATTAAGGGATATAGATAACAGTAAAAAAGAAGAATATAACTTTCCAAGAAAAGTGATGACTGATTGGCATAAATTTTCCACGATAGGGCGGGTATACAGGTCTTAATGTGTATGGAGCAGTCCGATTTGATATCGTTTAGCAGGCTCTCACAATCAGGAACACAGGAGGTGTAACGAATGTGTAATGACACATTGAATGAAATCAGTGTTTCCCCATATTGAAGGAGGATTGACTTGTTGCAAATGCTGATGTTTGAGAGCATAATAATGTAGCCAATGTGGGTAACATATGACTGCATAAATAAAGTCAAGATTAAATGATATGCTAAATTCCCATATTCATTGTAAAAGCTTATTACCTCTTCTCAGGTTTAGATTAGCTTCCTTCGTTCTCTTTTGAAACCTGTGTCAGTTCCTGGTGTGTAATGGAGACCTTTTGTTTCCAGCAAGGTGTGCTATTTTCCTTTTGCAAGGGTGTGCCTGTTACCATCAGCCCTTCACTTTTTCATGGTGTGTGCCACTTTCAGTCAATCTTGGACATCCTTCACTGTTTAAAGGCATATGGGTTGGATCCTTAAAGGTAGTCTGCCATCCATTTAGGGATTACTTGATGGTGAGCATGCTGCCATTGTGGTGATGTCTGTCAACGCATTTCGCTGGCTGCGTAGCGTAGCTTCATCTGGACCCCTCCTCCTTCCCCTGCCGTCGAGCCATTCACAAAGCACAGCACGCTTCACGCATGCACAGTAGGGAAGTAGTTTCCCTTATAAAGAATGTTGGCAGCAGCACTTGAGAGTCAAATGAAAAATTGGCTGGGGTGCCAACATCACGGAATCCCTGGTAAGTGTCCTAATAATAAAAGTCAGAAGCTACAGTATTTGTAGCTGTTGAAATTTAATTTATTGGGGGGGGGGGGGTTGGGGGGCTGGAGCTCCGCTTTAAGGGAATTCTTTGGGGCCCCCAAGGTCTCCAGAACTGGTGTCACCATTGGAAGATTCCCCCTCTATTACTTTTTTGGAGACATTTTTTTGGAGACAATTTTCTTTCACAATGTGTACTTAATTTTCAGTTATAATGATAAACAGAACAAATAAAGGGGCACAGACATCAATGAAAAACCTAATAGGTGTTCAAATCCATCTCCACTGTGTCCAAAGCTAAAAAAAAAAAAATATATAAATATAGATAATATCCAATTCAGTTCTATAGAACATTAGTGCACACAGGCGCTGGCAGCCCAGCACTAGATTTCTACTACCCAGGCTGCAGCCATCAGAGTAGGTATGTATGGACCTGTGAGAAATTAGGGGGAACCAGCTGGTTGAAGGGGGCTATGGAGGAGGACTGGATGTATTTTATCCAAACCTTAAATTTGCACTTTAAACTTATTTTTTTTTATTTGTATTTGTATCTTTTGCTAGTGTCATATTTAATATTTGTACATAACTTTGCAACGCTGTGTAACAGTAATCTATATTTTATATCATATTTTAGTATTTTATATTTTCTAGATTTTACTTTTATTATAATCAGGGCAAATTACCCAAATGACCAGGCCATTTTTTTTGCGATACGGAACTGTGTTACTTTAAGGGCTCTTTCACACTGCCCGTCCGTCGGACGGACTCCGTTTAACTCAGCGGGGATCGATCCGCCAATCCCCAGTTGAGCAGGAGGATGACAGCTGTTCTCTGCACTGTGTGCGGAGACACAGCTGTCAGTTCCCCATACATCTCTATGGGGGAATCGGATGGGAACGGACCATTGGTCCGTTCTCATCCGATCCCATCCGATCCGCTGGACGAATGGAAAATAGGGTTTCCATCTGTCCAGATTTGAAGGATCGGATGTCAGCGGACATGTCTCCGCTGACATCCGATGCCCCATAGGGATGCATGGGGGGACCGTTCAGATCCGCCAAAAAAACGGACAGGCGGATCTGAACGGTCCGCCTGTGTGAAAGGGGCCTAACTGACATTTGCACGGTCATGCAACCCTGTACCCAAATAAAATGTATGTAATTTTTTTCACACAAATAATAATTTATTTTGGTGGTATTTGATCACCACTGCATTTTTATTTTTTGCGATTTAAAAAAAAAAAAATACATTTTGAAAAAAAAAAAAAAAAATCGTATTTCTTCATAGATTTAAGGCAATATGTATTCTGCTATATATTTGCGGTAACAAAATCTCAATAAGCATATATTGATTGGTTTGTGCAAAAGTTAAAGAGTCTACATATGGTATATACTGTATACTGGAATTTTCGTTTATTTATTCATTTATTTTATACTAGTAATGGCGGAGATCAGCAACTTATAGTGGGACTTGAATATTGTGGCAGATATTCTGACACTTACTGACACGAATATCAGTGCTAAAAATATGGGCTATCACTGTACTGACACTGGCTGAGAAGAGGGTTAAACATAAAGGGTGGTTAAATGTGTGCCTAGTCATTATCTTTGTGTAAACTGTGCTGCTTTTACTATGCAGGGACACAAAATCCATCACCTCCTCCCTGTCAGAACAGAGCTCTGCAGACCTCTATTGTGTCCCTGCCCCACAATTGGCAGGTGCCAGTCGACATCTATCCAGATGTGCACGAGTGCAGCAGCTCCAGCTGCTGTCGTTCTCCTCATTGGACAGATTGATAGCAGCAGGAGCCATTGGCTCCCGCTGCTGTGAATCAAAAGCTGAGACACAGGAGTGGGGGGCAGGGCTGAGCCCCGCTGCCTGTGTCAATAGATGCAGCAGTGGAACTCGGGAATGAGCCCGCATGAGTGCCCCTGCAGAAATCGTCTTTCTGTGGAGGCACCCAATAACGAGGAGGGGCCTGGAGTGGGCAGAGGAAGAGGATCAGGGCTGCTCTGGGCAGAGCAGGGAAGTAGAGGCATGTTTGTTATTTAAAAAAAAAGTTTACAACCACTCTAATTACCACATGGTTTTTTTACTTTTTTCTATATCCACTTAAGCTCCGGATGATCAGGGTAATTTTTGCTATTCAGCACTGTGCTGTTTTAACTGGCAATTACACGATCATGCCACACTGTACTATTTATATCATTTATATTTATATAATCACACAAAAAGAGCTTTTTGGTGGTATTTTGGTGGTATTTTATCACCACTGTTTTTTTTTTTTAATTTTTTGTGCTATGAATAAAAAAAATTTGGAAAAAAACAAAACAAAACAGTATATATTTACTTTCTGCTATAAAACATATCCAATTCAAAAAATCACAGCATACTGTATACATAGTTCACGGCAATCAATGACTTATAGCAGGACTGCAATAGTGCAGCGGGCCATCTGACATGAACTGATGCTAGGGGGGAACTCACTAAATGCCAGTGACACTAATACAGTGATTAGTGCTAAAAAATATACATCGTCACTTTACTAATGACACTGGCTGGGAAGGGGTTAACATTTTGGGGCAATCGAAGGTTTAACTGTGTGCCTAATAAAGTTTACTGTGTTTGCTGTGCATTGTTTTCACTAAGCAATGCTCCAGTTTTTACTACCTGGAGATAAAAAAGGCACGTTGCTGCTGACAGAAGAGTGCTCTGTCTTGTTTACCTACATAGAGCACTCTTCTGTCATTCACTCAGGCAATAAGCAGGTGCCGACCATAAATCATTAGCAAGGACCCGCTGATCGGCTTGTACTGCAGCGAATAGCAGCACAGCCAGTGTGGCAGGCATGCACACATGCGCTCCTACACAGAAGAAGTGTATGTATGTGATCCAGAGCAAGGGGCTGTTCTGCCACAGTAAATCTGCAGTAGGCAGTCCCCAAGTAGATATAATGGAAAAAAGGCAAAAAATTTGGAAAAAACATTCAATTCATTATGTTATAAAACTTTGCCAATAAATAAGCTTTCTTCACAAATTTGAGCCAAAAATGTACTCTGCTACATTGAAAAAAAAAGACAAATCAAATATTTAGCCTGTGTGAAAGTTACATAGTTAGTCAGGTTGAAAAAAGACACAAGTCCACCTGGCTCAATCAATAAAAAACAAAAAAACAAAAAAAAAAAAACAGTAATGAAAACCCAACCATCCATACAATCCCATATAGACAATCCTATACCCACAGTTGATCCAGAGGAAGGCGAAAAAACCCCCGCAAAAGCATGATCCAATTTGCTACAGCAGGGGAAAAAAATTCCTTCCTGATCCCCGAGAGGCAATCAGATATTCTCTGGATCAACTTTACCTATAAATATTAGTGCCCATTTATATTAAGTACACCCAGGAAAGAATCAAGGCCTTTTTAAATCAATCTAGTGAGCTAGCCAGAACCACCTCTGGAAGGAGTCTATTCCACATTTTCACAGCTCTTAAGGTAAAGAAACCTTTCCGTATTTGGAGACTAAATCTGCTTTCTTCTAGACGTAAAGAGTGCCCCCTTGTCCTCTGTGTTGATCTTAAAGTGAATAACTCAACACCAAGTTTACTTTATGGACCCATTATGTATTTATACATGTTGATCATATCCCCCCTTATCTCCTATTTTCAAGAAAGAATAAATTCAGTTCCTCTAATCTTTTCTCATAGCTGAGCTCCTCCATGCCTCTTATCAGTTGGTTTGCCCTTCTCTGCACTTTCTCCAGTTCCCCGATATCCTTTTTAAAAACTGGTGCCCACAACTGAACTGCATATTCCAGATGAGGTCTTACTAATGATTTGTACAGGGGCAAAATGATATCTCTCTCTCTGGAGTTCATGCCTCTGTTAATACAAGAAAGGACTTTGCTTGCTTAGGAAACTGCAGCTTGGCATTGCATGCTATTATTAGGCTTAGGATCTACCAGAATACCCAGATCCTTCTCCGCTATGGATTCCCCCAGTTCTACTCCCCCTAGTATGTATGCTGCATGCATATTCTTAGCCCCCAAGTGCATAACTTTACATTTATCAACATTAAACCTCATTTGCCACATAGTTGCCCAATGAAAGTGCATTGAGGCCAGCTTGTAAATTGGAGACATCCTGTAAAGAAGTTATTCCACTACAAAGCTTGGTGTCATCTGCAAACACTGAAATGGTATTTTTAATCCCAGACCCTATATAATTTATAAAGATATTAAAAAGTACGGGTCCCAACACTGAACCTTGGGGTACACCACTGATAACCTTAGACCATTCAGAGTAAGAATCATTAACCACTACTCTCTGAATTCCATCTTTTAGCCAATTTTCTATCCATTTACAAACTGATCTTTCCAAACCTGTAGACTTTACCTTACACATTAGCCCTGTGTGGGAAACCACGTCAAACACTTTTGCAAAATCCAAGTATACTACGCCCACAGCCACCCCTCTGTCCAAGGTTTTACTTACCTCCTCATAAAAATAAATTAGGTTTGTTTGACAACTTCTGTCTTTCATGAATCCATGCTGTCTGTTGCTTAAAATATTTTGTTCCAGCAATAACTCCTCTATGTGGTCTTTTATTAAACTCTCCAGTATCTTCCAGACTATAGAAGTTAAACTAACAGGTCTATAGTTACTTGGCAAAGACTTTGATCCCTTTTTAAATATAGACACCACATTGGCCCTACGCCAATCCAGTGGTACTTTTCTGGTCATAAAAGCAGTGTTCCAGCCTCCTCCTCCCAAAATTAAAAGTCAGCAGCTGCACATACTGTAGCTGCTGACTTTTAATATTAGGACACTTACCTGTCCTGGAGTCCAGCGATGTTGGCACCGCAGCAGATGATTCCCTCGGCTATCGGGCGCTGCCGCCACCATTGCCGGTAAAGGAACCCGGCAGTGAAGCCTTGCGGCTTCACGGGCGGGTCCCTACTGTGCATGCACGAATCGCGCTGCGCAATCGGACTGACTCGGCGGCAGGGGAAGGAGGAGGGGGCCAAACCTCCGAGGGACAGCGCCGAGGCGCTGTCTTCCGGGTGTGGGGAAGGGTACCTGTCAAAAAAAGGTACCCATTCCCCCCTCCCCCAGAAAGGTGCCAAATGTGGCACCGGAGGGGGGGGAAGCAAATGAGCGGAAGTTCCACTTTTGGGTGGAACTCCGCTTTAACGAGTCCCTAAAAATAAGAAACAAAGGCTTTGAAATTATAGCGCTCAATTTTTTTAGGATGCGTGGGTGGATGCCATCTGGTCCAGATGCTTTATCCACCCTTATTCTATTTAAATATTTCTGGACCATATCACGTTTGAGCCATTGTGGATCATTTAGGGCTGTGTCAATACCATCCTCATTATGGTCATGCTCCTTTGTATACACAGAGCTGAAGAAAGTATTTAATACATTTGCCTTCTCTTTGTACCCAGTCACCTACTCCTGATTATTTTGTAAAGTGCCTACATGCTCAGACCTGACCTTTTTACTATTAATATATTTGAAGAATTTTTTGGGCTTTGTCCTATCTTTTGCAATCTGTCGTTCATTTTGTATTTCTGCATCCTTGATTTCCTTTTTACATATTCTGTTATATTCTTTGTAACAATTAAACGATGATAGTGTTCCTTCATTTTTATATTTTTTAAAAGCTTATTATTTATAGCTTTTTTAACTTTGGCCATGAGCCACATAGGTTTTATTTTTAGCCTTTTAAATGTATTGCCCATAGGAATATACTTTGCAGGGAGTTTGCATAAAGTCTTTTTGAAAATTTCCCATTTCTGTTCTGTCCTCATCGATGCCAATATTCCCTCCCAGTCTAAATCCTGAAGAGCAGCCCTCATCCTTGGAAAATTTTCTCTCTTAAAGTTAAGTGTTTTTGTATTTCCTGTATGCATTTTTTGCTTACAGCTAAAATTAAATGAAATCATATTATGGTCACTGCTACCCAGTTCTTTTATATGAATATTATTAATAAGCTCTGCATTGTTTGATATTAGCAGGTCCAACAGAGCATCATTTCTAGTGGGGGCCTCAATAAACTGTACCATAAAATTGTCTTGTAATAGGTTTATAAAATTTTGCTCTTTAACTATTCCAGCAGTGCCGTTTTTCCAGTCAATGTGGTAGTGAAAATCCCCCATTATTATTACTGTCCCTGCACTTGCAGCCCTTTCTATCTGTGCCAGGAGCTGAGTCTCCCCTTCCTCATTAATACTGGGAGGTCTATAATAAACTCCAATGATGATCTTTGTATTATGCACACCCATGTACATTTCCACCCATACTGCTTCAGACTCATCACACTCTCCATCAACTAGGTCCTCTTTTACACTCTGAGATCACTTCTCACATAGAGACAAACACCACTACCCCTCCCTTTTACTCTGTCTTCCCGAAAGAGAGCATAGTCAGGAATAATATTAGCCCAGTCATGTGAAGAATGAAGCCAAGATTCATCAATACCAACTAAATCATAGTTCTCCTCATGCAGCAGAGCTTCAAACTCACCTATTTTGCTTGGCAGACTTCTGGCATTGGTGAACAAACACTTTAATTCATTGTCACATTTTGCACACTTATTTTGCATATTTTTAATTTTGATACAAATAGTACCATTTCCAATGGTTGTTTTTAACATGGGAACCTTCTTACCCTCTGTCATAACTCTCCCCCATCTTTCCCCAATCCACCCACCAATAGGGACTGACCCCTGTCTGACCTGTCTGCCCCATTATAATCTAATTCCCCCTCCCCCCTCAATCCTAGTTTAAAAACTCCTCCAGCCTTCCCATAAACCTCTCCCCTAGCACAAAAGACCCCCTTCCATTTAGGTGCAAACCATCTTTAGCATATAGGTTGCGCCCCAATGAAAAGTGAGCTCAGTGCTCTAAAAACCCAAATCCCTCCTTCTTACACCAGGTCTTTAGCCATGCATTCAGCTCTCCCCTTGTCTTTCCTGTGTTGCGCATGGCACAGGCAATATTTCAGAGAATATCACCTTGGAGGCCCTTCCCTTCAACTTGCAGCCTAGTTCATTAAATTGGTTCTTAAAGCGGAGTTTCGGCCACATACAACTTTTTTAGATAAAAATACCCCCCTAATCCTAATCTATCCCTAACACTAACCCCACATTACAGTAAACAAATAAAGATAAATACTTACCTTTAAAATTGATTGCAGAGCGCGGACATCTCCATTGTGGGCGTCTGAAGCCGCTGTGTCCCCCGCTGTGTCCTTCCTGGAACTGGCTACCCAGAATGCCGATTGCAATCTCACGCATGCACTGTAGATTGCGATCTGTATTCTGAATAGCGGCCGAGGCTGTTCCCATTGCATCCTGGGACTGATGACGCTCATCTCCTAGGACGCAATGTGAAGGAGGAAGTGGCGTCGGTGGCAGTGTCCGCAGAGGGAGGAAGAGGAAGGAAGGTAAGTATATTTGCATTAAAAACAAGGTAAGTGAAAAGAAAAAAAAAATTGTCATTATCCAATTCTTTTTCAGGTTCTTTAAAGCAAGGGGAAAAGCAAAAAATCATTCTTAGGGTGGTACTCCACTTTAAGGAGCCTCCACCTTCCATATATTCTGCTAGCAGTACATCACCTGTTGATTTGACCAGCAGGCAAATTTCACTACCCCAGTTGCTGAACCAGAAAATACTGTCCCAGCCATCCACATGCTCAGCGTCTAATGCTAGCTTGGATAACGATTTTCAGAAGAGGAAGTTACAGTTGCAATCTCCTATCTCAAAGCAAATAAAAGCCCAGGCCCAGATGAATACTCAGCTCGCTTTTACAAATCCTTCCAAGACTCTCTTCTACCGTTTCTTACACAAACATTTAATACAATCCCCCCTGACTCTCCTTTTCCGAGACTAGCCCTAGAAGCTCATATCGTAGTATTACCTAAACCTGGGAAAGATCCTACATTGTGTAGTAGTTATTGTCCAATTTCACTATCCAACAGACGTTCGCCTATACTCCAAATTTCTAGGCAATCGTCTTATGCCGCTGATACCTGACCTAATTCATCTTGACCAGGTAGGATTTACCCCCCAGGAAAGAGGCCAGTGATAACTTACTTAAAATGATTACCCCGATGGATCACGCTCACAAAAATGTCAAATCCCAGAGTGCCTGATCTCAGTCGATGCTGAAAAAGCTTTTGACCGGGTTCATTGGCAGTTCCTTGATAGTACACTTCAACAAGTGGGCCTTGGATCTAACATGATTTGTAGGATTCGGGCTCTATATGGAAACACCACCGCAAGAGTTCGCTCTAAAGGCATGCTATCAGATCCAATATGGATACGTATTGGCACCCGCCGGGGATATCCCCTTTCACCACTGCTTTATATACTTACTATGGAACATCTTGCCATTGCCATAAGACTAAACACCGGCATTGAAGGTCTTTCCATTGGCCAATGTCACTATAAACTTTCTCTCTAAGCGGACAACCTCCTATTATATGTTTCTAACCCCGTGGTATCTATACCTGCCATTACCAAAATATTTTCGGAGTTTAGCTTGGTAAGTAACTTTATAGTAAATTACAATAAAACTGAAGCTCCTAACATATCCTTGCCCAAGACTTTTTTATCCTGAGTACAATCTACCTTCCCGTTTAAATGGCAACAAAAAGCTATTAAATATCTTGGCATCCAAATACCTACCTCCTTGTCTTCCCTGGCGGATCTCAATTATACGCCCCTAGCTACGATATACACGTCTTAAAACCTATGATAAACCAAATATTTCTTGCTTTCGCCATATAATTTCTGTCAAAATGGACATTCTACTTAAACTCCTTTATGTCTTTCAGGCACTCCATGTCTCCCCATCCCAGGGTTTTTTCTAAGATGTCAATAGGGCAATCCATAACTTTTTATGGCAGCATAATAAGAGACCTAGAATTAGCCCAAATATCTTGGGGTTACCTAAAGTTAAAGGAGGTGTTGCTCTTTCCAACCTCCTGGTATACTTTTATGCGGCAACGCTAATCAGGGTAGTTGATTGGTGTCATGGTCAATCCACTAAAATATGGTCATTATTAGGAAACAATTTGATATATCCAGATCTCACGTCTCTACCGTAGACAGACCCAACACACAGATTACAAATTACCTATTGCCCTTAGCAACGTCCAACACACTATGGATTTGGATTTGGGACAAATACCGGGCCAAGGAGTTGCTGTCTTCTAGACTTAACCCCTAGACCCCATTATTTGATATTGCATCTTTCTCCCCTACCTTTTATTAACTCAAATTCCTGTCTTGGTGGAAATCTGATACTACTTTACTGAAACATAATCTTCATAAAGGTAAACTAATTTCTTTACCCCAATTGCTCTCCGCTTGCCATAACCCATCCAGGGCTTGGCTTGAGCACACCCAATTCACACATTTCTTGGACAGAATACCGAACATTGGCGATTTGACTAGACCAAAAACAACCTTTGAGTCACTGCTATCCCAGTCTGAAAGACCGGAGCACCTGTTATCCCAGATTTATCAGATCCTAATACAAGGGTCTTCCCCTCATCCTCCACCATTTCTATCAAAATTGTAAAAGGAACTGAATATCCCTTCTGAGAGTATGGAGTGGGGCAAAACACTGGCGCTTTCCTTTAAAATGTCTATTTCCTCTCATGCCCAAGAACGAAATTACTGAGTTGTGTAGTTGTGTCTAGATGGTATCGTTGCCCTACCATACTGCATAAAACCGATCACGCCATACCAGACACATGCTGGAGATGTTTACAGGCATCCTGCAACATGTTACACATATGGGGCACATGCCTACACATTATCCCTTTTTGAGATAAAATTCTTCACCTATACGACAAACTCACTGGGAACAAATTCCCGAATGAACCTTGCATAACCATACTATCTATGCTGCCAGGCTCCTATAAACAAATCAAGAAGAGTCTAATTCAGGGGTCGGGAACCTATGACTCGCGAGCCAGACGTGGCTCTTTTGATGGCTGCATCTGGCTTGCTATGAGTATAAGATTATTAGCCCCGAGTCGAGTCCATGCCTGCACGCTGCGGCCACACTGGTTGCTAGTATTCCGCTTGGCATCTAGCAACCAGTGATGTCACGTGACGTCAGCGGGAGAGCGAGGGCAATGGTCAAATTCCTCCTCCGCTCCTAAATTTACTCCACCCACCACCGGCCACCTCCCTCTTCTCCAGGCGGCAGTGCAGGCTCAGCGTAGAGCCGAGGGAGGTCCTGAAGCGACAGGTCAGTCAGTCAGACTCATCAGTGTAAAATATTTTGCATTCTGTACTTTCCCTGTCTCAAGTAATTGCAAATACTCTTTCAGAAAGAGTATTTGCAATTACTAAGTTGAGACAGGGAAGCACAGAAAGCAATAAATTATAGGCTAGCCTGCACCTTCTTTTTTATCTTTTATTCACAGTTTACAGAGTCTCCCAATACCCTCACTGAAGAAGTGCTGCAGGCCTGCAGCTGTATATACAGTGGAATTTTTTAATAACATTTCCTCGGACATTGACATTTTGGCACATATGGGCTACACATCCACTTTCTGTTTGCGCTAAAGGTTATTTCTCCTTTCCATTGTCGTGCCCTGCAAATCACACTAGTGTAAACAGGGGAAGTCAACTTTAATTTTTCAGCTCCTTTAACCACTTCAGCCCTGGAAGGTTTTACCCATTAATGACCAGGTCATTTTTTGCAATTCGTCACTGCATTACTTTAACGAAAAATTGCCCAGTCATGCGACACTGTCGAAAGAATTCAGAGCCTTATTGTACTTTAAAAGTGTTGGTCTTACATAAAAGGCACACATTTACTTGTATTTAGTTTCAAACATATTGTGTTAACTGTTTTACCCATGAATATTAAATAAAGGTTCCCGACCCCTAAAATATAGTGTATGGCTCTCACGGAATTACATTTGAAAATATGTGGTGTTGATGGCTCTCTCAGCCAAAAAGGTTCCTGACCCCTGGTCTAATACATAATTTCCTGATGGCTGCCCGATCTGTTATCACTAGAAACTGGCGACAACCGAAAGTACCCTATCTAATAGATTGGGCTTGTGAAATGGACAGGATCGAACACATGGAACGCATGATTGCCTGGGATGCTGATAAAAACGAATCCCATTCCATTATATGGACTACAAGGCTGCACTTTCGGTTCTCCTCCGAATTTGATAATTTTATGATTGACAGCCAAGGGTCTTCTCAGGGGTAGATGTTTTCCTCCTCCTTTCAGTTCCCCCTATTTTTCCTTATAACCCCTCTCCCCCCCCCTTTTTCTCCTCCTTGTCCCACATCTACTGCATTCTGTACTATACTATTATGGTTATATTGACTGTAGTACCGCTATACATTTCCATTATCTATGTCCCTTTCTTAAACGCCCTAAATCTTGTGGACTACTGGCTCATTGTAAAGAAAACAAGAAAAGAAAACTCAATTTCCATACCTATTCCTTCCATGCCCCAGAGACCTGTATCTTATCATAATTTTGTGATAATGGACTTGTTGTTATTATGATCTCCATGTATATGTTATAGTCTGTTTCTATATGAGGATGGATCGTTTCTCTTATGTTTTCATTTTTTTTCCTTTTTTTTATGGTCTATTTTGCTTTAAATTGCATAAAAACGTGTTCAACATGAAACTGAAGCTAGGTGTGCTGCCCTGTGCCCTAAAACACAGCATGTACCCAGGTGGGGATGTCCGATCACACACCCTGTTTGTAAGATTGATAACAGGTTTTACAGTGTATAAGATCAATGATGACATAGGATATATTACTATACTTGACTGATAATTCTCTGATATGTATCCTAAGTTTCACAAAATATAATGACGTTCACCTGCGTATCCTTCCTGTTCTTTTCCATTTTATTTGTAGCACTACTCCCAGGGGAGCTGCTGGTTATGGGTTCCCCATAGCAACAACATCACAGTTTAGCATTTTCAAAGTGCTTGGCTCAGTCAGAAAACAGTCTAGGGGGCTTGGTTTTTTTGTGGTTTTATGGGAGCAGACTTAGCATCTACTGCTGCAATTTTCAACGCATCAGGTGGTCACTCCTCGGCCCGTACTACCTGCATGCATCCTGGTTTGGACATTCGGGTCTCCTTCCATGAGCAAACTGGACCACTGTCAGGTCGCATGGCCTTCAGATGCATCATCACTCTCAGCACTCCTCTCCCACGACCCTGGAGAGGCTCCGATTCTGCAGCCAACAAGGCCCGAGTGACTCCGGTCTCCCATAGCACACACAAGTTCTTGGGCCGACCTTCACTCCTCTCCGCCTGCAGCAGCAGATGGCGGAAATGCCCACACTGGCTCCAAGCTTTCACCCGCATGGTCACATTCAAACACTGGGGACATACCAGGCCGACAGCTGGCTGACATTCAATGGGAATTAAACCTGCCCACCAACCACCTAATTTGTGACATGGCTCCCAGTTGAAGACTGCTCCACCCAAGAGAGACAGGAGGTTTCCAGGAGTCAGAGGCTGCATGGGGCAGCTGGAGCATGTATGTCTGATACAGATACGGCAAGAGAGAGATAGCCTGAGGACAAAGGCCAGATCGGAGCTGTGGGGCGCTAGAGTGAAGCCATTTGCACTGAAGAATCTATGGTCTGGATGACCAGCAAAAAGAGCAGAAGTACTGCGACTAAAGCTGAGAGAGAGCTTAAGAGCCAGGTGGGCTAGCATTTTCCATTTGTTTGTATTTACTGGAGAAGAACCCCTGTGTGGAAACCTTAATGTTTTGGACTTTGTTTTCCTTTCCATTAAAAATAGTCTGCCATGCCCTAAAACTTAAGTTCTGACTCACGTGGATTACTTGAAAATGCATCTACCACTGAGCCAATGATCCCCCATGTTACAAGTGGTTGACGAATATGGGCATCTTATGGTGGAATCCAGGTCTCCAATGATGAGTTCATGTCAGGAACTGTTGGGTGTCTGTGGAAGTGCAGCCAGGCAATAAGCATTGCATGCAGGTGGTGTAGCTGCAAAAGGAAAGAAAACATTTCTGCTGTAAGCCTCGTAACAAGTGCATGACTGAAAGGACGGGGCAATCAAAGCAGAAAAAGGATGCAATCCTTCGCAGAGCAAGGGAAAAGCTACTATGACTAGAGATTCCCCCACATGCCCCAGCCACGCAAGAAAATGCATTTGAGTGTGAATTTGCTGTGAACTGGTGCAAATTGGTTGTGTCAGCCCCAGTTAAAAGGGGAAGGGAAGGCTGTTGTCCCTGGCAACATGAATCCAGGTGTGCAACAGTGTTTGGCAAGGAGGAGTACAGTCGTCCATGGCAGCAACATCCAGGCCAGGATGTTGGGGGTCCAAGGAGTCTGCTTTCCTGAGAGATGTAACCAGTGGTGTTCTCAAGCGTGGTATCCCACAGCAACAAGAGAGTCAGTTATTAAGGAGATGCCAAGGAGTTGGGGTTCAGCATCCAGTATCGTGCTTGGAGTGTGGTCAAGTGGGGCATGAGATTTTTACTTGCCCCAGGTTCTGGAACACTGCCGGAGAGTCTGGAAAGGCTGCAGTGTCGCCCTGTGGCCACAAAGGGGTAGTAGCCTATAAGGATGCAGCTTGGAGACTGCAAACTCAAGTGAAGGCTTGGCATCTGCCCGGGATCTGGTAAGACTGTTGCAGTTTATGGAACTGATCCCAGTGAAGTGCGAGTGTGTCCGACTGGGAGATCCATAGAAGATGAAAATAGATTTGCTGCAGTGTGCTAGTAGGGAGATACAGGTTGAGGCTTAACCTGTAGCAAGGTTAAAGACTCAAAAAGACTTGAGGACTCTGTATGTGCCTGAGGGAATCCAGCAGAGTGTTGGGAGAGCTTAACTAGGGGTGACCAAAAAGTCCTTGTACCATATTCCCTAGTGACAGGTGCTGCCGAGTTGCCTCGGAAACATCCCAGGAGCCCGCAGTGACAGGTTTTCCCAGGTCAGCTATGAAGCTGCCCAAGTGGTAGGTAAAAGGCTTTGACAGTCCACAAGAGTTACTATGTCTAATGATGTGTAGCAAGGTTTCCAGGCCTGTGGCCTTATTTGGGTCTGCCATTAGTACCGGAATCCTCTCCAGCCCATGTGAGCTGAGTCCCCAGGTGTGACAATTGACAGTGACAACTCCGGCATCTTTGTTTGTGGTTTTTATTATAAATTAAGGGGATGGGAGAAGGGAATGAGTGGGATACTCCTTTCGGCTTGAACTAATTACAGTTGGGACTTTGAACCTGGAAAAATGCCCGTTGGCACATCCTTGATGCTAGCCAGCGCCAGCCAACGCCTACTGACTCTGAGAACACTCTGTAAAACAGAGGAAGTGTTGAATCCCCGACCTATAGTCCAGTAGATCCAAGACTAAGAACTGTAGAACTCCAGACACTGCTTCACTGTGTAAGTCTTTGAATACTTTTCCCCCGCCTGGCACAGCTTGAGGTAGTATTTTGTAGAACTCCAAATAGTTAACACTGTAACTGGCACACACAATACAATTCAGGGCCCAGGCTGCAGGTGCTTCCTTTGCTCCTTGAACTCTTCAGGGTCCACTGACTATGTACCCCCTTTACACTTCAGGTTCCTCAACTTAGGTACCCCCTTTACAGCTAGCTGACCTTGGATCCCCGAACCTCTTCCAGAGTGGTCCACTCTGACTCTAGGCAGACCACCAGGGGCAATCCTCAGTACTCACGACCTGTGTAGGCTTTCCTGGGACTGGACCCCTCTCTCTCTCCGCAGGATCCCCCCTCACCGTTGGATCCCCCTCAGCTCAACTCAGCACTCTCTGGACTCTCAGGCGACACCCCGAGACATCCACCTTCCTCAGATAGGAGGAGAGACAGCCGCACTCTCTTTCCTGGGACTCTGCTCCCACCAAAGACACCGTGCCAAGCACTTCCCCCCAAACTTATACCCCCTCCCAGAATCCCTTGCAGCATAATCTGCCTTCTGGGGTAGTTACAAGCTGGGATTTGTCCACTGATTGGGCTTCCCACACTGCCCTATGAGAAGCCTCTCACAGGAGCCATTGGGGATACTTCTCCCCTAAGCAGGCACATCTAGAAGCCCTGATACCCTGACTAGTTAAATCACAGCCCTGCTGTTAGGCAGACAAGGCCCACTAAAGTTTTACCTAGCACCTATTTGTAGGGTGCTACAGATGATTATATTGCAATACAGTATTTGCTTATGTTGATGATGTGTTCACTAATAATGATGAAGGGAAGATATCTTTCTTAGAAATGAGAGGTAGAGCCACATGGTTAATCCATGGAAGTCTCCGGTGGTCTCCATGTGTTGGAGCCAGAGATGGTCCAGGACAGCACTGTTAATGCTCTGGTGGAACAGAGGGGGACTCCACCATGCTGTGAGAGTGTGTGGGAGCAGTCCACTCTCCCTCTATATGACCCAGATGGTGAGGGATTAAGCCAGCTGACCAAAGCTGAACACAGCTGAGTGTGTTGCTAGCGCCACCAGGGCAAGTTGGCCAAAATGGTGTATTGCAGCCTGGCTTGATTGATGATGCATTATCTCAGTATGATATGAGTAACAGCATGTTGTCCCCATGGGATGTATATACAACTGACAAAGGTACTGTTTGTGCTGCAGTGCTCTAGGCAGGGCCGTCTATAATATTGATTAGACATTTTCTTGGGCCCTCTTGAGTTAACTATTTTTTGGCAGTGCGGGCTCAAGTGGCAGCTGCTTTGGGCCCCACAACAATGACTGGGCCCGGGGCAGCTGCCCCTTTTGCCCTGCGTTAAAGACAGCCCTGGTCCTAGGTGTCTCCTAGAGCATAGGATGCAGTGCTGCGGAGCACCCATGATGGAAGAACAATAGATTGGGACAGTTGGGCAAAACAATTGATAGCCATGCTAGACAGGTCTATGATATGTGACAAGGGAGTGGACACAACAATTGCTATGCCCGAAGGAGGGATTGCAGAGCAGCCAGTTCTTAAGGGCGCGTTGGTCCCTGTGAAGGTTGTTCCCTTCCAGTCAGAAGGACCGGATAAGGGAGCATGCGTAGCTCAAGTGTTGTCCACAAAACCCAACAGCTGAATAATGTCAAGGTGACAATGTAACTAATGTTGACTTGCAGAGGCTCATTAATGTTGAGTTAGAGGTGATGAGTGTGAAACACACATTTGACAGTGTTCCAGGGAAGCACCAGGCTGTGATGATAGGTACCTTCAGTGAGGTGGAGGTCTTTTATGTCTCAACTAGTGTTGAGCGAACACGGACTGTATTATTCGTGTTCGTACCGAATAATTGGATTTTTTGTACCCGAACACGGACACGGACACTTTACTGTATGTTCGGGTAAAAATCCGTGTTCGGTCGTTTTATTTCCGGGTTTTGCATGCTTTGGCGCTCTTTTCATGGCGGGCTTTCAACAGCCAATCAACAATCGTTTAACTGGTGTGCCTTAAGCCATCCCAGCCATGCCTGCAAATGTCTCAGTAGCTGTGATTGGCCGTCTGAAGCATGTGACCAAGTCTTTATAAGTTCGAGGCAGCCGCAGCGGCGTCATTATGCTGCTTAGATTCAGGGACAGAGCACACATCAACGTGCTGGCTGCTGATTAGGGAAAGATAGGCAGGAAAAAACCATTTGTGTCCGGATAGAATTGAGGGACAGGTCGGAGTGTTTAGGCAGGGCGAGTTGTAGGCATTTTAGGGATAGAGTCTGCTGAATTATATAGGGTCAGTGTCTTCTACAAACTACAATCGATATTGCTGTGTGGGGGGTGGGGTGAATCTGCACTCAATCCTGATCTACGATCTCTTCTCAATCCTGTTAGGGACAGAGTCTGCTGAATTTTAGGGAAACTGTGTTCTACAAACTACAATCGATATTGCTGTGTGGGGGGTGGGGTGAATCTGCACTCAATCCTGATCTACGATCTCTTCTCAATCCTGTTAGGGACAGAGTCTGCTGAATTTTAGGGAAACTGTGTTCTACAAACTACAATCGATATTGCTGTGTGGGGGGTGGGGTGAATCTGCACTCAATCCTGATCTACGATCTCTTCTCAATCCTGTTAGGGACAGAGTCTGCTGAATTTTAGGGAAACTGTGTTCTACAAACTACAATCGATATTGCTGTGTGGTGTGGGATTGGAGATAGGCAGGTGTCAGTGATCCACATCCATTTTTCTGTGTGTGAGCTGCAGTGAACACAATCTTTTTGGGCTGCAGTGAACACAATCTTTTTGGGCTGCAGTGAACACAATCTTTTTGGGCTGCAGTGAACACAATCTTTTTGGGCTGCAGTGAACACAATCTTTTTGGGGTGCAGTGAACAAAATCTTTTTGGGGTGCAGTGAACACAATCCTTTTTGGTGTGCAGTGAACACAATCTTTGTGGGGTGCAGTGAACAAAATCCTTTGTGGGGTGCAGTGAACACAATCTTTTTGGGGTGCAGTGAACAAAATCCTTTTTGGGGTGCAGTGAACAACATCCTTTTTGGGGTGCAGTGAACACAATCTTTTTGGGGTGCAGTGAACAAAATCCTTTGTGGGGTGCAGTGAACACAATCTTTTTGGGGTGCAGTGAACACAATCTTTTTGGAGTGGAGTGAACAACATCCTTTTTGGGGTGCAGTGAACAAAATCCTTTTTGGGGTGCAGTGAACAAAATCATTTTTGGGGTGCAGTGAACACAATCTTTTTGGGGTGCAGTGAACACAATCTTTGTGGGGTGCAGTGAACACAATCTTTTTGGGGTGGAGTGAACAACATCCTTTTTGGGGTGCAGTGAACAAAATCCTTTTTGGGGTGCAGTGAACAACATCCTTTTTGGGGTGCAGTGAACACAATCTTTTTGGGGTGCAGTGAACACAATCTTTGTGGGGTACAGTGAACAGAATCTTTGTGGGGTGCAGTGAACACAATCTTTGGGGGGTACAGTGAACACAATCTTTGTGAGGTGCAGTGAACACAATCTTTGTGGGGTGCAGTGAACACAATCATTGTGGGGTGCAGTGAACTCAATCTTTGTGGGGTACAGTGAACACAATCTCATACTGAAGGTTTGAGGGTGCTGCCTGTTCCATACTCCCCCTACTCCTCATCTAGCCTTTTAGGGGTACAAACAATAGTAATTGGGGCCTAGTGTGGTTGTGTACGTGTGATATACATACACTTTTTTGGGATCATATTTTCTATTCCGCTATTTAATCAAAAACCTTTGGGGATCAGTTAAATTGGGGGATAGTCTGTGTTGGTACGTGTGAGAGAGATCCACCTTTCCAAGTTGTTGGGGTTCATCTCATACTTCTGAAGGTTTGAGGGTGCTGCCTGTTCCATACTCCCCCCTACTCCTAGCCTTTTAGGGGTACAAACAATAGTAATTGGGGCCTAGTGTGGTTGTGTACGTGTGATATACATACACTTTTTTGGGATCATATTTTCTATTCCGCTATTTAATCAAAAACCTCTGGGGATCAGTTAAATTGGGGGATAGTCTGTGTTGGTACGTGTGAGAGAGATCCACCTTTCCAAGTTGTTGGGGTTCATCTCATACTTCTGAAGGTTTGAGGGTGCTGCCTGTTCCATACTCCCCCCTACTCCTAGCCTTTTAGGGGTACAAACAATAGTAATTGGGGCCTAGTGTGGTTGTGTACGTGTGATATACATACACTTTTTTGGGATCATATTTTCTATTCCGCTATTTAATCAAAAACCTCTGGGGATCAGTTAAATTGGGGGATAGTCTGTGTTGGTACGTGTGAGAGAGATCCACCTTTCCAAGTTGTTGGGGTTCATCTCATACTTCTGAAGGTTTGAGGGTGCTGCCTGTTCCATACTCCCCCCTACTCCTAGCCTTTTAGGGGTACAAACAATAGTAATTGGGGCCTAGTGTGGTTGTGTACGTGTGATATACATACACTTTTTTGGGATCATATTTTCTATTCCGCTATTTAATCAAAAACCTCTGGGGATCAGTTAAATTGGGGGATAGTCTGTGTTGGTACGTGTGAGAGAGATCCACCTTTCCAAGTTGTTGGGGTTCATCTCATACTTCTGAAGGTTTGAGGGTGCTGCCTGTTCCATACTCCCCCCTACTCCTAGCCTTTTAGGGGTACAAACAATAGTAATTGGGGCCTAGTGTGGTTGTGTACGTGTGATATACATACACTTTTTTGGGATCATATTTTCTATTCCGCTATTTAATCAAAAACCTCTGGGGATCAGTTAAATTGGGGGATAGTCTGTGTTGGTACGTGTGAGAGAGATCCACCTTTCCAAGTTGTTGGGGTTCATCTCATACTTCTGAAGGTTTGAGGGTGCTGCCTGTTCCATACTCCCCCTACTCCTAGCCTTTTAGGGGTACAAACAATAGTAATTGGGGCCTAGTGTGATTGTGTACGTGTGATATACATACACTTTTTTGGGATCATATTTTCTATTCCGCTATTTAATCAAAAACCTTTGGGGATCAGTTAAATTGGGGGATAGTCTGTGTTGGTACGTGTGAGAGAGATCCACCTTTCCAAGTTGTTGGGGTTCATCTCATACTTCTGAAGGTTTGAGGGTGCTGCCTGTTCCATACTCCCCCTACTCCTAGCCTTTTAGGGGTACAAACAATAGTAATTGGGGCCTAGTGTGGTTGTGTACGTGTGATATACATACACTTTTTTGGGATCATATTTTCTATTCCGCTATTTAATCAAAAACCTCTGGGGATCAGTTAAATTGGGGGATAGTCTGTGTTGGTACGTGTGAGAGAGATCCACCTTTCCAAGTTGTTGGGGTTCATCTCATACTTCTGAAGGTTTGAGGGTGCTGCCTGTTCCATACTCCCCCTACTCCTAGCCTTTTAGGGGTACAAACAATAGTAATTGGGGCCTAGTGTGGTTGTGTACGTGTGATATACATACACTTTTTTGGGATCATATTTTCTATTCCGCTATTTAATCAAAAACCTCTGGGGATCAGTTAAATTGGGGGATAGTCTGTGTTGGTACGTGTGAGAGAGATCCACCTTTCCAAGTTGTTGGGGTTCATCTCATACTTCTGAAGGTTTGAGGGTGCTGCCTGTTCCATACTCCCCCCTACTCCTAGCCTTTTAGGGGTACAAACAATAGTAATTGGGGCCTAGTGTGGTTGTGTACGTGTGATATACATACACTTTTTTGGGATCATATTTTCTATTCCGCTATTTAATCAAAAACCTCTGGGGATCAGTTAAATTGGGGGATAGTCTGTGTTGGTACGTGTGAGAGAGATCCACCTTTCCAAGTTGTTGGGGTTCATCTCATACTTCTGAAGGTTTGAGGGTGCTGCCTGTTCCATACTCCCCCCTACTCCTAGCCTTTTAGGGGTACAAACAATAGTAATTGGGGCCTAGTGTGGTTGTGTACGTGTGATATACATACACTTTTTTGGGATCATATTTTCTATTCCGCTATTTAATCAAAAACCTCTGGGGATCAGTTAAATTGGGGGATAGTCTGTGTTGGTACGTGTGAGAGAGATCCACCTTTCCAAGTTGTTGGGGTTCATCTCATACTTCTGAAGGTTTGAGGGTGCTGCCTGTTCCATACTCCCCCTACTCCTAGCCTTTTAGGGGTACAAACAATAGTAATTGGGGCCTAGTGTGGTTGTGTACGTGTGATATACATACACTTTTTTGGGATCATATTTTCTATTCCGCTATTTAATCAAAAACCTCTGGGGATCAGTTAAATTGGGGGATAGTCTGTGTTGGTACGTGTGAGAGAGATCCACCTTTCCAAGTTGTTGGGGTTCATCTCATACTTCTGAAGGTTTGAGGGTGCTGCCTGTTCCATACTCCCCCCTACTCCTAGCCTTTTAGGGGTACAAACAATAGTAATTGGGGCCTAGTGTGGTTGTGTACGTGTGATATACATACACTTTTTTGGGATCATATTTTCTATTCCGCTATTTAATCAAAAACCTCTGGGGATCAGTTAAATTGGGGGATAGTCTGTGTTGGTACGTGTGAGAGAGATCCACCTTTCCAAGTTGTTGGGGTTCATCTCATACTTCTGAAGGTTTGAGGGTGCTGCCTGTTCCATACTCCCCCCTACTCCTAGCCTTTTAGGGGTACAAACAATAGTAATTGGGGCCTAGTGTGGTTGTGTACGTGTGATATACATACACTTTTTTGGGATCATATTTTCTATTCCGCTATTTAATCAAAAACCTCTGGGGATCAGTTAAATTGGGGGATAGTCTGTGTTGGTACGTGTGAGAGAGATCCACCTTTCCAAGTTGTTGGGGTTCATCTCATACTTCTGAAGGTTTGAGGGTGCTGCCTGTTCCATACTCCCCCCTACTCCTAGCCTTTTAGGGGTACAAACAATAGTAATTGGGGCCTAGTGTGGTTGTGTACGTGTGATATACATACACTTTTTTGGGATCATATTTTCTATTCCGCTATTTAATCAAAAACCTCTGGGGATCAGTTAAATTGGGGGATAGTCTGTGTTGGTACGTGTGAGAGAGATCCACCTTTCCAAGTTGTTGGGGTTCATCTCATACTTCTGAAGGTTTGAGGGTGCTGCCTGTTCCATACTCCCCCCTACTCCTAGCCTTTTAGGGGTACAAACAATAGTAATTGGGGCCTAGTGTGGTTGTGTACGTGTGATATACATACACTTTTTTGGGATCATATTTTCTATTCCGCTATTTAATCAAAAACCTCTGGGGATCAGTTAAATTGGGGGATAGTCTGTGTTGGTACGTGTGAGAGAGATCCACCTTTCCAAGTTGTTGGGGTTCATCTCATACTTCTGAAGGTTTGAGGGTGCTGCCTGTTCCATACTCCCCCTACTCCTAGCCTTTTAGGGGTACAAACAATAGTAATTGGGGCCTAGTGTGGTTGTGTACGTGTGATATACATACACTTTTTTGGGATCATATTTTCTATTCCGCTATTTAATCAAAAACCTCTGGGGATCAGTTAAATTGGGGGATAGTCTGTGTTGGTACGTGTGAGAGAGATCCACCTTTCCAAGTTGTTGGGGTTCATCTCATACTTCTGAAGGTTTGAGGGTGCTGCCTGTTCCATACTCCCCCTACTCCTAGCCTTTTAGGGGTACAAACAATAGTAATTGGGGCCTAGTGTGGTTGTGTACGTGTGATATACATACACTTTTTTGGGATCATATTTTCTATTCCGCTATTTAATCAAAAACCTCTGGGGATCAGTTAAATTGGGGGATAGTCTGTGTTGGTACGTGTGAGAGAGATCCACCTTTCCAAGTTGTTGGGGTTCATCTCATACTTCTGAAGGTTTGAGGGTGCTGCCTGTTCCATACTCCCCCTACTCCTAGCCTTTTAGGGGTACAAACAATAGTAATTGGGGCCTAGTGTGGTTGTGTACGTGTGATATACATACACTTTTTTGGGATCATATTTTCTATTCCGCTATTTAATCAAAAACCTTTGGGGATCAGTTAAATTGGGGGATAGTCTGTGTTGGTACGTGTGAGAGAGATCCACCTTTCCAAGTTGTTGGGGTTCATCTCATACTTCTGAAGGTTTGAGGGTGCTGCCTGTTCCATACTCCCCCTACTCCTAGCCTTTTAGGGGTACAAACAATAGTAATTGGGGCCTAGTGTGGTTGTGTACGTGTGATATACATACACTTTTTTGGGATCATATTTTCTATTCCGCTATTTAATCAAAAACCTTTGGGGATCAGTTAAATTGGGGGATAGTCTGTGTTGGTACGTGTGAGAGAGATCCACCTTTCCAAGTTGTTGGGGTTCATCTCATACTTCTGAAGGTTTGAGGGTGCTGCCTGTTCCATACTCCCCCTACTCCTAGCCTTTTAGGGGTACAAACAATAGTAATTGGGGCCTAGTGTGGTTGTGTACGTGTGATATACATACACTTTTTTGGGATCATATTTTCTATTCCGCTATTTAATCAAAAACCTCTGGGGATCAGTTAAATTGGGGGATAGTCTGTGTTGGTACGTGTGAGAGAGATCCACCTTTCCAAGTTGTTGGGGTTCATCTCATACTTCTGAAGGTTTGAGGGTGCTGCCTGTTCCATACTCCCCCTACTCCTAGCCTTTTAGGGGTACAAACAATAGTAATTGGGGCCTAGTGTGGTTGTGTACGTGTGATATACATACACTTTTTTGGGATCATATTTTCTATTCCGCTATTTAATCAAAAACCTCTGGGGATCAGTTAAATTGGGGGATAGTCTGTGTTGGTACGTGTGAGAGAGATCCACCTTTCCAAGTTGTTGGGGTTCATCTCATACTTCTGAAGGTTTGAGGGTGCTGCCTGTTCCATACTCCCCCTACTCCTAGCCTTTTAGGGGTACAAACAATAGTAATTGGGGCCTAGTGTGGTTGTGTACGTGTGATATACATACACTTTTTTGGGATCATATTTTCTATTCCGCTATTTAATCAAAAACCTTTGGGGATCAGTTAAATTGGGGGATAGTCTGTGTTGGTACGTGTGAGAGAGATCCACCTTTCCAAGTTGTTGGGGTTCATCTCATACTTCTGAAGGTTTGAGGGTGCTGCCTGTTCCATACTCCCCCTACTCCTAGCCTTTTAGGGGTACAAACAATAGTAATTGGGGCCTAGTGTGGTTGTGTACGTGTGATATACATACACTTTTTTGGGATCATATTTTCTATTCCGCTATTTAATCAAAAACCTTTGGGGATCAGTTAAATTGGGGGATAGTCTGTGTTGGTACGTGTGAGAGAGATCCACCTTTCCAAGTTGTTGGGGTTCATCTCATACTTCTGAAGGTTTGAGGGTGCTGCCTGTTCCATACTCCCCCTACTCCTAGCCTTTTAGGGGTACAAACAATAGTAATTGGGGCCTAGTGTGGTTGTGTACGTGTGATATACATACACTTTTTTGGGATCATATTTTCTATTCCGCTATTTAATCAAAAACCTCTGGGGATCAGTTAAATTGGGGGATAGTCTGTGTTGGTACGTGTGAGAGAGATCCACCTTTCCAAGTTGTTGGGGTTCATCTCATACTTCTGAAGGTTTGAGGGTGCTGCCTGTTCCATACTCCCCCTACTCCTATCCTTTTAGGGGTACAAACAATAGTAATTGGGGCCTAGTGTGGTTGTGTACGTGTGATATACATACACTTTTTTGGGATCATATTTTCTATTCCGCTATTTAATCAAAAACCTCTGGGGATCAGTTAAATTGGGGGATAGTCTGTGTTGGTACGTGTGAGAGAGATCCACCTTTCCAAGTTGTTGGGGTTCATCTCATACTTCTGAAGGTTTGAGGGTGCTGCCTGTTCCATACTCCCCCCTACTCCTAGCCTTTTAGGGGTACAAACAATAGTAATTGGGGCCTAGTGTGGTTGTGTACGTGTGATATACATACACTTTTTTGGGATCATATTTTCTATTCCGCTATTTAATCAAAAACCTTTGGGGATCAGTTAAATTGGGGGATAGTCTGTGTTGGTACGTGTGAGAGAGATCCACCTTTCCAAGTTGTTGGGGTTCATCTCATACTTCTGAAGGTTTGAGGGTGCTGCCTGTTCCATACTCCCCCTACTCCTCATCTAGCCTTTTAGGGGTACAAACAATAGTAATTGGGGCCTAGTGTGGTTGTGTACGTGCGAGATACATACACTTTTTTTGATCATATTTCCTATTCCGCTATTCAATAAAAACCTTTGAGGATCAATTGAATTGCGGGATAGTCTGTGTCGGTACGTGTGAGAGAGATCCACCTTTCCAAGTTGTTGGGGTTCATCTCATACTTCTGAAGGTTTGAGGGTGCTGCCTGTTCCATACCCCCCCTACTCCTTATCTAGCCTTTTAGGGGTACAAACAATAGTAATTGGGGCCTAGTGTGGTTGTGTACGTGCGAGATACATACACTTTTTTTGATCATATTTCCTATTCCGCTATTCAATAAAAACCTTTGAGGATCAATTGAATTGCGGGATAGTCTGTGTCGGTACGTGTGAGAGAGATCCACCTTTCCAAGTTGTTGGGGTTCATCTCATACTTCTGAAGGTTTGAGGGTGCTGCCTGTTCCATACCCCCCCTACTCCTCATCTAGCCTTTTAGGGGTACAAACAATAGTAATTGGGGCCTAGTGTGGTTGTGTACGTGCGAGATACATACACTTTTTTTGATCATATTTCCTATTCCGCTATTCAATAAAAACCTTTGGGGATCAATTAAATTGCGGGATAGTCTGTGTCGGTACGTGTGAGATCCACCTTTCCAAGTTTTTGGGGTTCATCTCATACTTCTGAAGCTTTGAGGGTGCTGCCTGTTCCATACTCCTCCTCCTCCTCATCCATCCTTTTAGGTGTACAAACAATAGTAATTGGGGCCTAGTGTGCTTCTGTACGTGTGAGATACATACACATTTTTTGATCATATTTCCTATTCCGCTATTCAATAAAAACCTTTGGGGATCAATTAAATTGCGGAATAGTCTGTGTCGGTACGTGTGAGATCCACCTTTCCAAGTTTTTGGGGTTCATCTCATACTTCTGAAGCTTTGAGGGTGCTGCCTGTTCCATACTCCTCCTCCTCCTCATCCATCCTTTTAGGTGTACAAACAATAGTAATTGGGGCCTAGTGTGTTTCTGTACGTGCGAGATACATACACTTTTTTTGATCATATTTCCTATTCCGCTATTCAATAAAAACCTTTGGGGATCAATTAAATTGCGGGATAGTCTGTGTCGGTACGTGTGAGATCCACCTTTCCAAGTTTTTGGGGTTCATCTCATACTTCTGAAGCTTTGAGGGTGCTGCCTGTTCCATACTCCTCCTCCTCCTCATCCATCCTTTTAGGTGTACAAACAATAGTAATTGGGGCCTAGTGTGCTTCTGTACGTGTGAGATACATACACATTTTTTGATCATATTTCCTATTCCGCTATTCAATAAAAACCTTTGGGGATCAATTAAATTGCGGAATAGTCTGTGTCGGTACGTGTGAGATCCACCTTTCCAAGTTTTTGGGGTTCATCTCATACTTCTGAAGCTTTGAGGGTGCTGCCTGTTCCATACTCCTCCTCCTCCTCATCCATCCTTTTAGGTGTACAAACAATAGTAATTGGGGCCTAGTGTGTTTCTGTACGTGTGAGATACATACACTTTTTTTGATCATATTTCCTATTCCGCTATTCAATAAAAACCTTTGGGGATCAATTGAATTGCGGGATAGTCTGTGTCGGTACGTGTGAGAGAGATCCACCTTTCCAAGTTGTTGGGGTTCATCTCATACTTCTGAAGGTTTGAGGGTGCTGCCTGTTCCATACCCCCCCTACTCCTCATCTAGCCTTTTAGGGGTACAAACAATAGTAATTGGGGCCTAGTGTGGTTGTGTACGTGCGAGATACATACACTTTTTTTGATCATATTTCCTATTCCGCTATTCAATAAAAACCTTTGAGGATCAATTGAATTGCGGGATAGTCTGTGTCGGTACGTGTGAGAGAGATCCACCTTTCCAAGTTGTTGGGGTTCATCTCATACTTCTGAAGGTTTGAGGGTGCTGCCTGTTCCATACTCCCCCTACTCCTCATCTAGCCTTTTAGGGGTACAAACAATAGTAATTGGGGCCTAGTGTGGTTGTGTACGTGTGATATACATACACTTTTTTTGGATCATATTTTCTATTCCGCTATTCAATAAAAACCTTTCTAGGGCAAGATCTTAAATTACAGAAATATGAGGAGACCGTCAAATAAGGGCCGTGGCCTGGGTCGTGGTGCTGCTGGTAGAGCTCCTGTTGCAAGGAGAGGACATGGTCGATCTGTGCCAGCTACACGCACAAGTGAAACACCTTCCTCAAGTGTGAGTAGGCGACAGAACCTGCATCAGTATTTGGTAGGGCATCAAACGCCCCTAGAAGTGATGAGGCCAGAACAAGTTGAGGCGATAGTAGATTGGTTTGCTGCTGACAGTGCCTCCAGTTCCTTCACATTGTCTCCCACCCAGTCTACTGCAGAAAGGTCAGAGTTGGCACCTGCAGCCAATGTCCAACCGTCTTTCACCTCACCCCCTTGCAAATCAGGCCAGCAGTCTGAGCCCCAAGCCATACAGCAGTCTCTTATTCTTTTTGAGGACTCTGTCAGCAGGGTTTCCCAGGGCCATCCACCTAGCCCTGCCCCAGAAGTGGAAGAGATTGAGTGCAGCGATGCCCAACCACTTATTCCTCAAGATGAGTACATGCAAGGATCATCGCAGCACGTCTCCGATGATGACGAAACGCAGGTGCCAACTGCTGCGGCGTTCAGCATTGTGGAGACCGACAAGGAGGGCAGGGGTGAAGACTGGGTGGAAGATGATGTGGAGGACGATGAGGTCCTCGACCCCACATGGAATGAACGTCATGCAGGTGAACTGAGTAGTTTGGAGGAAGAGGCGGTGGTTGCACAGAGCCACCAGCACAGCAGAAGAGGGAGCAGGGTGCAGAAGCGGAGCGGCCGTGCCCTAGACACTACGCCCGCTACTGCCCAACGCAGCAAGGGAACGAGCGCACCAAAGTCAGCTCAAAGGAGTTCTCTAGCGTGGAAGTTCTTTAGAAAATGTGCTGATGACAGGACACGAGTGGTTTGCACCCTGTGCAATCAGAGCTTGAAGCGAGGCATGAACCTTCTCAACCTGAGCACAACCTGCATGATCAGGCATCTAAGTGCAAAGCACGAGCTGCAGTGGAGTACACACCTTCAAAACCAAGAAACGTCTCTGGCTCATCCTGCTTCCTCTTCTGCTGCAGTCTCGGCCGCTCCAGCCACATCTGTAGTGATACCGGCACCTGCCACCCCGCAAACAGACGATCTGTCAGCAACACCACCACCTGGGTCACCAACAACCATCTCCACAATGTCCCGTGGAAGCGTTCAGCTTTCCATCTCCCAAACACTTGAGAGGAAGAGGAAGTACCCCCCTACCCACCCGCGATCCCTGGCCCTGAATGCCAGCATTTCAAAATTATTGGCCTTTGAAATGCTGTCATTCCGTCTGGTGGAGACGCACAGTTTTAAAAACCTTATGTCGGTGGCTGTCCCACAGTACGTCGTGCCCAGCCGCCACTACTTTTCCAGGCAAGCCATCCCTTCCCTGCACAACCAAGTGGGGGAAAAAATCAGGTGTGCACTGCGCAACGCCATCTGTGCCAAGGTCCACCTAACTACGGATACGTGGACCAGTAAGCACGGTCAGGGGCGTTATATCTCCCTAACGGCACACTGGGTAAATGCAGTGGCGGATGGGCCTGAGGCGGATAGCAATTTGGCGCATGTCCTTCCACCACCGAGGATTGCAGGGCGCTTCAGTTTGCCTCCTGTTCCTAACTCCTCCTACTCCGCTTCCTCATCCTCTACCGCCTCCTCATCCGGACAGCGTAACACCTTCACCACCAACTTCAGCACGGCCAGGGGTAAACGACAGCAGGCAGTTTTACAACTTGCCTGTTTGGGGGACAAACCACACACCGCGCAGGAGTTGTGGAGGAGCATGGAACAGCAGACAAATGAGTGGTTGCTGCCAGCGAGCCTCAAGCCCGGCCTGGTGGTGTGCGATAACGGGCGAAATCTCATAGCAGCTCTGGGCCTAGCCGGTTTGACGCACATCCCTTGCCTGGCGCATGTGCTGAATTTGGTGGTGCAGAGGTTCCTTAAAAACTACCCCGATATGTCAGAGCTGCTGCAGAAAGTGCGGGCCGTTTGTGCGCACTTTCGGCGTTCTCACCCTGCTGCTGCTCGCCTGGCAGCGCTGCAGCGTAACTTCGGCCTTCCCGCTCACCGCCTCATATGTGACGTGCCCACAAGGTGGAACTCCACCTTGCACATGCTGGAAAGACTGTGCGAGCAGCAGCAGGCCATAGTGGAGTTTCAGCTGCAGCACGCACGCGTGAGTCGCTCTGCGGAACAGCACCACTTCACCACCAATAACTGGGCCTCCATGCGAGACCTGTGTGCCTTGTTGCGCTGTTTTGAGTACTCCACCAACATGGCCAGTGGCAATGACGCCGTTCTCAGCTTAACTATCCCACTTCTATGCCTCCTTGAAAAAACAATTCGGGCGATGATGGAAGAGGATGTGGCACAGGATGAGGAGGAGGAGGAGGATGAAGAGGTAACATTTCCAAGGCTTTCAGGGCAGTCATTCGCAAGGGGCTCCGAGGGTGGGTTCCTGCACACGCAAACGCCAGGGACGCAATTGTCCAGCAGGGGCACAGTTCTGGAGGATGAGGAGGATGAGGAGGAGGAGGAGCTGGAGGAGGAGATGGAACCATGTTCACAGCAGGGTGGCACCCAGGCCAGCTCATGGCCATCACTGGTGCGTGGCTGGGGGGATACAGAGGACACGGACCATACACCTCCCACAGAGGACAGCCTTTCGTCGCCTCTGGGCAGCCTGGCACACATGAGCGATTACATGCTGCAGTGTCTCCACAACGACCGCCGAGTTGCCCACATTCTAACTTGTGCTGATTACTGGGTGGCCACGCTGCTGGATCCCCATTACAAGGACAACGTACCGTCCTTAATTCACTCACTGGAGCGCGATCGCAAGATGCGCGAGTACAAGCGCACGCTGGTAGACGCCATGCTGCTGGCATTCCCATCTGACAGCGGGGCCACAGTGGAAGCACAAGGCAGAGGAGGAGGAGGAGGAGGTCGCCAACGCAACCAGGGCACCGCCAGCACCTCAGAAGGCAGGGTTAGCATGGCCGAAATGTGGAAAAGCTTTGTCAGCACGCCACAACAAACAGCAGCACCAGCAGCTCAGATGGAACGTCTTAGCAGGAGGCAGCATTTTACCAACATGGTGGAGCAGTATGTGTGCACACGCCTACATGTAGTGAATGACGGGTCTGCCCCCTTCAACTTCTGGGTCTCCAAATTGGGCACATGGCCTGAGCTTGCCCTTTACGCCTTGGAGGTGCTGGCGTGCCCTGCAGCCAGTGTATTATCTGAACGGGTATTTAGCACGGCTGGGGGCGTTATAACAGACAAGCGCAGCCGCCTGTCCAGAGACAATGTGGACAAGCTCACGTTCATTAAAATGAACCAGGCATGGATCCCACGGGACTTTTCCGTACCTTATGCAGAATAGCAATGGATACCGACCTTACCCACCCATTGTTCCATTTTTGCTCTTTCTCACTCTTTTGGGGTGTACCCTCATTTAAAATTTGTGAAAAGAAGCAGTGTTGGCTACCTCGTCCTCCTCCTCAGGGCCAGATTAATGTAGGGTCTATTGGAGCTGCAGCTCCAGGCCCCTACCTTTTATATAGGCCCCGGGTTGGCCATATTCACTGTTACCGCTCTTCTGTCACTTGTAAACACAGAAGTCTGGCTTCTATGCTCGCTTCCCCAGGCAGCACCCTCAGAACCTCCCCACACAGCGTGAAGGCCGGACAAGGAGGGACAGTTGGCGATGCATGGATGTGTTTATGGGCTTCAGAGACAGCATCCCATGTTGAATTAGGCATGCATGGCTGCACCCTTCCTCCTCTGGGTGCATGGCAAGGCACGGCCCTAAGGCCCTTCAAAATCCTCAGCACCAAGCCCATGATGCTGTTAATCCGGCCCTGGTCCTCCTCCACCGCCGCTTCCACCTACACCGCCCATAGGTGTGCGCAGCCTATTGCATTAAGGTGTGCACCCCAAAGTTGAAATACACATGCATGTGTTTGCCAGCAGGGAGAGTAATGTATCGGGGCCATGTACCTGTAGGCAAGGAGAAATAGAGCAGAGCAGGTCCCAGGGAGATCTTTCCCATCTCCTCACTGGCAATGCTATGTGCCCTAGGTGATTAGGGTGTGCCCAGGCACACCCAGCACACCCTGTGCGCACGCCTATGTCACCGCCACATCCACCACCACCTCAACCTCCCTCCTACTCCATATGGGCCTCGTCCTTCAGAGATGAAGAAGAACATTGTTTTATTTTTCTGTTTTTTTTTGTTGTTTTAAGTTATTTCCCTATCCACATTTGTTTGCAGAGCACTTGCCATGCTCTTAATTACGTTTTGCTGCCATTTGCAGCACTCTAGCCCTTTCCTTTGGTGTTTTAGAGCCATTTTAGTGCCTTAAAGTTCGGGTCCCCATTGACTTCAATGGGGTTCGGTGTCCGGGAAAAGTTCGGTAAAAGTCCGGGACACGGACCCGGACTTTTTTTTAAAGTTCGGCCGAACCCGTCGAACACGGACATCTAGGTGTCCGCTCAACCCTAGTCTCAACCTTTCAAGCTGCAGTGGGTGAGCCCCTCCATGTCTCTGATAGGGGAAAGGTCCCTAAAAAGGTCTTGCATTATGATGTAGAGTGCATAGAAATGACAAGTATGCTATTGGAACTGCTGGAACTGGTAAAAGTGCATTTACTGTACACTTGGGTGTCTCTACCACAGTCGGACAAGGTGGTACTGTGTAGTACCAATAGGTGGAGCCAAGTGTTACAAGCTGTTCTGGGTAACATTATTCATGAGAGGAATTGGTTGGTAAAATGTTTACTAAAAATATGGCAACTGATCTCAGTTCCCTATGAGGGTGCTTCCAGATACTGTTTGGTATGGAAGGCGCTCTGGAAAGATGTTAGAGATATCGGAGGTCGGAGGATGTAGTGAGAGAGAACACTTCTGCTAGTGTGGTTGGAGGTGCTGCTGAGCAGGGATTAATAAATAGCGCAGGTGCTGCCTCACCCGCTAGACCTCATAAGGAGGAAAGGCCTGATATGGACATTGAAGTGTGTGGAATATGGCATTAAGTAAGGTGTGTTACCAAGTTTATTAGGAAAAGACAAGTCAAAGTCTGACGTCCCTTCACACAACATTTCTGCTGTTGCGGTCCGGAGTTGTCCTGGTCAGTTTTCGGCATCGGTGAAGGGCTCATGCATTGCCCCACTGGACAAACCTGATGAGATGGAAGGGCTAAGCATTGACCAGAAGTCCTGACTATAGCTCAGATAGAGTTAGATAAAACTGGTGTAAATGGGGGACAAAGTTATTCTTCATTAAGCAAAGTTGAGGGAGTTGGGGAGAAGTGTTAGAAAAGACAGAGAACCCCAGAAAAAGAATAATCCCTGGAACCTCATGGGGGAGGGAGTAGGCCAAGGATAGTGGACCGTAGAACTCCGTTGAGATTCAGGCTAGGGCGAGCCTGGAAACGCACCCAAAAAAAAGATTAGGCCTAAGTAGCTGACAGCTCGCACAGAGGTGCCCCAGTCAAGAATTCGGGCTGGTGTGTTCTGCCCCCTACTGGGTAAAAACTACCAGCAAAGGTAGTGAAACAAACAGTCAACAGTAAATGGCTTCAAACATGCTTGGGATAAACACAGATCTATAGTCAGACAATAAACAAAAAAGAATCGGGCTGACTCGATGGACTATTTGGTCTTTTCCTGCTGTCACTTTTCTATGTTTCTTTGTTTCTGTTTAGGAATACCTCAGGGCTCCTAGTTGGAGACTGCTCCGCCCAAGAGAGACAGGAAGTCTCCAAGAGTCAGAGGCTGCATGGGGCAGCTGGAGCATGTGTGTCTGCAAGACAGATCAGAGCTGTGGGCACTAGAGGGAAGCTGTCTACACTGAAGAACCTATGGTCTTGGTAACCAGCATAAAGAGAAGAGGTACCGCGACTAAAGCTAAGTGAAAGTTTAAGAGCCAGGTCGGCTAGCACCTTCCATTTATTTGTATTCACTGGAGAAGAACCTCTGTGTGGGAAACCTTTATATGTTAAGGACTGTTTTCCTTTTGTAAAAATGGGCTGCCATGCCATAAAACTGATGTGCTAACTGACATGAATAACTTGAAAAATGCATCTACCACTGAGCTAATGATACCCCCAATATATATATATATACTGTGTGTAGTGGGTTCCCCTGCAGGCCCGCATCTACCTTCGACTGCCCGGATTCACACACCACACACACACTGGCTCTCAGGGAGACACAGCCGGTCAGCTCATGGGGGGGGGGGGATATAGAGTCCCCAGCCCAGGTTGCCCCACTGTAATCTCCAGCATAAAAACTGCTACTACCAGCAGCACACAGACAGAGAGGAGGAATCTTGCAATAGACTATTGCTGGGAGATGGGAGAGCTTCCATGAGGTCAGGGGAAGAATGGACACTGGAGAGGGGGTGCTGCGGCCTTGTGTTGGTGTGACTGATCCTGCTATATCTCTGAGGCCGGTGGTAAATATCCAGGGTTGAAGAAAGGCCCCCAGGTGCATCTCCAGGAGTCCCTGACAGCGTGTGGTGTTCTAGTACTAGGTGGCCAGTCAGGCAATTTGAAGGATCTGTCCCAGGATATCTTACTCTTGGAGCCTCCTGACATTGAATTGGTGAGAGGGCAACTGCCCAGTCTTTCCTTAAGCCAGAACACTGCACCGTTGCTATCTCTTTGCCTCACCTAATTAGGAGAACCTGTTATTTTCTTCCACTCTGCCAAGCAGTCAGTGCCCGCTTGCTTGTCTGGATACCCTTTGTTCACTTCACTAAGGACTTCAATCAAGTGTACCACCGAAAGGGTTAACAGAAGATAAAGGGGCCTTGTCTACACTCAGGACTCTAGTTGCTATACAGGTGGGTTTAACCCTTAAGGTTTAATTCAGTGCACTGAATCGGGATTTGTGTTCGAACTGGTCATTTTGGGACTGTGGTGCTGGGGTGCAGAAGGGAGAGAACTGATCTAAATAGAAAAAAAGGACATCCCTTTGCCCTTCTCCTGCCTGGACTCATAGAGCCCAATTAAAGTAAAGTTAGTTGGTGATTGATCTACTAAAGTGCTATAATTTTTTACTGTAAGTGGTCATTTCTGTGTGGTTACTTCTGCTCTTGGTTGTATTCGCTTTGAGGAATTATTTGAAAGCAGTCAAATATTATCCTTGATGTTACGCTAATAACCTCTAGTCCTTGTTATTGTAGTTTGACTTACTATACTGTGTTAGTGTATATATATGTATGTATGTGTGTGTGTGTATATGTATATATATATATATATATATATATATATATATATATACACACACACACACACATACACACACCTTTTACTCTATACTATTGTCACAGTTTTTTTTTTTTTCATGCTTCAAGCAAGCTCACAATGAAGTCAAATTCTGTGTTCACTACAGTCTGTGTCCATTTATTGTGATATTTACACTAACATCACAGCCCGGTGTGCCAGTGGGGCTGAGACTGTTTTTGGGGTTTAAAAGCAGAGTAAAGAACCTAAGATGTTCAATCGGCTCCTGCGGGGGTAGTGCTACACATGGGGGCTCATCTGGGATACCTTTTACTCTGCAATCAACTCTTCAAGGCAACACTCCTGTAAGCACCAGGATGGACCCTGTCTCTGTGATCCAGTGGTGTGGAGAAGGCGATGCCCACTCTAGGCCGAGCGTGCTGATTAAGCTCCCTGGGGAGACCTGAACTGAAGAACAGGTCAGGCAGGCAGTGAAGACGTCCCCAGACAGGAAGGTGTGGGTGTTTGAGGTTACACCCAACCAAGGGGCCCTCCCACACCTACGTGCTGCTAGGAAGCGAGGAGTCCCAGACGGTTTGAGGGACCAATGTGTAGTTGGCTAACAAGACTGAGTCCCGCCTAACCCAGCTAAACACACAAGACCTGTGTCTAGCAAGCTCCAGCCAAGTTGAGGCTGCAGAGGATGAAGTCCCTTCCACAGTACCCCTGGCCACAATTGAGTTCTTCATTGCCCTGGGAGACTTTGTCCAAATGCCAGAAAGACACTCCAACATACTCTGGAACTAGGTATCGGAAGCTCAGGGCCTTTTCTGGAAGACAACCCATGCCTACAGGAGAGGACTACTTTGAAGAGTGGCTGGACCAGGCCACTCAAAGCTTGAATGAATTGGACATTCCTGAGACCAAAAAGAAGCAGAGAATCCCAGTGAATTTAAGGGGGCCTGCCTCAGAAGCCATCTGCAGTTTGAAGCTCTGCAAGCAAGACTGTGTTGCCCAGGACTACCTGAAAATTCTGCAGGATGTGTTTGGGTGCACAAAGAAGGTTTCTGATCTCATGTATCAGTTGGAGCACATTTGCCAAAATGAGGGAGAGAAGCTGTCTGATTTACATGAGCCGTTTGGACAAGATTATGCACCAGTTTTTTCTGAAGACCCCCGGAAGGTGGATGAAGTCCATGCACAACAAGTCTTAAGGGGTGCCCAGCCTTTGGACCCCATCACCCTCCTGTTGAGAACGTGGCAAGATGGTGGCATCTTTAAAGTATCCAGATGTGATCTGGATTGTGCGGGAAGAGGAGACCATGCTGGAAAACAAAAAGAAGATTCAGAGGTCGGAATCTGTTGGGGTCAGAGTGGCCAGTGCAGCTGATAGCGACCCCCAGGTATCGCAGCTGATAGATATTATGGCCCCGTTGGCGGCCAAGCCCACTGTTCTACCCAGTGATCAAGTTTCAGAGTCCAAAAAGTCTTCAAGCTCTACAGTTGTTCAGCCAGCATATCAAGGAATCTGCTTCACCTGCGGAGGAGTGGGGTCAGAATAAAAGGAAAGGGCCAACAATCAGCGCCTTAGATGGCAGGCTGCATTCTCCAAGAGTGAGTTCGATGTGGGGTATGCAAAGAACCCCCGACACCGGATCCATCTTCAAGAAGCTGTCCAGAGAGAGTCTGATGGATTCCTTTAGGGGACTTGGAAGACCTACGCCTCCACGTTAATAAAATAATTCCTCTCCTTACACAAAAAAAAATATATAAACTGCTCAAAAAATAAGGGAACAATTTTTAATCCGAGTATAGCATCAAGTTAATTAAATTCCTGGGATATTAGTCTGGCCAGATAAGTAGCAGAAGGGGTTGTTAATGAAATTAACAGGTGCACTAGATTGGCAACAATGAGACCCAGCACAAGAACATGGAGGTGTTTCCAGGAGACAGGCGGTTACTCTGGGAGAGCTGGGCAGGGCCGTAGAAGGTCCTTACCCCTCAGCAGGACCGGTATCTGTTTCTTTGTGCAAGGAGGAACAGGATTTTTACTGCCAGAGCCCTACAAAATTACCTCCAGCAGGCCACTGGTGTGAATGTCTCTGACCAAACAAACAGATTTCAGGAGGGTGACTTCAGGGCCTGATGTCATCTAGTGGGCCTTGTGCTCACTGCCCAGTACTGTGGAGCTGGATTGGCATTTGCCATTGAACACCAGAGTTGACAGGTCTGCCACTGGAGCCCTGTCTTTTTCACAGATGAGAGCAGGTTCATCCTGAGCACATGTGACAGATATAAAAGGGTCTGGAGAAGTCGTGAACATTTTGCTGCCTGTAACATTGTTCAGTATGACCGGTTTGGTGGTGGGTTAGCAATGGTCTGGGGAGGCATATCCATGGAAAGACTCACAGACCACTACAAGCTAGACAATGGCACCTTGACTGGCATTGGGTATCGGGATAAAATCCTTGGACCCATTGTCCGACCCTTCACTGGTGCAGTGGGTTCCTCCTGGTGTAAAACAATGCCTGGCTTCATGTGGCGAGAGTATGCAGCCAGTTCCTGGCGGATGAAGGAATTGATACCATTTGAATGGCCCCCATGCTCGCTAGTGATGTCGCGAACCTAAAATTCGCGGTTCGCGAACGGCGAACGCGAACATCGGCAAATGTTCGCGAACCGGCGAACCGGGCGAACCGCCATAGACTTCAATAGGCAGGCGAATTTTAAAACACACAGGGACTCTTTCTGGCCACAATAGTGATGGAAAAGTTGTTTCAAGGGGACTAACACCTGGACTGTGGCATGCCGGAGAGGGATCACGCAAAAAAAAGTTCTTAAAAATTATAATTTTTTGATAGAGAGCCAATTATTGGAAAAATTAAAAAAAAATAAAAATAAAAAATTTCTTTGGATTTAGCATCTGGGGGGTCTAAAAAGTGTACCTGTGAAGTTTCAGCTCTGTAGCATGTCCAGAACCCCTAAAAAACAGCATTTTTCTTATATTTTCAGGAATATGGCTTCTCTGCGGCTGGCTTTTTCTCTTGCAGGCATTTAGCGGGCATTTTTTTAGGCAGGCATGTCATTTTTTGTATTTAGTGTCTGGGGGGTCTAAAAAGTGTACCTGTCAATTTTCAGCTCTGTAGCATGTCCAGAACCCCTAAAAAACAGCATTTTTCTTATATTTTCAGGAATATGGCTTCTCTGCGGCTGGCTTTTTCTCTTGCAGGCATTTAGCGGGCATTTTTTTAGGCAGGCATGTCATTTTTTGTATTTAATGTCTGGGGGGTCACAAAAGTGTACCTGTCAAGTTTCAGCTCTGTAGCATGTCCAGAACCCCTAAAAAACAGCATTTTTCTTATATTTTCAGGAATATGGCTTCTCTGCGGCTGGCTTTTTCTCTTGCAGGCATTTAGGGGGCATTTTTTTAGGCAGGCATGTCATTTTTTGTATTTAGTGTCTGGGGGGTCTAAAAAGTGTACCTGTCAAGTTTCAGCTCTGTAGCATGTCCAGAACCCCTAAAAAACAGCATTTTTCTTATATTTTCAGGAATACGGCTTCTCTGCGGCTGTCTTTTTCTCTTGCAGGCATTTATCGGGCATTTTTTTAGGCAGGCATGTCATTTTTTGTATTTAGTGTCTGGGGGGTCACAAAAGTGTACCTGTCAAGTTTCAGCTCTGTAGCATGTCCAGAACCCCTAAAAAACAGCATTTTTCTTATATTTTCAGGAATACGGCTTCTCTGCGGCTGTCTTTTTCTCTTGCAGGCATTTATCGGGCATTTTTTTAGGCAGGCATGTCATTTTTTGTATTTAGTGTCTGGGGGGTCTAAAAAGTGTACCTGTCAAGTTTCAGCTCTGTAGCATGTCCAGAACCCCTAAAAAACAGCATTTTTCTTATATTTTCAGGAATACGGCTTCTCTGCGGCTGTCTTTTTCTCTTGCAGGCATTTATCGGGCATTTTTTTTAGGCAGGCATGTCATTTTTTGTATTTAGTGTCTGGGGGGTCTAAAAAGTGTACCTGTCAAGTTTCAGCTCTGTAGCATGTCCAGAACCCCTAAAAAACAGCATTTTTCTTATATTTTCAGGAATACGGCTTCTCTGCGGCTGTCTTTTTCTCTTGCAGGCATTTATCGGGCATTTTTTTAGGCAGGCATGTCATTTTTTGTATTTAGTGTCTGGGGGGTCTAAAAAGTGTACCTGTCAAGTTTCAGCTCTGTAGTATGTCCACAACCCAAAAAAAACAGCATTTTTCTTATGATTTTTAGTAGAAAACTAATGCAGTGTCTTTCCAGCTGTCTTTTTTTCTTTCTGGCAAGCTGAAATATGATATGCCAAGGCAAACATGCCTATCAGTTGAGCTATGACACAGACAATACTGCACACATGGGGAAATATGTAAAACAAAAAACAGGAAAAGGAAATTAGGTGACGGTCACAAAACATGATATTGTGATTGGCCAAATAAAAAGTCACCTCGCGATGAGGTCGCGCCAAAGTCGCGCTAAGTCGCGCCAAAGTCGCACTGGAAGCAACGCTACTTTAGTGGTAGCGGCAGTGTAAACCAGCACTAAAACATCCAGTGTGTGAATACGATCAGGTATGATGTTTTATCGGTCAAGTAGTGTAAGGGTTACGCCCGTCGCCCGCTTCACAGTGACAGACCAAACTCTGACAGACCAAACTCCCCGTTTAACAGTCAGTCAGTCCATTTGCACAACCGCAAACTCCCAATTTGCACAAGGTTGGATACCAAGCTAGCCATGTCCCGTTCCTTGTCCTCACTGACATCATTGAAGGTCTCTTCCTCCACCCAGCCACATACAACACCAAGGGTCCCCGAAAGGTGAGAACAAGCCCCCTGGGACGCCTGCTGTGGCTGGTATTCCACCTCCTCAAAGCCACCTTCCTCCTCTGACTTCTCTTCTTCAGACTCCTCTCTCTGCGTTGCCACAGGTCCAGCAATTGACAACGACAAGGCTGCTTCTGGTGGTGATGAGGACCACAACTCTTCCTCTTCATGCTCATCTACAGCCTGATCCAGTACTCTTCGCAGGGCACGCTCCAGAAAAAACGCATATGGGATGAGGTCGATGATGTTGCCTTGGGTTCGACTGACCACCAGGGTTGTCATCTCCGCAAAAGGACGCATGAGCCTACAGCCATTGTTCATGAGCATTCAGTAACGCGGCCAAAAAATACCCAGCTCCGCAGAAAGAATGAAAGAAAATGAATGTTTTTTTTTATGAAAAATTATCCTGCGGATCGCTTTTGGTCTGTACACAATGAAGCAACGACCTTATCATCTGGGGTGTGCCAACACAATCCTAGAGGTGATCGCTTCATTGTGATACGCAAGCCCCTTCACCACGACAAGGTAACGATCACGAAGGGGAATTGACACATGTATGTGCCTTTTTTTTTGTTTTTTGTTTTTTTGCAGCCACAGTGTAGCACCAGAGGCCAGAAAAATTAGGCATGTACACATGCATGAAAAAGTAGGTATTGTTGCAGCCGCTGCTGTAGCAGCGGCCTGAAAAATTGAGGTTTTAAGGCAGAAAGTGCACTAAAACATTGCTGCTTGAACCGTAGTTGGTGGCGGAGACGTCACGTAAGTCATCCGGCATGCAGAGAATGATTATATACAGCAGCGTGTGGACCATTTTTAGGCCAAGGCATCTCAGTCATCACCAGGCCTTTTTTAGTCAAATGCATCCCCCACTGTCAGTCCCTTCGGGATCCATGCCTCATTCATCTTAATAAACGTGAGGTAATCAAGACTTTTTTGACCTAGGCGACTTCTCTTCTCAGTGACAATACCTCCTGCTGCGCTGAAGGTCCTTTCTGACAGCACACTTGAAGCGGGGCAGGCCAGAAGTTCAATGGCAAACTGGGATAGCTCAGGCCACAGGTCAAGCCTGCACACCCAGTAGTCAAGGGGTTCATCGCTCCTCAGAGTGTCGATATCTGCAGTTAAGGCAAGGTAGTCTGCTACCTGTCGGTCGAGTCGTTCTCTGAGGGTGGACCCCGAAGGGCTGTGGCGATGCATAGGACTAAAAAAGCTCCGCATGTCCTCCATCAACAAGACGTCTGTAAAGCGTCCTGTCCTTGCCGGCGTGGTTGTGGTGGTAGGAGGAGGATTACTTTCACCTCTTCCCCTGTTGGATTCCCGTTGTGCTGTGACATCACCCTTATACGCTGTGTAGAGCATAGTTTTTAACTTATTTTGTAGCTGCTGCATCCTTTGCGACTGCCGGTAATTGGGTAACATGTCACAGACTTTCTGCTTATACCGGGGGTCTAGTAGCGTGGCCACCCAGTACAGGTCGTTCTCCTTCAGCCTTTTTATACGAGGGTCTCTCAACAGGCATGACAGCATGAAAGACCCCATTTGCACAAGGTTGGATGCCGAGCTACTCATGTCCAATTCCTCGTCCTCACTGATGTCATTGAAGGTGTGTTCTTCCCCCCAGCCACGTACAACACCACGGGTACCAGATAGGTGACAACGAGCACCCTGGGATGCCTGCTGTGGTTGGTGTTCCTCCTCCTCAAAGCCACATTCCTCCTCTGACTCCTCTTCCTCACACTCCTCTTCCAGTGTTGCCGCAGGTCCAGCAATCGATGGTAAGGCTGTTTCTGGTGGTGGTGATGGTGACCACAACTCTTCCTCTTCCTCTTCACGCTCATCTACGGCCTGATCCAGCACTCTTCGCAGGGCACGCTCCAGGAAAAAAACATATGGGATGATGTCGCTGATGGTGCCTTCAGTGCGACTCACTAGGTTTGTCACCTCCTCAAAAGGACGCATGAGCCTACAGGCATTGCGCATGAGCGTCCAGTAGCGTGGCAAAAAAATACCCAGCTCCGCAGAGGCTGTCCTAGCACCCCGGTCATACAAATACTCGTTGACCGCTTTTTCTTGTTGGAGCAGGCGGTCGAACATTAGCAGTGTTGAATTCCAACGTGTCGGGCTGTCGCAAATCAAGCGCCTCACTGGCATGTTGTTTCACCGCTGAATATCTGCAAAGTGCGCCATGGCCGTGTAGGAACGCCTGAAATGGCCACACACCTTCCTGGCCTGCTTGAGGACGTCCTGTAAGCCTGGGTACTTCTGCACAAAACGATGCACAATCAGATTCAACACATGTGCCATGCACGGCACATGTGTCAACTTGCCCAAATTCAATGCCACCAACAAATTGCTCCCGTTGTCACACACCACTTTGCCGATCTCCAGTTGGTGCGGGGTCAGCCACTGATCCACCTGTGCATTCAGGGCGGACAGTAGTGCTGGTCCGGTGTGACTCTCTGCTTTCAGGCAAGTCAACCCCAAGACAGCGTGACACTGTCGTATCCGGCATGTGGAATAGCCCCTGGGGAGCTGCGGGGGTGCAGTTGGTGTGGAGCAAGACGCAACAGCAGAAGAGGACTCAGCCGAGGAGGTTAGCAAAGAGGATGGAGTAGGAGGAGTAGAGGAGGTGGCAGCAGGCCTGCCTGCAAGTCGTGGCGGTGTCACCAACTCCTCTGCAGCAGAGCCACGCATTCCATGCTTGGCAGCCGCCAGCAGGTTTACCCAATGCGCAGTGTACGTTATATACCTGCCCTGACCGTGCTTTGCAGACCAGCTATCAGTGGTCAGATGGACCCTTGCCCCAACACTGTGTGCCAGACGTGACATGATTTCCTTTTCCACAATAGAGTACAGGTTGGGGATTGCCTTTTGTGAAAAATAATTTCGGCCGGGTACCTTCCACTGCGGTGTCCCAATAGCGACAAATTTTTTGAAGGCCTCAGACTCCACCAGCTTGTATGGTAAAAGCTGGCGGGCTAAGAGTTCCGACAAGCCAGCTGTCAGACGCCGGGCAAGGGGGTGACTCTGCGAGATTGGCTTTTTGCGCTCAAACATTTCCTTCACAGACACCTGACTGTGGGCAGGTGACGAGCAGGAACTGCTGAAGGTGAGAGGCGGAGGGGCGGGTTGTTGATAGGGGGCATGGAGGACAGCAGTGGTTGACGTGGCTGAAGATGCTGGACCAGGAGGAGGATGGTGGCTTTCAGTTTGTGTGCTGCTTTTACTCATGTGTTGATCCCATAGGCGTTTGTGATGTGAGATCATGTGCCTTCGCAAAGCAGTTGTACCTAGGTGGGTGTTGGACTTCCCACGACTCAGTTTCTTTTGGCACAGGTTACAAATGGCATCGCTGATATCAGAGGCAGACACACAAAAAAAATGCCACACTGCTGAGCTTTGCAAGGACGGCATTCTGGTGGTGGCAACAGCTTGCGTTGATTGGCGTGCTGTCTGGCTGACCCCGGGTGCCGAATCTACATGCTGTCTGACTGCGCCACTAGCTCCTTGCGATGACCTCCTCCCCCTGCTTCCAACTCGTCTCCTCCTCCTCTCTGTCTCCCCATCTGAACTTTCCCCCTCTTCTTCTGCTCTTCGAGCAGGCACCCAGGTGACATCCACAGACACATCGTCATCATCAGCCGCTTCACTTGACAACTCAGCAAAGGCAGCAGCAGCAGGTACAACATCATCATCATCACAATGTACGTCCATGTGTATAATGCTGCCTGACTGAGACATATCCCCGTTATCTACATCCTCTGGCACTAATAGTTGCGCATCACTTATTTCTTCAAACTGATGTGAAAATAACTCCTCTGACGGATCAAGTGAAGCGGCTGTGGTGCTAGTGTTGGTGGTGGTGCCGGCGGGCTGGCGAGTGGTAAATTGAGAGGTGCCCGAAGCTGAGCTGGAGGAGGATGGTGCATTAAGGTTCCGAGCGGAAGCTGTAGACGATTGGGTGTCCTGTGTAAGCCAGTCAACTATGGCCTCAGAATTTTTTGAGTTCAGGGTCTGTGGTGGCCTCTGAACACTGGGCATTATTCTAGGGCCTAAGGAAATCACAGCACCACGACCACGACGGCCCTTGCGGGGTGGCCTGCCTCTGCCTGTCATTTTTTTTTTAATGTGTTGTTACTGTTGTACTATGAGTGCAAGCTGCTGTGCCACCTTATATATCAGTGGTGGGTGGGCAGTGGCACAGTACACTCTCTGTGGACCTGACAGCAGTCACTGGCACCCAGGCAACTGCAATTTAAAAAATATATATATATTTTTTTACTTTGCAAGCTGCTGTGCCACCTTATATATCAGTGGTGGGTGGGCAGTGGCACAGTACACTCTCTGTGGACCTGACAGCAGTCACTGGCACCCAGACAACTGCAATTTAAAAAATATATATATATTTTTTTACTTTGCAAGCTGCTGTGCCACCTTATATATCAGTGGTGGGTGTGCAGTGGCACAGTACACTCTCTGTGGACCTGACAGCAGTCACTGGCACCCAGGCAACTGCAATTTAAAAATATATATATATATTTTTTACTTTGCAAGCTGCTGTGCCACCTTATATATCAGTGGTGGGTGGGCAGTGGCACAGTACACTCTCTGTGGACCTGACAGCAGTCACTGGCACCCAGGCAACTGCAATTTAAAAAAATATATATATTTTTTTTACTTTGCAAGCTGCTGTGCCACCTTATATATCAGTGGTGGGTGGGCAGTGGCACAGTACACTCTCTGTGGACCTGACAGCAGTCACTGGCACCCAGGCAACTGCAATTTAAAAAAATATATATTTTTTTTTTACTTTGCAAGCTGCTGTGCCACCTTATATATCAGTGGTGGGTGGGCACACAGTGGCACTGCAGTGGGCACAGTACACTCTGTGGACCTGACAGTCACTGGCAGCCCAGGCAACTGCAATAATAAAAAATATTTTTTTTTTCAATTTATTGCAACAAGATGCTGTGCCAACGTATATATATCAGTGGTGGGCAGTGCACTGCAGTGGGTACAGTGCACTCTGTGGACCTGACACAGCACTCACTGCAATTATGACAGAGGAAAAAAAAATATTTTTTAAAATGCCAGGTACTGTGCCTGTGCCACCCGAAATGAGTGTGGTGTGCACACAGTACAGTCTGTGGTAGGTCTGTGGCCTCTCACACACAGCGGGCAGGCAACTGCAGTGTACAATAGATATATATATATATATATATATATATATAAAGAAAAAAATCTATTACCTTACCAGCCCTTGAAAGGGCTTTTGGGGACACTATATATATATATATATGTATATATATAAATAAAAAAATCCTCAATTACCAGCCCTTAAAAGGGCTTTTGGGGACACTAGATAGATATAGATATATATATATATGAAGAAACAACTCAATTACCAGCCCTTAAAAGGGCTTTTGGGGACGCTAGGTATATATATATATATATATATATATATATATATATATATATATATATATAAAAAAAAAAAAAAAACCACAAATACCAGCCCTTAGAAGGGCTTTTTGGGGTGCTGATATTACAGCAGTAGTGGACCAAGAACACTGCAAGACCAGGAACACTGACTAACTGTCCCTAGCTTAACAGCAGCAGCAGCAGCAGCAGCTCTCCCTACTCTCACTACACACACTGCTTCAGAATGATCTAAGATGGATGCTGCCCTTGCTTATTTATAGGAGGTGGGAGGGTGTGGGAGGGAGGTACGCTGATTGGCTGGAAATGTGTCTGCTCACTGTAAAGTTCAGGGTCAAAGTTTGCCTCAATGATGTCTTATGGGGGGCGGACCGAACATCGCATATGTTCGCCGGCAGCGGCGAACGCGAACATGCTAAGTTCGCCGGGAACTGTTCGCCGGCGAACAGTTCTATACATCTCTAATGCTCGCATGACCTGAATCCAATTGAACACCTCTGGGATAGGACTCGAGTTCTGCAGGAACACACGGGAACGGCGTTCCTGCAATTTTTCCACAGCAGGAACATCGTTCCTATTAGCAGCCGCGTCCTGCAGGACTGGCCTTTGAAGTATGCGAGCTGTGGCATCAGTATGTGTGAAGAACAGAGCCTGCACTAGAGGAAGCAGAGCCGATACCAAATCTATTCCACCTGTGACAGTCACAGGAGTAATACAGGAAGCATCGGCTCTGCTCTCTATTGCAGCCGCATGCTTCCAGTCACACTGATGCTCAGGGATGGTGGGTGGGAAACCAACCAGTAGTACCAGCCAGCAGTACCCGTCAGCAGCACCCGCCAGCAGCAATCGCCTGGTGGACAGCAGCAGCCAGTGATAACTGCAGGAATCCTAAGGAAGAAGTGAAGCTTGAGGTCAGTTGAGGTGCAGGCAAACCAATGCATTTGTGTAAAGCAAACTTAAGCCCCTTTCACACGATCAGTCTGATCGGGTCTGCCTGTCTGTTTTTCAGGTGGACCAAATCGGACCCTCCATTCGCCTCTATGGAGCGGCAGATGTAAACAGATTTGTGTCCGTTTACACCCGTCTATCTCCAATCCGATCAACTTCAAAAAACAGGAGGCGATCTGTCCCCTTCTGCCTGGATGGATCAGATCAGAGGGCCCAAAGAGTTGAGCGGGCTGTGTCCATATCTGCTCTGCATATGCTGAGTGGACACAGACCTGTCATCTGCCCGTTCCGCTCATTGTGGCCCGCAAACGGTTACCAAGTCTTTAAAGTGGCCCTCGCTCCTCAAAAAGGTTGGGCACCCCTGCTGTAGGGGCAGGAGTCCTGGATGGAGAGGTGCCCTGTAGCAGCCTTCCCCCTTAATTTTGCCGTGATGTGTGGTGGAGGGAAGGAGTTCCGGATGGAGAGGTGTGCTGTACTGTAGCGCATTAGGAGACCCAAGGAGAGATCACTCATGAAGTTGATAATTGTGTTAAGACCGCCGCCACTGTCGTGCCTGGCCTTAACCCTTTCATCACTGTGGTTGTCAGGTCTCCCTTTCGTTCCCTACCTCCTCTGCGCTGAGAGTATGGCCTCAATACAAGACTTTATTACTGCGTAAACTGACACCAATACTAGGCTTTATTACTGCATAAACTGGCACCAATACTAGGCTTTATTACTGCGTAAACTGGCACCAACACTAGGGGTTATTACTGCGTAAACTGTTTGTGGAAAATTGCTTTAAACTATAAAAAATGCTTTTGAGAATTTTTCCTCTCTTTCTCAGGTCTAAAGCAATACCTGAGGAAGAAAGGAAAACTCTTGAAAACTTGTCTTTAAGTGTTAGGTTAGTAGAATAAAAAGGTATCATTGCATACTATAAAACAACTATGTACCTGCGCTGCTTGTGCCTGAACACCTCAAAATATGTGTCAATAAATAAATAAAGTGCTAGTGCAAAACTATACTGAGTGCAACCTTAATCATTATGCATACAAATCACATAAATATACACAATAAATATCGGTTATAAATATCTAAATATAAATTCCATGTTAAAAAACTTGTGCAAATATATCATGTGCATCAAAAAAACTATGTAAATGCATATATAAATTATATTGTATAAAAGTCCATATTATTAAAGTGAAAAAGTCTCTGTGCTCATTCAAGTGCTTTGTGCTCCGTTAATAAATGAATATTAAAGTGCCCGTGCTCAATCCAGGTGAGATGGTGCTCCCCTCTCAGTTCCCCACTCACCAGAAATTGGATGTAAAAACGCCTTAACAGTAGTTTTTATGAAGTTGACCCCTCAATGGATCGTCAGCAGGAGCAGGGTACCGAACCACAAGCCTCTCACTCTATCTCCAGGTTATACTTTCACGGTTCATAAAAAGAAAGGGGCCATCATCGTGCAGTATGTTAAACAATTTATTAGCACGCAAAATTAATTACACTTACACTGTGCAGGGAAATATACAGCCTTATGCAAACCAGCGGGACGCCAAGCAAATGGCCATGCGTTCCACCCGCGTAACCGGAAGCCGGAAGCCGGAAGTGGTTGCAGCCGGAAGTGACGTATTACGTATTCGGACGGCTTGACGCGTTTCGCTCCGCCAATCAGAGCGTTATCAAAAGCGAGGGCGTCACGAATACGTAGTACTATATATACCAATAACAATAATGCAAAATTATAAACACCTGAAGCGGACCGGAAGTGGATCGCCGCCATCTTTGGCCTCCCTTTATAATAGAATAGCCTATCGATCTCCATTTTGGTCCACCCGGAACTACTATTATATCCCATAAATATAGGAATATATGCAACATGTCATGTAAATTACCACATATCACCACCATACTGTTATAACATTAAACCAATCTAAATCTCTATCGACCCCTCGGCCATATATACGGTATTAACCGATCAAATTCCGGTAAACTGAGAGGGGAGCACCATCTCACCTGGATTAAGCACGGGCACTTTAATATTAATTTATTAACGGAGCACAAAGCACTTGAATGAGCACAGAGACTTTTTCACTTTAATAATATGGACTTTTATACAATATAATTTATATATGCATTTACATGATATGCACATGATATATTTGCACAAGTTTTTTAACATGGAATTTATATTTAGATATTTATAACCGATATTTATTGTGTATATTTATGTGATTTGTATGCATAATGATTAAGGTTGCACTCAGTATAGTTTTGCACTAGCACTTTATTTATTTATTGACACATATTTTGAGGTGTTCAGGCACAAGCAGCGCAGGTACATAGTTGTTTTATTGTTTGAAAGGTATCACCTTTTCTACCTGCAGCAGCTTATTTTGGTTTATATATTTGTATTTATATTTATATATTTTTATATATATTTGAGTATTAACACCTATTAATCCTAAGCGCAAACCCCTTATATTTGTATCATTGCATACTGCATTACTCTCGTATTTTTTTTTATATACTTATTTCGTTTTTTTTCAATGGTATGATTTAGTGATGAAAATTATGAGTGCCCCCCCCCCACCCAGGTTTGAGCTTGGTATCTTATATACATAAATATGGCAGGGGGACATGTTTATTGTCTCGGGGGTCTGATCAAGGAAGAAGGAAGTCAATAATCTTCCTCCTTCCCCCTCAGTTCTCCTGGGATTCTGTCTTCTCTCCCCCGATTCTCCACCTCTTGGCCAGTGAATCTCGGAGTGTGAATTCTAGCACAGTTTGCCAGTGAAGTGTGGGGATCACAGCTTCATAAACTGGCCATTTCGGTGTCCATCAATGACAAATTCTCTGTGTGGAGATGATCAACGGAGAACATGTTCTTCCCCGATCATCCCTGTTTCATAAACTGATAATGATCCGAGATGAGCTGCGATCATATTTGCCAATAATCTGTTGTTCATTACGGATCCTATTATTACGACCTTGCCTGATTTATTTGCTACACTGTCCAAATTTGGTAACCATATCGGGTTTAAGGGTCAATCAAGCAAAATCGGAAGATCTAAACAAGAACCATTCAGACTTTATGACTTCTTTTTTCCTTTAAATGGACTCAAGTGCTCCCATACTTTGGTGTCGAACTGACTTCTGACATTGCAACGATGTAGCGGGTTAATTATACTCCCCTTTATGACTTTATCAAATGTGACCCAAAGAACTGGCAAGCCTACACTATTTCCTGGATGGGTAGAATAGCAGCCGTCAAGATGACGGTTCTTCCTTAAATACTTTATTACTTTTGGTCTCTTCTGATTCCAGTTCCATCTGTGTTTTTTCTGGAAGCTGCAATCTTTGATCTATAAATTCATCTGGAATAATGGTGGATGTCAGGTGGCCTGCTCCACTTTATACTTATCCAAACGGCGAGGTGGACTGGGGGTGCCTCACTTCTTGCGATATTATAGAGCTGCACAATTGGGCCAGCCATATCATATATTTGCTACCACATATCAGGCTGACTGGCTTTGGTTGGAGGCTCAGGCTTGTCCCTTCCCCTTGATCTATTAAAGTGGCTCTCTTCACAGGAGTGCAGGGCAGGTCTGAGCCCCTCCTTATCGCACTCCTTGCGTCTCTGGGACATGGCATGCAAGCTGTACCCTTTGAAATCCCTCTATTCCCCAGTGGTCCCCCTCCTCAATATTCCTCACCTCCCTCCCGGGCAAGAAACTCAACAGTTTACGTGGTGGACTGACAATGGTCTGTCAAGAATGGCACATTTTAATCGATCACAAGGGGATTAGACAGCCTTTCTATTTTAGGGAAAACTACAGATGCCCTCTAAGGAGATCTGTGCCAAATCACTCATTATCTGCAGACCCTAAATAAGGACCAAACTGATATAACCACCAGGACTTTGTTTGAGAACAAGTGCATACGTGGTCCTGACTCATGAGGAGGAATCACAAAGTTATATGCCCTATTCAATAGCCAGGGCAATAAGCCCCCCTATCAAACAGCCTGGGAATCAGATCTAGGGGAGAACAGTGAGGAGGAGGCGTGGACAAAATGGTTGGCTATGTTGCACAAGGGTATACTCAACACTTCCCTGGTGGAGGCAAATTACAAGGTGCTATCGCATCGGTATCTCGTTCCGACAAGGCTGGCAAAAATATACCTTGATACCTCACCCCTTTGCTTCAGGAGATGCGGGCATGAGGGTAACATGTTTCATGTCTGGTACTCCTGTCCGAAGGTTGAATGTTTCAGGATCAGTGTTCAATCTTGTCCACTCAGTGACAGGTCAGACCATACCCAAAACTGTATTGTCCGCCGACCTGTCGGAAGAGATCCCCAGACATCTTCAAACTCTAATTATCTTTATTTCTTTTGCAGGCAAAATAACTATAGCAAGGGAATGGAAATCACCCGTGATCAATGTCACATTGGTGACACACAAAATATCTTGGATTATGGTCAAAGAAAAACTGACCAGTATCCATACAAATAAACAAGCTAGGTTTGACAAGGTGTGGAACCCCTGGATTGTGTACCTCCAAGCTCCCTAGACAGTGGGATGTCTTGTGGATGGAGGCTCGAAATGCGGGGACCAACTAGGGCCTTTTCATTTTCTTTTCTTTTCTTTCCTTTTTTTTTTTTTTTACTTTTTCCTCCTACTTACTTTCCACTATTTTTGTTATGTTTTTTAAGGAATTCTTAAGTGGATGCTGATGGGAGACTATGAAGCTACAAGCTCCCTGGACATTGGGATGTCTTGTGGATGGAGGCTTGGACTGAGGGGAACAACTCGGGCCTTTTTCTCTAATTTTCCTTCCTTTTCTTTTTCCTTCTCCTTCTTTTCTATTATTGTTTTTGTTATGCTTTTTAAGAATTCTTAAGTGATGCTGATGGGGGACTATGAAGCCTCTAACTTCCAACGCTCTTGGTTTGAGGTATGGTGTTATGATAAGGCACTGAAACAATTCTTGGCAATTAAGGTTTCCCTCCCTTTCCATGTAATTGAGATACAGTATGTGGACCTACAGTTTATCTGAACACTACTTCATAAATTTTCCTATTCATGAAGTTTTGCAATAGGCTCCTGATACAGCGTGCCTCGCAGCCCTAGACATAAGGCCACTGAACACTTCAGAGGGTGCATCCTCTTGTTGATATTTATTTTGATACTGTATGTTTTTCATATATGATGTTTAAAACTCTACAATAAAAATTATTGAAAGTGAATACAAATGTCCCAATGGGGGGATTCCTCCATCCACCTCATTTGTGTGGAATCAGGAATGGTTTAATTTTGTTTCTTATTTAGCCCATTGGCTGAAAAAAAAAAAAAAAAAAAAACATATCCATCTATAGCCAAACCTAGTAGATGTCCTGGGGACCCACCTACATCTTTCATTTTTCGCAGTAAACCAGGAGATAGACCGACAGGTTGATATAGGTGAAGAATTTTGCTATCACTTCACAGGGGAAGATGCACTTGTAGGCAGTTGGTGTTTAATTGGGTGGCCCATGCCCATACAGACAATACAAACAGAATGGCTTCTTTGTGTCTACTGAATTACTTATCAATGACAATCAAAGTCATGGCAGGGGATGGGGGAATGCCTACCTTGTCTTGGGCCCCATTTTGCCCTAATCTTCTTGCTTACTTGAATTATTCAACATAAATTAACAATAAAAGGATTTTCTTTTCCTCATTGATAAGATTTCTCCTCACTTCCTGTCCTGATAATACAGGTTGTCCCCATTACAGAAATTAGGAGAAAATCTCCCTGAAGGAGACACAAGCATAAAAAAAAAATTATGGTAAGAAGGTTCTAGCCCTTCTTTCTCTATTCAAAACATGAAGCTGAGATTAGATATGTATACACGGCTATAATTTGTAGTATATAACCAAAATACAGGTATTCACTGCATATCAATCACAAAAAAAGTCCTTAAAGTTCATGTGCAAAAATTAATAAATTCATGTGCAATTAAATATAAGTGCAAGTAAAAAATTAAACACAGTTGTGACTTCTTGACAGTAAATGTCCAAAAATAAAGTGATTAGTGCTTGGTGCTCCGTGATAAATTTAATCACTCTTGCCCTGGTGTCCCTTCTAGTGTTTCACCGTGAAAAGGTAGATGAAATTCACCCTCACCAAATCGCAGGGGTCCTATATGTCTTATGACACTAGGACCATACGTGCTTTTAGTGACCCTCTCTGGGTCGGGGTACGTTCCCTCCAGGCAAATGTCTTTCTCTGCAGTAACAATCCTCCTGCTGATCACCTTCAATAAGGGATGTATGGAAAGTAAAGAAAGATCCAGATAGTGAAGATGTCTAACCAATGATGAAACATGCTAGGTGGAACGCACGTCGTGACATCACAGGAGCTCAGTGGAACACAAGCCGGAAGTGCCGCTCTCCACCTCATAGCTCACATGTGTGACGGCGTGTTTTACTGTTTCTATTGATTTTTTACTGTTCTATTGGATTTTCCCTGTTTTTATTCACTTCCCTATTTTATTGGAACTGTAACCTTTGGATTGTCCGGATTGTGTGCAATAAATAACATTTAAAAACGTTACTGCACTATCTGGATCTTTCTTTCCTTTCCATACGTCCCTTATTGGAGGTGATCAGCAGGAGGAGTGTTAGTGCAGAGAAAGACATTTGACTGGAGGGAACGTACCCCGACCCAGAGAGGGTCACTAAAAGCACGTATGGTCCTAGTGTCATAAGACATATAGGACCCCTGCGATCTGGTGAGTGTGAATTTCATCTACCTTTTCACGGTGAAACACTAGAAGGGACACCAGGGCAAGAGTGATTAAATTTATCATGGAGCACCAACCACTAATCACTTTATTTTTGGACATTTTCTGTCAAGAAGTCACAACTGTGTTTAATTTTTTACTTGCACTTATATTTAATTGCACATGAATTTATTAATTTTTGCACATGAACTTTAAGAACTTTTTTTGTGATTGATATATTTTTTCTATAATATTTGTTCTTAAATATTTTGATATACTATATATACAGTTTTATTTTTACCGTATTTTATATTTATTGCAATTTTACCTCAGCACTATTATACATTATTTATTATTCAATTTGTAATGCATCACGGGATTTGTATGTAATTTATCAGATTGTTTACCAATTCATTTAAGCAAGCGCTATAGGTAATCACATATTTATTGATTACTCCATCCATTTTTGAGCAGTCGCACTTTACTATAGCAGCTGCGAATCACACTATTATAATTGAATTTATTTAGGTCCTTACACACTCATAGGTCTCCTCACGTGGTGCGGGAAATATACCTTGTATATTTTATCTTCCATTCACTGCATGTATTCATGATCTGCTGATCAGATATCAAAAGAGGAGGGAGGAACACATAAAGTACTTGTCTCATTTACCGTATATACTCGAGTATAAGCCCACTTTTTCAGCACATTTTTTATGCTGAAAAAGCACCCCCTCGGCTTATACTCGAGTGAGCAAAAAAATGAAAGTGGAGAAATGCCAGGAACGTTTAGGAATGGCCGGGAATAACTGTGTATCTCACCCCGACCCTCCCGCCCCGCATCCGCCGCCGTTAATATGATAATACTGTATGCCGGAAAGACATGACCCGCCGCTTGACTCCTCTGTAGCAGAGGAGCGGAGGAGACAGTCAGCGGAGAGTCAGTGGACGAGCTGCGCCCGCACGTCACACCGTGGGAGGAGCCAGTGCTGGCAGCCGCGCTGCTGAAGAAGTGAAGAAGATGCCCGAGCCGGGAGCGGGAGGCACAGAGGGAACCGTTACCCACACCTGCCACCATCTGCAGATCAGCAGCATCCACCACCCCAAGGTTCCTCAATAATTATATTTATTGGTTTATTTTACAGTATAGATTTTTATTTATTACCGGTACTTATGGTTAACCTGGGTTGAGGGAGGGGGAGGGGGGAGGCCTAATGTGCTGTAATGTACAGTGTAATGTGCTGTGATGTACAGTGTAATGTGCTGTAATGTACAGTGTAATGTGCTGTGATGTACAGTGTAATGTGCTGTAATGTGCTGTGATGTACAGTGTAATGTGCTGTAATGTACAGTGTAATGTGCTGTAATGTACTTTGTAATGTGCCAGTAGCTGCTGCATTTCCCACCCTAGGCTTATACTCGAGTCAATCATTTTTCCCATTTTTTTGTGGTAAAATTAGGGGCCTCGGCTTATATTCGGGTCGGCTTATACTCGAGTATATACGGTATTTATTAGGCCACTTATTAGGCCACTGACCACCTAAGAAACACATTTTAAGATTTACAGTTGCAAAATCAGTGAAGCGTTTAAAACCTGGTCTAAAATGTCTCTTTCATAGTGAATATATTATTTTCAAGATAAAAATCCAAGACATGCATTAGGACACACTAAATAATTTAGGGTAAAGGTATTTAGGCATAATGTGCAGTTCAACTGCTAAGTTAGGCTTTAAGAATAATAGTCCCTTCAAATAAAAGCCCCATAAAAATTAAAGCGCTATTAGTCACATTAAAAATATAGAGGTCAAGGAGGCTTTCATAAAACATTGTGGTCTTAGAATTCCTAAATAGTGTTGAGCGAACACGGACTGTATTATTCGTGTTCGTACCGAATAATTGGATTTTTTTTACCCGAACACGGACACGGACACTTTACTGTATGTTCGGGTAAAAATCCGTGTTCGGTCGTTTTATTTCCGGGTTTTGCATGCTTTGGCGCTCTTTTCATGGCGGGCTTTCAACAGCCAATCAACAATCGTTTAACTGGTGTGCCTTAAGCCATCCCAGCCATGCCTGCAAATGTCTTAGTAGCTGTGATTGGCCGTCTGAAGCATGTGACCAAGTCTTTATAAGTTCGAGGCAGCCGCCGCAGCAGCGTCATTCTGCTGCTTAGCTAAGGGACAGAGCACACATCAATGTGCTGGCTGCTGATTAGGGAAAGATAGGCAGGAAAAAACCATTTGTGTCCGGAAAGAATTGAGGGACAGGTCGGAGTGTTTAGGCAGGGCGAGTTGTAGGCATTTTAGGGATAGAGTCTGCTGAATTATAGGGTCAGTGTCTTCTACAAACTACAATCGATATTGCTGTGTGGGGGGTGGGGTGAATCTGCACTCAATCCTGATCTACGATCTCTTCTCAATCCTGTTAGGGACAGAGTCTGCTGAATTTTAGGGAAACTGTGTTCTACAAACTACAATCGATATTGCTGTGTGGTGTGGGATTGGAGATAGGCAGGTGTCAGTGATCCACATCCATTTTTCTGTGTGTGAGCTGCAGTGAACACAATCTTTTTGGGCTGCAGTGAACACAATCTTTTTGGGCTGCAGTGAACACAATCTTTTTGGGCTGCAGTGAACACAATCTTTTTGGGGTGCAGTGAACAAAATCTTTTTGGGGTGCAGTGAACACAATCCTTTTTGGTGTGCAGTGAACACAATCTTTGTGGGGTGCAGTGAACAAAATCCTTTGTGGGGTGCAGTGAACACAATCTTTTTGGGGTGCAGTGAACAAAATCCTTTTTGGGGTGCAGTGAACAACATCCTTTTTGGGGTGCAGTGAACACAATCTTTTTGGGGTGCAGTGAACAAAATCCTTTGTGGGGTGCAGTGAACACAATCTTTTTGGGGTGCAGTGAACACAATCTTTTTGGGGTGGAGTGAACAACATCCTTTTTGGGGTGCAGTGAACAAAATCCTTTTTGGGGTGCAGTGAACAAAATCATTTTTGGGGTGCAGTGAACACAATCTTTGTGGGGTGCAGTGAACACAATCTTTTTGGGGTGGAGTGAACAAAATCATTTTTGGGGTGCAGTGAACAACATCCTTTTTGGGGTGCAGTGATCAAAATCCTTTTTGGGGTGCAGTGAACACAATCTTTTTGGGGTGCAGTGAACAAAATCCTTTGTGGGGTGCAGTGAACAGAATCTTTGTGGGGTGCAGTGAACACAATCTTTGGGGGGGTACAGTGAACACAATCTTTTTGGGGTGCAGTGAACACAATCTTTGTGGGGTACAGTGAACAGAATCTTTGTGGGGTGCAGTGAACACAATCTTTGGGGGGTACAGTGAACACAATCTTTTTGGGGTGCAGTGAACACAATCTTTGGGGGGTACAGTGAACACAATCTTTTTGGGGTGCAGTGAACACAATCTTTGTGGGGTGCAGTGAACACAATCTTTGGGGGGGTACAGTGAACACAATCTTTTTGGGGTGCAGTGAACAACATCCTTTTAGGGTGCAGTGAACACAATCTTTGTGGGGTGCAGTGAACAACATCCTTTTAGGGTGCAGTGAACACAATCTTTGTGGGGTACAGTGAACAGAATCTTTGTGGGGTGCAGTGAACACAATCTTTGGGGGGTACAGTGAACACAATCTTTGTGAGGTGCAGTGAACACAATCTTTGTGGGGTGCAGTGAACACAATCATTGTGGGGTGCAGTGAACTCAATCTTTGTGGGGTACAGTGAACACAATCTCATACTTCTGAAGATTTGAGGGTGCTGCCTGTTCCATACTCCCCCTACTCCTCATCTAGCCTTTTAGGGGTACAAACAATAGTAATTGGGGCCTAGTGTGGTTGTGTACGTGTGATATACATACACTTTTTTTGGATCATATTTTCTATTCCGCTATTTAATCAAAAACCTTTGGGGATCAGTTAAATTGGGGGATAGTCTGTGTTGGTACGTGTGAGAGAGATCCACCTTTCCAAGTTGTTGGGGTTCATCTCATACTTCTGAAGGTTTGAGGGTGCTGCCTGTTCCATACTCCCCCTACTCCTAGCCTTTTAGGGGTACAAACAATAGTAATTGGGGCCTAGTGTGGTTGTGTACGTGTGATATACATACACTTTTTTTGGATCATATTTTCTATTCCGCTATTTAATCAAAAACCTTTGGGGATCAGTTAATTCGGGGGATAGTCTGTGTTGGTACGTGTGAGAGAGATCCACCTTTCCAAGTTGTTGGGGTTCATCTCATACTTCTGAAGGTTTGAGGGTGCTGCCTGTTCCATACCCCCCCTACTCCTCATCTAGCCTTTTAGGGGTACAAACAATAGTAATTGGGGCCTAGTGTGGTTGTGTACGTGTGATATACATACACTTTTTTTGGATCATATTTTCTATTCCGCTATTTAATCAAAAACCTTTGGGGATCAGTTAAATTGGGGGATAGTCTGTGTTGGTACGTGTGAGAGAGATCCACCTTTCCAAGTTGTTGGGGTTCATCTCATACTTCTGAAGGTTTGAGGGTGCTGCCTGTTCCATACTCCCCCTACTCCTAGCCTTTTAGGGGTACAAACAATAGTAATTGGGGCCTAGTGTGGTTGTGTACGTGTGATATACATACACTTTTTTTGGATCATATTTTCTATTCCGCTATTTAATCAAAAACCTTTGGGGATCAGTTAAATTGGGGGATAGTCTGTGTTGGTACGTGTGAGAGAGATCCACCTTTCCAAGTTGTTGGGGTTCATCTCATACTCCTGAAGGTTTGAGGGTGCTGCCTGTTCCATACCCCCCCTACTCCTCATCTAGCCTTTTAGGGGTACAAACAATAGTAATTGGGGCCTAGTGTGGTTGTGTACGTGTGATATACATACACTTTTTTTGGATCATATTTTCTATTCCGCTATTTAATCAAAAACCTTTGGGGATCAGTTAAATTGGGGGATAGTCTGTGTTGGTACGTGTGAGAGAGATCCACCTTTCCAAGTTGTTGGGGTTCATCTCATACTTCTGAAGGTTTGAGGGTGCTGCCTGTTCCATACTCCCCCTACTCCTCATCTAGCCTTTTAGGGGTACAAACAATAGTAATTGGGGCCCAGTGTGGTTGTGTACGTGTGATATACATACACTTTTTTTGGATCATATTTTCTATTCCGCTATTTAATCAAAAACCTTTGGGGATCAGTTAAATTGGGGGATAGTCTGTGTTGGTACGTGTGAGAGAGATCCACCTTTCCAAGTTGTTGGGGTTCATCTCATACTTCTGAAGGTTTGAGGGTGCTGCCTGTTCCATACCCCCCCTACTCCTCATCTAGCCTTTTAGGGGTACAAACAATAGTAATTGGGGCCTAGTGTGGTTGTGTACGTGTGATATACATACACTTTTTTTGGATCATATTTTCTATTCCGCTATTTAATCAAAAACCTTTGGGGATCAGTTAAATTGGGGGATAGTCTGTGTTGGTACGTGTGAGAGAGATCCACCTTTCCAAGTTGTTGGGGTTCATCTCATACTTCTGAAGGTTTGAGGGTGCTGCCTGTTCCATACCCCCCCTACTCCTCATCTAGCCTTTTAGGGGTACAAACAATAGTAATTGGGGCCTAGTGTGGTTGTGTACGTGTGATATACATACACTTTTTTTGGATCATATTTTCTATTCCGCTATTTAATCAAAAACCTTTGGGGATCAGTTAAATTGGGGGATAGTCTGTGTTGGTACGTGTGAGAGAGATCCACCTTTCCAAGTTTTTGGGGTTCATCTCATACTTCTGAAGATTTGAGGGTGCTGCCTGTTCCATACCCCCCCTACTCCTCATCTAGCCTTTTAGGGGTACAAACAATAGTAATTGGGGCCTAGTGTGGTTGTGTACGTGTGATATACATACACTTTTTTTGGATCATATTTTCTATTCCGCTATTTAATCAAAAACCTTTGGGGATCAGTTAAATTGGGGGATAGTCTGTGTTGGTACGTGTGAGAGAGATCCACCTTTCCAAGTTGTTGGGGTTCATCTCATACTTCTGAAGGTTTGAGGGTGCTGCCTGTTCCATACCCCCCCCTACTCCTCATCTAGCCTTTTAGGGGTACAAACAATAGTAATTGGGGCCTAGTGTGGTTGTGTACGTGTGATATACATACACTTTTTTTAGATCATATTTTCTATTCCGCTATTTAATCAAAAACCTTTGGGGATCAGTTAAATTGGGGGATAGTCTGTGTTGGTACGTGTGAGAGAGATCCACCTTTCCAAGTTGTTGGGGTTCATCTCATACTTCTGAAGGTTTGAGGGTGCTGCCTGTTCCATACTCCCCCTACTCCTCATCTAGCCTTTTAGGGGTACAAACAATAGTAATTGGGGCCCAGTGTGGTTGTGTACGTGTGATATACATACACTTTTTTTGGATCATATTTTCTATTCCGCTATTTAATCAAAAACCTTTGGGGATCAGTTAAATTGCGGGATAGTCTGTGTTGGTACGTGTGAGAGAGATCCACCTTTCCAAGTTGTTGGGGTTCATCTCATACTTCTGAAGGTTTGAGGGTGCTGCCTGTTCCATACCCCCCCTACTCCTCATCTAGCCTTTTAGGGGTACAAACAATAGTAATTGGGGCCTAGTGTGGTTGTGTACGTGTGATATACATACACTTTTTTTGGATCATATTTTCTATTCCGCTATTTAATCAAAAACCTTTGGGGATCAGTTAAATTGGGGGATAGTCTGTGTTGGTACGTGTGAGAGAGATCCACCTTTCCAAGTTGTTGGGGTTCATCTCATACTTCTGAAGGTTTGAGGGTGCTGCCTGTTCCATACCCCCCCTACTCCTCATCTAGCCTTTTAGGGGTACAAACAATAGTAATTGGGGCCTAGTGTGGTTGTGTACGTGTGATATACATACACTTTTTTTGGATCATATTTTCTATTCCGCTATTTAATCAAAAACCTTTGGGGATCAGTTAAATTGGGGGATAGTCTGTGTTGGTACGTGTGAGAGAGATCCACCTTTCCAAGTTTTTGGGGTTCATCTCATACTTCTGAAGATTTGAGGGTGCTGCCTGTTCCATACCCCCCCTACTCCTCATCTAGCCTTTTAGGGGTACAAACAATAGTAATTGGGGCCTAGTGTGGTTGTGTACGTGTGATATACATACACTTTTTTTGGATCATATTTTCTATTCCGCTATTTAATCAAAAACCTTTGGGGATCAGTTAAATTGGGGGATAGTCTGTGTTGGTACGTGTGAGAGAGATCCACCTTTCCAAGTTGTTGGGGTTCATCTCATACTTCTGAAGGTTTGAGGGTGCTGCCTGTTCCATACTCCCCCTACTCCTCATCTAGCCTTTTAGGGGTACAAACAATAGTAATTGGGGCCCAGTGTGGTTGTGTACGTGTGATATACATACACTTTTTTTGGATCATATTTTCTATTCCGCTATTTAATCAAAAACCTTTGGGGATCAGTTAAATTGGGGGATAGTCTGTGTTGGTACGTGTGAGAGAGATCCACCTTTCCAAGTTTTTGGGGTTCATCTCATACTTCTGAAGATTTGAGGGTGCTGCATGTTCCATACTCCTCTTCCTCATCCTCCCTTTAGGGTAGGAAAAAATTTAATCGGGCCTAGTCTGTGTTTGTACGTGTGAGATACACAGTTTTTTATCCTATTCCGCTATTCAATACACACCCTTTTGGTGTAAAAAACATTAAATTGCGGCATAGTTTGCATATTTGACATTTGCATATATTGTGCCTTGTTGCGCTGTTTTGGGTACTCCACCAACATGGCCAGTGGCAATGACGCCATTCTCAGCTTAACTATCCCACTTCTATGCCTCCTTGAAAAAACAATTTGGGCGATGATGGAAGAGGATGTGGCACAGGATGAGGAGGAGGAGGAGGAGGATGAAGAGGTAACATTTCAAAGGCTTTCAGGGCAGTCATTCGCAAGGGGCTCCGAGGGTGGGTTCCTGCACACACAAACGCCAGGGACACAATTGTCCAGCAGGGGCACAGTTCTGGAGGATGAGGAGGATGAGGAGGAGGAGGAGCTGGAGGAGGAGATGGAACCATGTTCACAGCAGGGTGGCACCCAGGCCAGCTCATGGCCATCACTGGTGCGTGGCTGGGGGGATACAGAGGACACGGACGATACACCTCCCACAGAGGACAGCCTTTCGTCGCCTCTGGGCAGCCTGGCACACATGAGCGATTACATGCTGCAGTGTCTCCACAACGACCGCCGAGTTGCCCACATTCTAACTTGTGCTGATTACTGGGTGGCCACGCTGCTGGATCCCCGTTACAAGGACAATGTACCGTCCTTAATTCACTCACTGGAGCGCGATCGCAAGATGCGCGAGTACAAGCGCACGCTGGTAGACGCCATGCTGCTGGCATTCCCATCTGACAGCGGGGCCACAGTGGAAGCACAAGGCAGAGGAGGAGGAGGAGGAGGTCGCCAACGCAACCAGGGCACCGCCAGCACCTCAGAAGGCAGGGTTAGCATGGCCGAAATGTGGAAAAGCTTTGTCAGCACGCCACAACAAACAGCAGCACCAGCAGCTCAGATGGAACGTCTTAGCAGGAGGCAGCATTTTACCAACATGGTGGAGCAGTATGTGTGCACACGCCTACATGTAGTGAATGACGGGTCTGCCCCCTTCAACTTCTGGGTCTCCAAATTGGGCACATGGCCTGAGCTTGCCCTTTACGCCTTGGAGGTGCTGGCGTGCCCTGCAGCCAGTGTATTATCTGAACGGGTATTTAGCACGGCTGGGGGCGTTATAACAGACAAGCGCAGCCGCCTGTCCAGAGACAATGTGGACAAGCTCACGTTCATTAAAATGAACCAGGCATGGATCCCACGGGACTTTTCCGTACCTTATGCAGAATAGCAATGGATACCGACCTTACCCACCCATTGTTCCATTTTTGCTCTTTCTCACTCTTTTGGGGTGTACCCTCATTTAAAATTTTTGAAAAGAAGCAGTGTTGGCTACCTCGTCCTCCTCCTCAGGGCCAGATTAATGTAGGGGCTATTGGAGCTGCAGCTCCAGGCCCCTACCTTTTATATAGGCCCCGGGTTGGCCATATTCACTGTTACCGCTCTTCTGTCACTTGTAAACACAGAAGTCTGGCTTCTATGCTTGCTTCCCCAGGCAGCACCCTCAGAACCTCCCCACACAGCGTGAAGGCCGGACAAGGAGGGACAGTTGGCGATGCATGGATGTGTTTATGGGCTTCAGAGACAGCATCCCATGTTGAATTAGGCATGCATGGCTGCACCCTTCCTCCTCTGGGTGCATGGCAAGGCACGGCCCTTAAGGCCCTTCAAAATCCTCAGCACCAAGCCCATGATGCTGTTAATCCGGCCCTGGTCCTCCTCCACCGCCGCTTCCACCTACACCGCCCATAGGTGTGCGCAGCCTATTGCATTAAGGTGTGCACCCCAAAGTTGAAATACACATGCATGTGTTTGCCAGCAGGGAGAGTAATGTATCGGGGCCATGTACCTGTAGGCAAGGAGAAATAGAGCAGAGCAGGTCCCAGGGAGATCTTTCCCATCTCCTCACTGGCAATGCTATGTGCCCTAGGTGATTAGGGTGTGCCCAGGCACACCCAGCACACCCTGTGCGCACGCCTATGTCACCGCCACATCCACCACCACCTCAACCTCCCTCCTACTCCATATGGGCCTCGTCCTTCAGAGATGAAGAAGAACATTGTTTTATTTTTCTGTTTTTTTTTGTTGTTTTAAGTTATTTCCCTATCCACATTTGTTTGCAGAGCACTTGCCATGCTCTTAATTAAGTTTTGCTGCCATTTGCAGCACTCTAGCCCTTTCCTTTGGTGTTTTAGAGCCATTTTAGTGCCTTAAAGTTCGGGTCCCCATTGACTTCAATGGGGTTCGGTGTCCGGGAAAAGTTCGGTAAAAGTCCGGGACACGGACCCGGACTTTTTTTTAAAGTTCGGCCGAACCCGTCGAACACGGACATCTAGGTGTCCGCTCAACCCTATTCCTAAATGTTTTTTCGCTTGCATGTGTATGGTTTTACAAGCATTTAACGCAGTGACATGTGGATGTTGTACGAACTGAGCTGTTTTACATCAAATTTATAGAGGTTGTTTGAAGGAAAAGGAAAACTAATAATAGAGCTATCAAGTAGAAGAGGATTTTTAAAAAATGTTAATACAATTATCCTTTGTATGCAATGCTATATACAATTCAGAGTGACATAGGTTTTCCTAGGCAAATCAGAGATTTCCACAGGCTGAAAAGCGACCTAGAAGCCAGCCACAGCCTTGAAAAACAAAATGAAGAAAGGGCCACAATTATACTGTGGATTGTGGTTTCTAATGATGATCTTAAGTGTATTTAAAGAGGTTGTAAAGGTTTAAGGCTTTTTACACTCATGCATTCTATGCATGAAGATATACAGTGGGGATCGAAATTTTGGGCACCCCAGGTAAAAATTTGTATTAATGTGCATAAAGAAGCCAAGGAAAGATGGAAAAATCTCCAAAAGGCATCAAATTACAGATTAGACATTCTTATAATAAGTCAACAAAAGTTAGATTTTATTTCCATCATTTACACTTTCAAAATAACAGAAAACCAAAAAATGGCGTCTGCAAAAGTTCGGGCACCCTGCAGAGTTAATATCTTGTACTGCCCCCTTTGGCAAGTATCACAGCTTGTAAACACTTTTTGTATCCGGCCAAGAGTCTTTCAATTCTTGTTTGAGGTATCTTTGCCCATTCTTCCTCACAAAAGTCTTCCAGTTCTTTGAGATTTCTGGGCTGTCTGTCACGCACTGCTCTTTTAAGGTCTATCTATAGATTTTCAATTATGTTATGGTCAGGAGATTGTGAAAGAAAAAAGTGAACAACTGCGCTAAACCAAAGAGATTGTAAGCAGCAACTTCAAGTGTGACTATCACCTCAAAAACAATGTATAAATATAAGTTGCGCTATATAGTGAAAACATATATGATAATGTAAAAAAGTCCAGAGATAAAGTCCATATAAAGGCAAACAGCACGTCTGACGAAATTTTCTGTACAGGTACCGCTTACCAAAGGCTAATGATAAATAGGCCCAAAGATTCCAAGTGATCCACAGGAACCAGATCTCAGACGGACTCCGTATGTTGAATGGATCTCCTCAGTGTTGAGTGATCATGTGAAATGAAATAAAAAACGCCATAGCGTAAAACCACAAACAAATAAATGTAACACCCCAAGTGATGGGAATATCAGAAAGGTGCTGTAGTAGTGATAGTAAAGAACATAGACACCTCCAATCCTGTGAATATACTCCTTACCAGAGTAATAGAAAAATATTGCAGAAACAAATAGTGTAGAGGACCTCCCCCAATAGGACTGCAGCTTACCAAAAGGAAAGTAAATAGAGCACATAAATCCCAATCGTGTCGCCGAAGAGGGCTGACATACATATGCCCTTACCAGCTCCAAATGATAAAAGGCAGAAAAGGGTCCTAATTCGCCTAAGCACTTCCGCTGCGAGCAAAACTCCAAATGCTGGTGTCTAGATATTCCAAACCAGGCGCCTCCAATGGGAACACTGATACAGGCTCAGCATACAGGTGGTGATGGCCGTGAATTGAAAGAGAGGTAGACCATAGTGTAAAACCCACAAACAATTTATTAAAACAAAGGGCAAACACTTACAAACATGTAGATCAAAAAAGCCAAACGGAGAGATGTAGGGAGCCGCCGGCCGGACGGCTCTGCTCGCCCGTTCCTTCGTAGGACTGTAGCGTATGGGTGACGTCAGCACGCCGTGAACTGACGCGTTTCATCAAAGATGATGTTCTCAAAGGTACGGGCGGCGTGCTGACGCCACCTATAAATAGCCAATGGAACCGCCAAATCGATAACCGGAAGTTCCCTTGCCGCCATATTAAGTGTGGTGCTCCGGAACCGGAAGTAACTACACTACCCGGAACCATAGAGCGATCAATATCAGTCAAAGAGTGGACAACATATGACGAAAAAAACCCGGATATCCGGAAAACACGGGTTATGTAAATAAAATAAACTGGTGCACAGTAAATGTCCAAAAAACAACACCGTAAACCAGAAGAGGAACATAACTAAATAAATGATGGAGTGAATAGCCCCTGATTAAATTTGGGATATACCATACAAATTCATTTTAGTCACGAATGACCAACTAAACGGGAAATTCCGGTGATGGACTCGCTCCAAATTATAGGTACAGCCCTGCAACACTAAATCGGTGTAGCCCTCGTGACTAAACATAATAAAATGAAGCAATAATATGATGCCAATTAGACATCTCCCCACCAGTGTGGGTCTTACAACTGTACCCCTAAATTAAAATTGTAAAATATTGTTCTAGCCTAGATTAAGACTATAACAAAACAGGACAAAATAAATTAAATCGAATAACAAAGATCAAAGGTATTAGGATTACATGAATTCCAACAATTTAAGAGTTATCAATGAACGCATTAATCTCAGTATCGACATTCAACACGAAAGGTGTGTAGGTTTTGGCCCTATAAATCCAGGACATCTCGAGGCGAGAGATGCCTCTAGTCAACGGTTCCCCCCTCCAATGGGGTGTGAATTTGTCTATTCCCAAAAACAAGGTATTTTTGGGGTTGCTATTATGGGCCTGTGCATAATGTTTAGAAACTGAATGTTTCGGGAAGGCCTTTCTAATATTGGCCACATGTTCGTTTAGTCTAACGTTCAGTGGCCGCTTGGTTCTACCAATGTATTGGTAGCCACAAGGGCACTGGAGCATATAGACCACTCCCTTGGTAGTACAGGATATAAAAGGTTCTATATCGTGTATTTTACCAGTACTATGGGAGGTAAAGGTTTTGGTATTACGCTTTTTAATGGCGTTGAGGGAACAGATTTGACACCTATTACATCGATAATATCCAGTGAGTTGGTCCAAGAAGGTAGCTTTAGATGGTGGAGGCTCTAATACATTCGGAGCTACCTGGTTCCTTAAGGACATTGCACCTTTGAAAATGACTCTAGGCTTATCGGGTAAAGATGAGCCCAGAACTGGGTCATTATTCAAAATATGCCAATGTCGACGGATTCGATTTTTTATGGCCATATGTTGGCTGGAAAAAGAGGTAATGAAGGGTGCGGCAGACACAGTGGGCACAGTATCAGAACGATCTACCCTTCGTGGTTTCAGAAGTTGTGCCCTATCAAGTGATTGGACCTCCATGAGTGTCTCTTGGAGGAATTCATAATTGTACCCCTTTTCCAAAAATCTCTTAGTTAAGACCTCAGCTTGAGACAAAAATTCTAGATGGTCAGAACAATTCCTCCTAATGCGGAGGTATTGTCCCTTCGGTACCGCTTTTAGCCAGGGGTCGTAATGACAGCTATCTACAGGGATGTATGCATTTCTGTCTGTAGCCTTAAAATAGGTAGATGTTACAAACTGATTGTCTTTGACAGAAATGGTTATATCCAAAAAGTGAATGGTAGATTGGCTACTCTCATAATTGAATTGTATACCTCTGGAATTAGAGTTTAGCAATTCCATGAAGGCTATTAGATCATGCTGATGACCATCCCAAAGGAGGAGGACGTCATCAATATACCTGGCCCACAGCATCAGCTGCGGCCTATGATGGGCATAGATGACGTCCTCCTCCCACTGTGCCATAAACAAATTGGCAAGGGATGGGGCATATTTAGCCCCCATAGCCACCCCCGTTATTTGACGGTAGAACCGCCCATCAAACCAGAAGTAGTTGTGATGGGTAGCATACTCAAGAAGTCTCATCATGAGAGAGCAAATCTGAATGATCTGCTGGACCTTATCGCTTTGTGTGGATGTTACCACGGGTTGCTAATTCACCGGGCCCAGCTCCTTTTGAACCCTCAACATCTGCGCATGACTCTTCTGAACCCATGCATCTTGGCTTACTTCGCCCTTCACTTTTCAAAGAGGAACGTCAACACAGACGCCAGAATAATCTGTGTTTACACTGTGGGGAACCAGGCCCCTATGTGAGAACCTGCCCAGCCAAACTCTGTAAGTGCCTGTCTATTTCTTCTTCCAAGTCTCCAACCCTGCCAAGTGACTAAGTGCTTCCAGGAGGAACTATTCAAGTACCAGCTATAATTGATTCTGGGGCCTGCAGTTGCTTCATTGACCTGTCCTTTGCCACTGAACACCATATGCTTTTGCAACCCAAGGCCCAGAGGCTCTCAGTTCATCTTGCAGATGGGTCCACCATCAAGTCTGGATTAGTCTCTCAGGAGACCACCCCATTACCTGCCCCCATTGCTACCAATCACAAGGAACTTTTACGCTTAGATGTCATTGCCTCACCCTTGTTCCCCCATTATATTAGGCATGACTTGTCTGCAGGCACATAACCCACACACAAATTGGGTTACGTGGGAAATTCACTTTAGTTTAACCTATTGCTATCAAGCTTGCCTACCTGAACCACCATGTTCCCCACCATCCCTGTTATGTATGGATTCAGACCCCGAAGCATGTTGATACCACAAACTTTCTCCTCATAGGTCCTACGATTGCCCAATTGAGCTGTTCCAGGGGGCCGAGGTGCCTTTTGGAAGAATCTTTCCCTTATCTGAACTTGAGCTCCTAGCTCTTAAGGATTACATTGATGAAAGTTTGAAGAAAGGGTTTATTCGGCCATCTACCACTCCGGCTGGGGCAAGCATTTTTTTGTGGAGAAAAAGGATCATTCTCTTTGACCCTGTGTTGACTACCGCGAGCTCAACAGGTTCACAATCAAAAACCGGTACTCCCTGCCCCTGGTACCTAAACTTTTTCAAAGGCTTAGGTCAGCAACAATCTTGACAAAGCTGGATCTCAGGGCATACAATCTGGTCCACATACGGGCTGGGGATGAATGAAAGACGGCATTTCAGACTCTATTGGGCATTTCTAATACCAAGTGATGCCCTTTGGCCTGTGTAATGCCCCTGCCACATTCCAGCATTTTGTCAATTAAATTTTTCAAGATTTTTTTGGACCTTTTTGTTATCTATCTGGATGATATTCTGATTCCCCCCCCCCCTCCCTTCATTAGAGATTCATTCACAATGTACACTCATCTCAGACAGCATGGTTTACAGTATATGCCAAACCTGAGAAATGTGAGTTTGAGCATCAGAGCATCCAGTTTCTGGAAATAATCTCTACAGAGGGCATAAAGATGGATCCCCAAAAAGTTACTGCCATTCTGGATTGGCCGGCACCCACAGAGAAGAAAAGAATACAACGTTTCGAAGGATTCGCAAACTTCTATCGGAAGTTTATCAAGGGCTTTTCAGCCATTATTTCTCCTATCACACAACTGACCAAGCATAGCAACTGGTTTTCCTGGACTCCCGAAGCCCAGTCTGCTTTTGAGACCCTTAAAGAGTTGTTTACTTCTGCATCTATTCTAAGGCATCCTGACTCAACTCTACCATACGTGTTGGAGGTTAATGCATCAAAATCAGCAGTGGTGGCAGTGCTTTCTCAATGCCAGGGGGCCAAAGCCCTTCTACACCCAGTTGCGTTCTTGTATCGTAAACTTTCACTGACAGAAAATAATTACGATGTGGGGGACCGTGAACTTCTTGCAATTAAGGCTGCACTAGAAGAGTGGAGATATCTCTTGGAAGGGGCAGTTCATCCAAATACTAATTTTTACTGGACCATAAGAACCTCAAGCTTGAGAACAGCAAAATGTTTGAGGCCACGTCAAGCCAGGTGGGCATTTGTTCTTTTCAAGGTTTGTCTTTCACATAACGTACAGGCCTGGGTCAAAGAATACTAAACCTGACGCTCTTTCCTGCATGTTTGGTGAGCCTGAGGAAACAGCTCCCTGACACCATTTTGTCCTCTGGAAACTTTCTGTTGTTGCAGGAAGATATAATCTCTCCAATCAAACAGGCCTCTGTGGGAGTTCCCTCACCCTCTGAGACACCCTTACAAATAAGGGATGGAATATTATGGCACCAATATAAGAAGCACGTGTTTCTGTTTTGAGCCTGTGACATGACCATGTGTTAAAAAAAATTTGAACAAAAAGTTCAGAAAGTGGGACTTTATATGAGGCTCTGCCCGTGGGGCTAGATGCCTCCATCCCTGGTCATAAAAATATAAGGGGAAGAAAATAATAAAATTGGTAAAAAAGGGGGTACATCAGGCAGTGGGCTTGTTAAAAGGGTAATATAGTAGAAACATAATAAATTAACAGTAAATTATTATATAAATTGGTATCGTGCAGCCCATTGCCAGAAAGGGGGTAACTAACAAGGGAACCAATAAAAAAGGGGGGAACCAAAAAAAAAGGGGGGCAATGGGCTGCACGATGCAATTTATGCAATGCTATACAAGTTTACATTTACTATAAAACTTGTTTTCTTTGCTTTATCAGTGACTTTACCATTCTTATTACCAACCGCTTATCCACACACTTCATATAAAGTCCCATTTCCCCCCTTTTTTATTTGTTTATTTATTTATTGGTCCCCTTGAGATTTGTCTTCCAACAAGTCAATGATCCAAAACATAAAGCAAAATCTACAATGGAATGGTTCACAAATAAACATATCCAGGTGGAGCTACAAAGTATTAACTTAAGGGGGCTGAATAATTTTGCACGCACAATTTTTCAGTTTTTTATTTGTTAACAAAGTTTGAACCATCCAATAAATTTCGTTCCACTTCATGATTGTGTCCCACTTGTTGTTGATTCTTCACAAAAAATTACAGTTTTATATCTTTATGCTTGAAGCCTGAAATGTGGCAAAAGGTTGCAAAGTTCAAGGGGGCTGAATACTTTCTGTATGTATATGTATATGTACATATATATATGTATATATACAGTGGGTACGGAAAGTATTCAGACCCCCTTAAATTTTTCACTCTTTGTTATATTGCAGCCATTTGCTAAAATCATTTAGGTTCATTCTTCTTCCTCATGAATTTACACATAGCACCCCATACTGACAGAAAAACACAGAATTGTTGACATTGTTGCAGATTTATTAAAAAAGAAAAACTGAAATATCACATGGTCCTAAGTATTCAGACCCTTTGCTGTGACACTCATATATTTAACTCAGGTGCTTTCCATTTCTTCTGATCATCCTTGAGATGGTTCTACACCTTCATTTGAGTCCAGCTGTGTTTGATTATACTGATTGGACTTGATTAGGAAAGCCACACACCTGTCTATATAAGACCTTCCAGATCACAATGCATGTCAGAGCAAATGAGAATCATGAGGTCAAAGGAACTGCCTGAAGAGCTCAGAGACAGAATTGTGGCAAGGCACAGATCTGGCCAAGGTAACAAAAAGATTTCTGCTGCACTTAAGGTTCCTAAGAGCACAGTGGCCTCCATAATCCTCAAATGGAAGACGTTTGGGACAACCAGAACCCTTCCTAGAGCTGGCCGTCCGGCCAAACTGAGCTATCGGGGGAGAAGAGCCTTGGTGAGAGAGGTAAAGAAGAACCCAAAGATCACTGTGGCTGAGCTCCAGAGATGCAGTCAGGAGATGGGAGAAAGTTGTAGAAAGTCAACCATCACTGCAGCCCTCCACCAGTCGGGGCTTTATGGCAGAGTGGCCCGACGGAAGCCTCTCCTCAGTGTAAGACACATGAAAGCCTGCATGGAGTTTGCTAAAAAACACCTGAAGGACTCCAAGATGGTGAGAAATAAGATTCTCTGGTCTGATGAGACCAAAATAGAACTTTTTGGCCTTAATTCTAAGCAGTATGTGTGGAGAAAACCAGGCACTGCTCATCACCTGTCCAATACAGTCCCAACAGTGAAGCATGGTGGTGGCAGCATCATGCTGTGGGGGTGTTTTTCAGCTGCAGGGACAGGACGACTGGTTTCAATAGAGGGAAAGATGAATGCGGCCAAGTATAGGGATATCCTGGACAAAAACCTTCTCCAGGGTGATCTGGACCTCAGACTGGGCCGAAGGTTTACCTTCCAACAAGACAATGACCCTAAGCACACAGCTAAAATAACGAAGGAGTGGCTTCACAACAACTCCGTGACTGTTCTTGAATGGCCCAGCCAGAGCCCTGACTTAAACCCAATTGAGTATCTCTGGAGAGACCTAAAAATGGCTGTCCACCAACGTTTACCATCCAACCTGACAGAACTGGAGAGGATCTGCAAGGAGGAATGGCAGAGGATCCCCAAATCCAGGTGTGAAAGACTTGTTGCATCTTTCCCAAAAAGACTCCTGGCTGTATTAGATCAAAAGGGGGCTTCTACTAAATACTGAGCAAAGGGTCTGAATACTTAGGACCATGTGATATTTCAGTTTTTCTTTTTTAATAAATCTGCAACAATGTCAACAATTCTGTGTTTTTCTGTCAGTATGGGGTGCTATGTGTACATTCATGAGGAAGAAGAATGAACCTAAATGATTTTAGCAAATGGCTGCAATATAACAAAGAGTGAAAAATTTAAGGGGGTCTGAATACTTTCCGTACCCACTGTATATATATATATATATATATATATACATACATACATACATACATACATAGTATCTCACAAAAGTGAGTACAACCCTCACATCTTTGTAAATATTTTATTTAATCTTTTCATGTGACAACACTGAAGAAATTACACTTTGCTACAATGTAAAGTAGTTAGTGTACAGCTTGTATATTAGTGTAAATTTTCTGTCCCCTGAAAGTGACTCAACACACAGCCATTAATGTCTAAACCGCTGTCAACAAAAGTGAGTACACCCCTAAGTGACAATGTCCAAATTGGGCCCAAAGTGTCAATATTTTGTTTGACCACCATTATTTTCAAGCACTGCCTTAATCCTCTTGGGCATGGGGTTCACCAGAGCTTCACAGGTTGTGATTATTATCACTCCTGTTATCACAGGAGTGATAACACCAAATGTAACACTGGCCAAGCATGTCTCCAGGCCTAAACCCTATTGAGCATCTGTGGGGCATCCTCAAAAGGAAGGTGGAAATGGGTGAAAGAGTAGACAAGGTCCCTTACTACACAACAGTATTTAATTTGCTTGGTGATTGAAGAAGTGTACATGTATACATAGAGCAGGATGATCTACAGCAGGGGTACTCAAATATAAACCTGAAAGGTCCACTTACCAATTTTCCATTCAGTCCGAGGTCCGGGAAAGTGACCGTCAAATTCCAAATACAGAACGCCAACAACAAAAAAAAGGCATTCCCCAACACTTTTGAACTATACACAAAAAAAATGACCTAACAAATTGTGCTGTTACACAGTTAATATTCTCATTATTGTAGATGCAATTTACATAGTATATTCTGTGATTTATTTACCATGTATTTTTCTATGGGTAGGTATTTACCAAAAAAGGCCAGAAGGTGGCAGCAATGCTCTTGTTCCTCCTGTGAGCATGATACATCATTTCCTTGTATGTAAACTCCACCCCCTGCTCTGCTGTATTTCCTGTGTCATGGCTGCATTTACCTCATGTAACAGGGACATGCTAAGCTAAGGAAAGCATCATCTTTTGACCGCATAATACTGAAATCCATTCATTCTGCTGTATTCCTGTTGTGTGATGTTCAGAATAAACCAGCTTTTGGATGAAACCAGTATTGGTGAGTTCAAGCTATCTGAGGAGGATTGTCCGCAGTGACCGTATCTGCTTATACAGGCCAGGCACAGAGGTCTCACAAGGGTTAGATCACTACCACAACAATCCGAGTCAGAATAGTCAAAAGATGATGCTTTCCTTAGCTTAGCATGGATACAAGAGCCCTGTTACTTGAGGTAAATGCAGCCATGACACAGGAAATACAACAAGAGCAGGGGCTCCAGTGAGCAGAGTGGGAGATAACCTAAAACGCTCTAGCCAGAGTTTTAGCGCTCCGATGGCTCCCCCGCAACAAATACCCAGTCGGACTGGTTTTGCTGTGTTTGATGAAAATACAGGCATTCATGTCCCTGAAAGTCAACCAACACTTGCTGCTCAACCCTGGGCAGCATTGCCTCAATCATGGGCCAAAGAAAATGAACTCAAAGCAGGGCCCTGGAACTCTGGCCGGCCACCGCGCAGCACCCATCAGACTTCCAGCCATGATTCAATTCCAAGTCTTCCCAGCTTCACACCCTATGTGGATGAATTGGCCGAGCAACAGACAGTTACACCATACAAGATTAACCCCTCAGTTACTAGTGTCTTGAGTGCTCGGAAGTCTAGCAAGGAGGAGGATCCTCTACAGAGGCTGCAGAGCTGCACACAAGGGAAAGAGGAGATGGTTATTTACTGTAAAAACAAAGTCTATGCTGGAGTGGAAGAGTTTTCAATCGAGGAAATCCGTGCAGAAATTTACATGGCAAAAGTTCACAAGAAGAGAGAAGAAGATCTCCTAGCCAGTGCTCTACGTAGACAGGAGATGGAGAGGCAGATTGAAGAGTTGGAGAAGAGGCTAAAAGGCTCATGCACTGAAAACCAAGAACAAGTGGGCATGGAGGCAGCACCAGCTGAAGGGTCCAATAGAATTCCGGAGATAGTGGAAACTGAGCCTCAATCTGAGCAGACCGCAGCGTCCAGCGATTGCACACCTTCAAAAAAAGATGATGTGGATCCTGTGCGATGCACCCTTCCTGCTCTTCTGTCACCAAGCATTAATATCTTGGATCAAAACCAACCCAAATGTACTGACCTGTCATCAACGCTGTCCTCTAATGAACCATTTACCATTTATGATGAAACATGTGAAGCACAGCCTAGCATTGCCTCGCAAAGTTTGAATAATGTGCCACCACCAGCCCGTCGTCCACTTGCTGCCATTTCAAAAGCACCTGTTGTTCATGACGATGTCCCACTCACAGACACTCTTGATTGTATTAAATCCCTGAATGAAGAGGCTATAGTGTCTGAGTCAGACCAGAACAAGACTTTGTTTGCAGATCCAGAGGACACCTGTGACTTTGTAAGAGCTGCTCAGCTGGCGTCCACACCTTTTCGCAAGGGAAAGGATGAGTCAGAAGAAAGCGACTCATCTGATCTGGGAAGGCTTCCATTTAGAGAGAAAACTCCAGTGTATGAGGAGTCTTTCCGACAAGTTTTTCCCAAAAAGTTAAGCCCAATTTAAGAAGCCAGTAGAGAGGATACTCCTTCCTCTGTGTCTTCTGTCTCTACTGGATCCACTAGCCTGCTGACTTCGAAGACTCTGCTTGTCCAAAAAAAGTTCGACCCTACAGGCCAGATGTCAGGGGTATTTGAACGTGCACTGGACTGCTCTGTGGATTTAGAGGAGCTGCACAAAAACTTGCTGTTGCCCACTTCTGAACTATTGACATTACAGCATATCCACCAAGAGGCCAGACAGATGCCCTTTTTGAAGGACGCAGGAAATGGCAACACCCAAATCCTAACGTTAAAGTTGGAGATCTTGTTCTGCTCAAGGATCAACAAGCTGGGAGACTCGAGTGGCCTATGGGACTCATTATAAAGAGTGTTCCTAGTGATGATGGCAAGGTACGCAAGGTGGAGGTGAAGGTTGCAAGACAAGGGACTGTAAAGACCTTCATCAGACCTATCACTGAACTTATTCTGCTCTTGCCTTTTGGAGAATGAACTTACTTGCGTATGTTGCTTGTTCTTACCTTTGACTTCAAGAAGGAAGAGTCTTGGACGTTAATGTTAACTTGAAGCTGTTGCATTTTTTGCATGTTTTTTCTTTATGTCTTTCAGGTTCTCAAGACATCAAGCAAATTGCACTGTTGTTTATTTGCACTTGTATAACTACCGTTATGGTATAAAATAGTGACATTTACAATGTCAGACGGGGAGTGTGCTGTTACACAGTTAATATTCTCATTATTGTAAATGCAATTTACATAGTAGATTCTGTGATTTATTTACCATGTATTTTTCTATGGGTAGGTATTTACCAAAAAAGGCCAGAAGGTGGCAGCAATGCTCTTGTTCCTCCTGTGAGCATGATACATCATTTCCTTGTATGTAAACTCCACCCCCTGCTCTGCTGTATTTCCTGTGTCATGGCTGCATTTACCTCATGTAACAGGGACATGCTAAGCTAAGGAAAGCATCATCTTTTGACCGCATAATACTGAAATCCATTCATTCTGCTGTATTCCTGTTGTGTGATGTTCAAAATAAACCAGATTTTGGATGAAACCAGTATTGGTGAGTTCAAGCTCTCTGAGGAGGATTGTCCGCAGTGACCGTATCTGCTTATACAGGCCAGGCACAGAGGTCTCACAAGGGTTAGATCACTACCACAACAATCCGAGTCAGAATACAAATACACAACCGATATGCGAAATATGACACTGTTTGATCCATAGATGGGAGAGACTGTAAACAGAGTTTTGTGTCTTTTAGCTATTCTTCCTGATTTATAATTTCAGCCATTGTGGCGGCAATGATGGAAAACTAATATATATATATGTGCACGTAAAATAAATCTATAATTTTAACTATACAGAACTACAGAAATGTTTTTAAAAGATTAATGTATTTCACCTGCATGTACAATGAACATTAGGGCTGTGCATCTTCACTTACCTCACGATTCGATGCGATTACGATTATTAGGGTCGCGATTCGATATGATTCGATTCCGCGATGCATCACGATGCATCACGATTACTGCCCAATGCCCATGCCCAGCCCACTGCCCAATGGTTTTCAAAACTTTATAAAAAAAACAAACAATCAAGCAGTCACAAATAAAAGAATCCTTTTTATTTTCATTTGCTTCAAAGGACACTTTCCTGGACCCTGTCATGGCCTGCAAGCCCTGCATACTTTAGTGCACTTGCACTGCAAACATATAGGAAGGTCTGAAAATGCAAACAGCATAGCAGAGACAGACAACAACACTAGTATTTTACTAGAAGTAACAGTAAAATTAGTAAAAAACTGTAGTAGTGCAGTTTACTGCTTCATAAAAGAAAATATTAATATAAGCCAGGCCTACCACCATTTAAAGTACAACTAAAGGCCAAACTTTTTGGATTTTGGATAAAGTTTGGCCTATAGTTGTACTTTAAGGCAAGCCAAGATAGAAGAAGCCAGCCAGCCAGCCAGCCAGCCAAGCTAATATTCTTGTGAAAATGGTCATCATAAATTCCCACAAAACATTATATATAAATCCTTTTATGTGAATATGCATTGCAATAAATTCCAGGTGTGCCATAACCTCTCCTCTACAAAACAGAGCACTTCCTGACTAGTAGCAAACATCAAGGGTGAACCTGGCAATAGTGCACTGCTGCATAACTTCCATGTTCACCATGATGTTTGTTTCCCTCTGCAACTGCCAGTCAACTCAAGTGAGATGATGGATTGGCTGCTAGAGGGGAGTTACAAATATAAGCTTTAAGCTTATCAATTCACTTATGTCACTTTTATGTCACTTACTTTACAGAAAACGTTACCTGTCCTGCAGACAGTCTCTATCTCTACCACAATTAAACCCAACTGAAGCCAAGCCAAAGCCACCATTAGAGGAAGGAAAACCCTTGACAGAGTAAATCATCAACTAAAGCTTAAACCTTGAATAAATCTTCATGGGATCACAAAAAAACACACAACACGATTGTCTGCATCAGAATCATGAGAACTGAAGAAAGGTTTGGCATTGCCACACTGGTACAACTCAAGGCATATAGGTTAGGTCAGGTTTGTGTGTATTTGTGATCCAGTAAAGATTTAATCAAGGTTTTACGCTTCAATGTATGATTGATTTAATCTTTCAAGGATGTCCTTTCCTGTACCGTGGCTGCCTGGCTTGCCTTCAGTTGTCTAGATACACTTTTACCTTTAGTATTTGTTTGGTTGAGGAAACCCCCTACACTTGCTATTGCTACAGAGTACAACAGACCAGCAGACAGACATGCGTTGCAATAATTTCCAGGTGTGTGCCATAACCTGTCCTCTACAAAACAGAGCACTTCCTGACTAGTAGCAAATATCAAAGGTGAACCTGGCAATAGTGCACTGCTGCATAACTTCCATGTTCACCGTGATGTTTGTTTCCCCCTGCAACTGCCGGTCAACTCAAGTGAAGTGAGTTGATGGCTGCTAGAGGGGAGTTATACAAATATAAGCTTAAGCTTAAATAATTATCAATTCACTTATGTGAATGGACCATTTTTGAAAACAAGCCATTCTCCATCTCTCCAGTGCTAGAAAAGCTGTAAAAAATAGAAAATGTTCCAGGTTCACTGTGATTGTGTTTGCCCCTGCCATTGCCAGTCAACTAAACACAGTGTGTGTGTGTGTGTGTCGTGACTACTCAAAAGCTTATATGCAGCCTCATCAGCATCAACTCAACACACACACACTATGTGTGTGTGTTGAGTTAATGCTAGAGCTGCGTTATAAGCTCTTGAGTTGTCACGACAGTCAGTCAGTCAGTCACGTTACAGAAAGAAAACTTTACCTGCACTGCACTGAGCAGCACTCTACCATGTCGATTACATCTGTAACTGAAGCCAAGCTAGCCAACAAGCCACCATTAGAGGAAGGAAAATCCTTGAGAGAATAAATTGTAAACTGAAGCTTAACCTTGAGGAAATCCTATGGGGTTCACATTCACAAACTCACAAATATAGTATATTACACAAGAATCCACAATTGGTGTTTGTGATCCAAAAAGATAAGATTTACTCGAGGTTAAGCTTCAAATGTACAAGTTATTTCTCTCAATGATTTTCCTTCCTATAATGCTGCACCGTGGCTGGCTTGGTGTCAGTTGTCTAGAAGAAAATACACTTTAATATTATTTATTTGGTTGAGGGTTAAATGAACCCCTAGTACTTGCCTAGACACTTTTAGTGTGAAGCAACGGAACGGATTATGGATTGGAAATGGACACATTGGACAGGACAATCTTCAAAAACAAACCATCAGTGCTATAAAGCTATAAAACAAGACTGGTGATGTGACTGACTGGTGACTGGTGGCAGACTGAATTAGTAATTACTAATTCATTAAAAACATGAATTAGTAATTATTTCAGTGCTTAGCATTTGGGAACATGTAGGTTTTTCTGTAAGAACACTAGATGATCCACATGCTCAGGTTTAAGACTGCTTCTTTTCGCTGTTATAACATCTCCTGCAGTAGAGAAAACCCGCTCTGCAGATACACTTGTACCTGGGATACACAAGTATTGCTTTGACAGCTGAGAGAGGAGGGGGAATATGACCTCATGCTCACGCCACCATTTTAAAGGGTCCTCAGTGAGAGGCAGAGGTGGGGCTTTACAATATTTTTCCATTTCGTCTTCTGCCTTGGCATAGGGGGTCTTAGGTTCTATTGCACCATCAGTGAAAGACTGCCCCAGCAAAGTCATGAGCAGCGATGTTGTGGCCTTTTTTTTGGGAGGAGAATGGCTGTCCTCAATGGGTGTTGTTTCTTCTTCCACAGTTGCTTTTTCCCTAGGCACTTCATCCACATTTGTCCTTCTATTAGATGTAATCTGTGTGGTTGAACAAAAGATAATAGTATAAGAAGAGCTGAACTGACTAAGAGTGTGATTCATTGATGAGGTGTGGGAAACTGCACGGTAATCCATACCATACAGTTCCACTTCCCACACCGCATCAGTGAATCAGGGCATGTTATTACACAACACAATGTAGCTGAGCTTCTAGCTGTCTGGCAGGAAACATGATGAAATTCTAATTACCTCCAAAGATGCAGCCTCCTCAGTCACTCCTCTGTATATCTCCGATCTCTCCTCCTCTGTGAGAATAAAAGGCAGTCCTTTAAAGCGAGGATCCAGAGCAGAGGCTGTATGAAGGATCTTCTTCTCTGCCTCACTGCTGTACCTCTTCAGGAGATCTGTTTTGATTGCATTCTTGATCTCATGGGTCATGGCTGTGTCTCCCATGGTGTCTGTCATGCTCTGGAGCAGTTGTGCATTTAGAGGGGCAATGAGAGACACTGTTGGGTTGCGCTCTTCTGACATCAGCAAGGTTGCATCCTTCATTGGCTTTAATGCACTCACAGCATCCTCTGCATTTGACACATCTGTTTCATTGAGAGTGCAGAGATCAGACTCTCCTTTTCTGACTTCTGGAGACAGCAAGGTGGCACAAACTGCAGGTTGTTGTTCTAAGAACCTCTCGACCATGTCATATGCGCTGTTCCATCTTGTTGGCTCATCAGTTATTAGCTTATGATTCTTCAGGCCCAGACATTTCTGTTTCTCTTTTAGACAGTGGCTTGCTCTAGTGCTGCGATGGAAGAATGTGGATATTCTTTGCACTCTGGCGAGAAGCCTGGAGAGCGTGGCCCCTTTCAGTGCCCGCTGACATGCAAGATTGAGTGTATGGGCAAAACATTTAACATGAGGAAATTTACCAACTTGAGCTGCAACTATCATGTTCGCCGCGTTGTCGGTCACAAGCACTACAGATTTATCAGACAGCTGCCATTCTTCCACAACATGAGACAGTAGCTCTGCCAGATGAGCACCTGTGTGAGACTCATAAATGGCTCTTGTTTGCAACACATGTGACAAGACCTGCCAGTCCTTAGTAACGTAATGTGCTGTTATTGTAACATAGGACTCCGTTGTGACTGACGTCCATGAATCACACGTTATTGCGACTCGACTGGCTTGGTTCATTGACGCAAGTACCTGAGCTTTGGTGTCGTGGTAGAGTGCAGGTATAACGTTTTCTGTAAAGTGCCTGCATGATGGGATCTTATAACGTGGCTCTAGCGTCTTCACAAGGTAGCGAAACCCGGCCTTGTCCATAACTGAGTAAGGCCGTAGGTCCTTGGCGATGAAAGCTGCCACAGCTTTGGTTAGTTTCTTCCCTTTTTCTGAGTTGGGCGGATAAGTTGACAGTATGGCATCAATTCTTGGCTGATCTGGGTCTAGCAGTCTTTCCTTGGCAGTGGTGGCACTGCTGGTGGCGACAGGTGTTACTAACTCAGAGTGAAAACGGCTAACATGGTTTCTCAAGTTCGTAGTATTCCCTAGGTATTTAATTTTTGTGTGACAGGCTTTACATACGGCGTGTGTCTTGTCCAACTCACGCTTCCCTGTGTGTTCGTAAAATCCGAAATGTGCCCAGATGTTTGCTCTTAAAACGCTAGGTGCATTTTTTATCTCTCGATCTTTTTCTCATTCTGCCATATTTACCACCATACTACCACGTATGTGACGGAGACGGATGACGTAAGTTGCCAAACTCTGTCAGTGTTTAAAAAAAAACTAAAAAAAAAAAAAACTTAAACTAAGCCGCAACAAATCAACCAAGCAACATCTTTCATAAAATATGACTGTCTGTCTGTCTGTCAGACTCCCTTCCTTGCATGCACTGAGCCAAAACCCCCGGGGCCCCCCCTTACCCCACAGCTGCCTGTGACAGTGACACTGACAGAGACCCCCCTCCCCCCACAGCTGAGCTGACTGCAGCCTGACACACTGACAGAGACCTGGGTGGATGTCCCACACCTTCCCCAATCCCCCACAGCATTGACAAACACTGAGAGTGAGTGAGTCCCCCCCCCTGCCCAGACCCCCACACTGACAGAGACCTGGAAGTCCCACACCTTCACCAATCCCCCACAGCACTGACAAACACTTGAGTGAGAGTGAGTCCCCCCCCTTGCCCAGACCCCCACACTGACAGAGACCTGGATGTCCCCCACACCTTCCCCAATCCCCCACAGCACTGACAAACACTGAGTGAGTCCCCCCCTTGCCCAGACCCCCATAGCTGACTGACACTGACAGAGACCCCCAGGCCCCCACTGACACTGACTGACCCCCCTGGCTGCCAGACTGCCACAGCAGAACAGTACCCCCGGGCCCCGACCGACCGTCCCCTGTCCCAGGCCCCCCCCCATCACAGACATCCCCCAGAGATACAGACGAGAGACCCCCATGAATGATTACACAATTATTTGTTCGGACATACCTGCTGTGTGACTGTGTGGGTTGTTGTGCACTGCATTGCAGAGGAAGACAGGTGCTGTGCTGCTCTCTCGGCTCTGTGGCGGGCGGCTGGCGTCACTGGCAGTGGCGTGGCGGCTGGGCCTCCAGGGCCTGTCAGCTACAGTGAGGTGAGGTGAGGCTGGCGGCGCTGGCTGGCTGCGATGGGGAAGCACTTGGGGCTCCTCGCTCCTGTGTGTGGACTCACTGGACTGGCGGCTTCTGGCTTGGATGGCTGGCTGGCTTCTAGGCCACAGGTGGGACGCCGATACACGCGATAGGGCGTGGCTGCGGCTGATGACGTCATTTCGTATAATCGATTATGCCGGCAGCCCGCATCGATGCAGAATCGCGAAGGGTCGAATCGCGATGCATCGATCTTTCGATTATATTCCCCAGCCCTACTGAACATATACAGCAAAAAAAAAATAGTTTGTACTACTGTAAACCATAAAAATTAAGTCTCACTGCATTTTTAAAGAATTATTTTCATTATATTATATGAAATTAATTCTTTAAAAATGCAGTGAGATTTCATTTTTATGGTTTACAGAAGTACAAACTATTTTTTGCTGTATATGTTCAGTGTATATGCAGGTGAAATACATTAATCTTTTTAAAAACATTTCTGTAGTTCTGTATAGTTAAAATGATAGATTTGGTGGGGAGAAGTAATTCACCAGTTTATTAAGCTTACCCCGCTCCTTCCTCTTAGGTGGCATGATCGGTGGTCGGTCGAGGATGCAGGGATGGTCGGGATGTGAGTTTGGAGTGACCCTCTTCGATGTGGTAGGTCCCGGTCTGTCTGCTTGGCAAGGAGCTGAGCGCTCAGACGTCCATGCACCTCGCCGGCCGGCTCCGCCCCCCTTCAGAGCACTTTCTAATAGAAGAGTGGGGGAGCTCAGGCACGAGGAGGAAGTTCATCCTCCGCTTTGAATGCTGGGCGGCGTGCGTGTGACGTCACTGGTTGGTAGACGCTAGGCGGCCGGTGATCTAGCAACCAGTGATCTGATAAACAAACAGGCAGCTGCTTCGGTGCAGAGCGCTTCGGCGGCCCAGATTTAAGCGCGTCTGGGTCCAGACGCGGCCGGAGTCCGCCTATTGAGGACCCCGGATCTACAGTAATAATTGGGTTTATATTTTAATTGATTTGACATGTTTCTCTACTAATAAACATTAGATAATTTTTTTTAAGTTGTAAGTATTTTTCTATCAGGGGAATTGAACATTTAGGCTGTGCTATATGTGCATCGGCGTGCACAGGGGGTGCGCCAGGTGTGCCTGGGCACACTCTAATCGCTCTGTGTGGTGCCAATTCCCCCTACTGCCCGGGCCTCCCCTCCTGTTGCGCCCCCCCTACCGCAGTGCTGCTGGCTTCCTCCTTTCCTCTCCTCTCCCCCCTGCTGCTGTGGGGGATGTTTCATAATGGAGAGTGGGAGAAGAGGCTAATCCATATGTAATTTACCGACCCCTTCCTTTTCAATATGAACACAGTGAATACACTCACTCGCTGTGTTCAATAACTGAAGCATAGTAAACATGTGTTTACTATGCTTCAGTTTATGAATGAACAGGAAGCCACTCACCACAGAGCACTTTCCATTCATTCACTGCCCAGTGCAGTTGAGGCTGTTAAGAAAGGCATGTGTGTTTGAGCTTTGGGGTGCCCACCCTAATGAAATGGACTGTGCACCCTTATGTATATGTGCTATATTGTGTTTCCACCTAATCTTCAGGCAACATTTGTTCATTTGGTTTCTAGGTGCGGCATAGTCATGCTACCTGAGCCTGAATTTTAATATCTGCTCCTGGGCAAACCCTTCACTATGCAAGTTTCCTTCCTCCACAGTTCTATTAACTCTCACATCTAATGTTGACCAGAATCCAGTTGAGCTGGTCATAGATGGATTGAAATTAGACCAGTTCAGTAGGGACTGGCCACATTTCGATCCATCTATGGGCAGGTTGCTCTGACAGAAGTCGAACCCTTGACTTCTGTACAACATCCCCGCTGTCAGAACGCAATCGCTCTGTGGGAGGGATTCCCCCTTCCACATTGAGTGGGTGGATGGGGAAATCAATTAATTTTCTTTTGTTCAACCTGCTGGTTGAACGAAAGAAAATTGATCTTGTATAGCCTGTCCGACTCCAGAGATCCTAAAAAGCTTACAGTGAGTTATTGCACAGAATCTTTAATAAAAGGTAGTGATGAGCCGAACACCCCTCTGTTCGGTTCACACAGAACATCTCGAACAGGAGACATGTTCTAGTGCAGGGGTTCCCAAACTTTTCAGACCGCGACCCCCAATATTAGATTGCTGACGACCCGCGACCCCTCCCCCTCGTATGTAAGATTTGCGATTTGGTTACATACTGACAGAGCTAAAACAAAAAGGAACACAATCTCTAAGCCAGGCTATTTTATTAACAAATTACAGCCCACCAGCAGTGTCCATACATGCAGCCCACCAGCAGTGTCCATACATGCAGCCCACCAGCAGTGTCCATACATGCAGCCCACCAGCAGTGTCCATACATGCAGCCCACCAGCAGTGTCAATGAATGCAGCCCACCAAGTGTCCATACATGCAGCCCACCAAGTGTCCATATAAGCAGCCCACCAAGTGTCCATATAAGCAGCCCACCAAGTGTCCATATAAGCAGCCCACCAAGTGTCCATATAAGCAGCCCACCAAGTGTCCATACATGCAGCCTAGCAAGCGCAATGTCCAAATATGCAGCATCGCAAGCGCCATTGGAACTAACCTCATTTTGTTTCAAAAAAGACCGGGAAGCAGCGCCGAGAGCAGAAGGGGCGGGCCGGGCCGAGAAGGAAGGACGAGCTGTCATACCGTAAGAGCAGAAGGGGGCGGGCCGAGCTGAGGAGAAGGGAGAACAAGCGAGCGCAGTCATCGGAAGTCCCGTCTCCTCTGCCGAGACGTGTGACGTCTGTCATAGGCGGGACTACCGATGACTGCGCTCGCTCGTTCTCTCTTCTCCTCGGCTCGGCCCGCCCCTTCTGCTCTAATGACAGCTAGTCCTTCCTTCTCCTCGGCCCGGCCCGCCCCTTCTGCTCTCGTCGATGCTTCCTGGCCGTTTTTTTTTTTAATATCGGCGTATAACACGCATCTCGCGACCCCCCGCTCCCCACTCCGCGACCCCCCGGGGGGTCGCGACCCCCACTTTGGGAACCACTGTTCTAGTGAACATGTGAATTCCATTAAAGTCTATGGTACATGAACATGAAAAATGAAAAGTCCTAATTTTAAAGGCTTAAATGCAAGTTATTGGCCCAAAAAAGTGTATGGGGACCTGGGTACTGCCCTGGGGGACATGAATCAATAAAATTTTTTTTTTTTTAACTACTTAAGCCCCGGAGGATTTGGCTGTTCAAAGACCAGGCCCTATTTTGCAATTCGGCACTGCGTGACTTTAACGGACAATTGCACGGTCGTGCGACACTGTACTCAAATGAAATTGAGGTCCTTTTTTTCCTACAAACAGAGCTTTCTTTTGGTGGTATTTGATCACCTGTGCGATTTTTATTTTTTGCACAATAAACAAAAAAAGAGCGACAATTTTGAAAAAACAATAATATTTTTCACATTTTTTTTATATCAAATTCTCAAAAAAAAAAAATGTAAAAATCAAAATGTTTTAACATTAGGCCAATTTGTTTTCTGCTACATATGTTTGGTAAAAAAAAATCGCAATAAGTGTATTTTGATTGGTTTGCGCAAAAGTTATTGCGTTTACTAACTACGGGAAAGATTTATGTAATTTTTATTGTTTTTTTTTTTAACTAGTAATGGCGGCGATCTGAGTTTCTTTTTTTTTTGCGGGACTGCGACATTGTGTCGGACAGATCGAACTCCTGACTGACATTTTTGACACTTTTGGCGTACCAGTGACATTACTACAGTAATTAGTGCTATAAAGTCATGTTAAAAGAAGGCCATAAAGCATCTGCCATAGGGCCAATTAAAGTAAACCAGTGGCCAAGCTATGTTTTTTTTAAGTATTTACATATTTATAATAAGCAATTAAGGAGCTTTAAAATGGTTGTAAAGTCAAAACATTGTGTACCTCAATGCATTCCCTGTATTAGGGTAAGAAATGTCCCATTACTTGTTGTGCCCCCCTGCTCGTAACACTTACCTGACTCCCCCCTGCTCGTAACACTTACCTGACTCCTCCCCTTATCCAGAGCTGTCCCCTCTGCAGCACAGCTCCACCCCATCCCTAGTCTCACAGGACATACTGAGAGCTACAGGAGCCATAGGCTTCTGCTGCTGTCAGTCAAATCCTGTGAGGAGGAGTGGGGGGGGGGCATGGCTGAGCCACGCTGTGTGTCTATGAATGCACACAGCCCGGCTCGGGAGCACACATCGTCCCTTAGCAGCCGGCTTGCTAAGGGGGCACCCACAGGAATGAGAAGAGGAGACCACTGGTGGGTGACTTCCAAATTAAGGTACTTGACCACTCTGTTTAATACCATTGTACAGAACAGGTAAGTATAACCTCTTTTTTGTTAGAAATTCTGTATATAGCCCTACATAACAGACAGGCAGTGCACAGTCCATATTGGCTTTGCTTCTTAACTGCAGACAGGGAACAGGACCTTTATTATCAGGGAAAAGACAATAGAGTATGCAGTACCATAGATGCAGCTACAAACTTATAAAACACTGCCATCTACTGGCTTATGTAGTTGTTACACAAAATACTTGAACAATGTATTTTAACACTCCCACATAACTACACCTTACATTAGTCCCATTTCGAATCTCAGTTCTATAAATCTGTTTCAGTTCTCTTCACCAGCAAGCTCTGATCCAATTTTTTTTATCGGAAGTTGGAAGTCTTTGCATCTCGTCCCATTAATTTGGCTCTGGTTTTAATGCTACGTGAGCAACATGGGACAGATGTTTTGCTGGGATGCCTTTATTGTTTCTGGTGGATTTCCTGATCAAAGCCTCTTGTGGCCTGATTTCTTTTTTTACAGCATATGGATCTTCTGCGTTAATTTCTATCTATGTGACACAGATGTGGAATTTAAGCGTTTGTGTTAGTTTATGAAATTTTGAACACACTGAAGTTTAATCGACAATTACACATTTACTGATAGTTACCTTGTTTGTGTCTTGGTGTAGAATTCTATCGGTATCTGTAAAATTCATATGAAGTTCTCAATTGATTTTCCTGATAATCGATTTTGGAGATAGCATGCAGTCATAATTGCTTCTCCCCAGTATGTGATTGGCATATCTGCATCACACGGTATGGTTCTTCCACTCTCACAGAGTGTGGTTCATTCTTTCTGCAACCCGTTTTGCTCTGGGTTGTATGGCACAGTAGTTTGAATATTATGCCATGCTTTCTGAGAATTGCCTGTTATCACCTGTATATGTAGTTCCATTGTCTGTGCGCAATACACTCGGCATTTGGCAAATTTGTTGCTTACTTGAGCCAAATACTGTTCAAGTTCCCCTGCAATGGCAGCTGGTGCATAGGGGGCGCCAGGGCGCCGCCCCCCCCCCTAAAAAGAAGAAGAAAAAAAAATATTAAAAAAGAACAAATAAAGTTTAAAAAAAAATTGCGTTCGCCGGCCTGTGGTGGCTATGGGGGGGAGGGGGGTTACGACCCAGAAGAGGCGCCGATTGGCTGCCTTCTGGGGGCGTAACCTGGGCGCAAGTCATTGCGCTTGGACTCCCCCAGTTTCGTGATATCCTGGCTGTGATTGGTCCGGTCTCCAGCCTGGACCAATCATCATACAGGACACCCGATTGTGACGCCGCTGGCGTCGCAATGGGGGCGGTGCCGGTGCGTGCATCAGTCACTCACCGTCACCGCCCGGTCAGCTTCCCGCCGCCGAAGAGGAGTCCAGTCCGGAGAAGAAGCCGGCGCCGGTCACCTTCCCGCCGCCCGTCACCCGCCGCAGAAGAGGCCGAGAGGGAGATGCGCCGCTCACCTTCCCATCGCCGAACGAAGAAGAGGAGAGGGAGAAGCCGCCGTGACTCACAGGTAAGTGCACTGCTCTCAGTCGGGCACGCACGCATAGCTCTGCATTGGGGAACATGTATACTGGCTGCACTGGAGGCACGCATCGCATGCATAGCTCTGCATTGGGGAACATGTATACTGGCTGCACTGGAGGCACGCACGCATAGCTCTGCATTGGGGGACATGTATACTGGCTGCACTGGAGGCACGCATCGCATGCATAGCTCTGCATTGGGGAACATGTATACTGGCTGCGCTGGAGGCACGCACGCATAGCTCTGCATTGGGGGACATGTATACTGGCTGCACTGGAGGCACGCATGCATAGCTCTGCATTGGGGAACATGTATACTGGCTGCACTGGAGGCACGCATGCATAGCTCTGCATTGGGGAACATGTATACTGGCTGCACTAGAGGCACGCACGCATAGCTCTGCATTGGGGGACATGTATACTGGCTGCACTGGAGGCACGCACGCATAGCTCTGCATTGGGGGACATGTATACTGGCTGCACTGGAGGCACGCACGCATAGCTCTGCATTGGGGGACATGTATACTGGCTGCACTGGAGGCACGCACGCATAGCTCTGCATTGGGAACATGTATACTGGCTGCACTGGAGGCACGCACGCATAGCTCTGCATTGGGGGACATGTATGCTGGCTGCACTGGAGGCACGCACGCATAGCTCTGCATTGGTGGACATGTATACTGGCTGCACTGGAGGCACGCACGCATAGCTCTGCATTGGGGACATGTATACTGGCTGCACTGGAGGCACGCACGCATAGCTCTACATTGGGGGATATGTATACTGGCTGCACTGGAGGCACGCATGCATAGCTCTGCATTGGGGAACATGTATACTGGCTGCACTGGAGGCACGCATGCATAGCTCTGCATTGGGGGACATTTATACTGGCTGCACTGGAGGCACGCACGCATAGCTCTGCATTGGGGAACATGTATACTGGCTGCACTGGAGGCACGCATGCATAGCTCTGCATTGGGGGACATGTATACTGGCTGCACTGGAGGCACGCACGCATAGCTCTGCATTGGGGACATGTATACTGGTGGTCACTGGCTGCACTAGAGGCACGCATGCATAGCTCTGCATTGGGGACATGTACGCTGGTGGTCACTGCATTGGAGGCACGCACGCATATCTCTGCATTGGGGACATGTACACTGGCGGTCACTGCATTGGAGGCACGCACGCATAGCTCTGCATTGGGGACATGTATACTGGTCACTGCATTGGGGACATGTATGCTGGTCACTACATTGAAAGGGGGCATTTATACTGGTCACTATATTGAAGGGGGCATGTACTGTGGGGTTTGTGCTAGGGGCCTGTACTGTGAGGTTTATGCTAGAGGGCCTGTACTGTGGGGTTTATGCTTGAGTTGTTTGTGCGGGGTTTGTGCTTGAGGGGTTTGTGCTGGGGGGGTCTGTACTGTGGGGTTTGTGCCACTCTCAGTCCATGTATCCCATAATAGGATGTCTCTCACAGTATATTCCATAATAGGGCCCCTGTTCCCTATTATGGGATATACTAGTACTGATGGACCCCTTAATATGTGATATATTGGGAGAATTGGTTCACGCAAGCAAAATACAGGGGACAAAATGGGTGGAGTCTATAAGGGGTGTGGCTTCTGAGAAATGGGAGGGGTCAAAATGGAAGGGCGGGGTCTTGCGCCCCCCCATCTTAAAACTTCACCAGTGTAATGTTCTGGTACCTCTGGTACCCTTATTCCACTTTCCAATTCAGTGTATGTGTCCCACCATTCTCTTCTGGTAGGTGCGCATACACCTTTAAGACCGATGCTGTCATCACTGAGCGCCGCAGAGCGGCTATTTCAACCGCCGGCGTTCTCACTCACATGTTCGTTCAACCTGCCTTGAACCTCATATGCTTACAAGCGTACCTCGCTGTCGGAACCTCGCTGCTGATCCCTGTATCCCGCTACCGGATCACTCGCTCATACCGAACTTCTCTACTACTGCTTGCTATTAGTGATAAGTACCCCGCAGGGGAATCCTCCATAACCTTCCTACTAAGCTTACACTATCTAGCTCTGCATATTAAGGACTGTTACTATCATCTGCACTGTTTAGATTGCTAGCTCTTGAGCCTACTAACATCTATCCTTGCACTGGGTTAGTCTCTCCTGTATGTCATCTGCTATCCTACCACCTACTACCATACATGATTGCTAACCTATCTGCATCCTACCTGTTACCATCTATACTCTCATGAACATTTCTCTCAAGTGCTGTTCACCTATTGTCACTGTTCATACCTGTCTCTTCAGCTCATCACCACTATACTGCTATATACATCTATCACTCCAGGAACATCTTATTGAGTGTGTATATTTGTATGCTGAATCAGACAAACCACAGTGATGAGTCTTGGGAGTTGGAATTGGTATTTCAACGTATCTCTACATGACTGCTGAGTGGAGTTTTTCTGCAGCTGCAAATCCATCTTGTTTCAGAAACGCAGGAGCGTTACAGATTGAACGAACCTAAAATGGATTCAGCAGATCTACCCACTCAAGTGACACAATTAAAACAACAAGTCACTGCGTTAATACACGCTCTTACTGAATTAAAAGAAGACAATCAGGCTCTGAAGCAGCAGGTAACCCGTCTATCACAACTTGCCGCTGCTCAGCCCCCTGAACCCAAAATAAATCCTCCTCTAGTGTTTACAGGTGATCGCAAAAAATGTAGTGAATTCAAAAACGCCTGTCAGTTACTTTTCTTGCTAAAACCTCGTACCTACCTTACTGATCATATCAAAGTCTGTACTATTATTTCATACCTAACGGGTGATCCACGGGCCTGGGCAGACTCTCTCTTTGAGAAAAATGATCAGCTTCTCAACTCCTATGCTTTATTCCTAGCGGAACTCGCTAGTCTATATGATGACCCCAATAGGCAGAGTACTGCCGATATTCAATTGAGGTCCTTGAAACAAGGTAGGAGACCTGTAGAAGACTTTGTAGCAGAGTTCAAAAGATGGACCCTTGATTCAGGGTGGAATGATACATCTCTGAGAACTCAATTTAGACTCGGCCTATCAGAAGCCTTTAAAGACGAGCTCGCCCGAGCGGATTTACCGGACACCCTGGATGCTTTGATACAACTCAGTATCAACATAGACAGGAGGCTGCGAGAAAGAAAGGCTGAAAAAATGGGAATGCCATTGTCCAGTCCTTCTCAGATTTCGGCCGTTGACCCTACTCCTATGGAGGTAGGAACCATACGCCCACCTTTATCAACTACTGAAAGAGCCAGGAGACGATCCAGTAATCTTTGCTTGTACTGCGCATCCCCGGATCACATGATAAGCGTCTGTCCCCTTGTCCGCAAAAAAGAGGGTGAGTGTTCTCATGTCCTCCTAGGGGGATTGACAACTTCATTTACTAACCCTTATCTTTTTGTTTGTTTGACATTGCAGTGGGACCAGACTAGGATTACCACTAAGGCCATGATCGACACAGGATCTTGCGGAAATTATATCGATATACGTTTTGCTACTTTAAATAAAGTACCTATTATTTCAAAACCTAAGCCTGTCTCTGTGAGTCTTATTAGCGGTATTCCGTTATCTTCTGGCCCAATCACTAATCAGACACAAGCACTCCTAGTCACCACTAACGAGTCTCATTCGGAGACCACTACCTTCGACCTATTATCTTCGCCCCACTTTCCCATTGTTTTGGGACTTCCCTGGTTACACACACATCAACCAACCATAGATTGGAAGAAACGGACCCTAACCTTCCTCTCTTACTATTGCGAGAGTACGTGTAACCTCCCGTCTTATGGAAAGATCCTGTCTGTGGTGTCAGATGAGATTGCACCACTATGCTATCAGGATCTGTCCGAAGTTTTTCTTGAGAAAAATGCTCAAGTACTGCCTCCCCATAGGGATTATGATTGCACTATTGATCTACTCCCAAATAGTAAATTGCCTTTTGGTCATGTTTATCCTCTTTCGCAGGATGAACTTTCCCATCTCAAAGAATACTTGCATGAGAATTTGACAAAAGGTTTTATTAGACCTTCCACTTCTTCCACAGCTGCAGGACTTTTTTTTGTCCGCAATAAAGACTCAAGTCTCAGGCCTATTATCGACTATAGGCAATTGAACGCCATTACAGTAAAAGATCGCTATCCTTTGCCGCTTATCCCTGAACTCATTGAACAAGTGCGTGGAGCTACCTACTTTTCAAAATTGGACCTGAAAGGGGCATACAATCTAATCCGAATCCGTGATGGAGATGAGTGGAAGACAGCATTCAGAACCAGATACGGATTGTTCGAATATCTTGTAATGCCATTTGGGCTATGTAACGCTCCCGCAGCCTTCCAACGATTCATAAACGATATCTTTAGAGACTTACTTGATGTTTGTGTTGTGGTATATCTGGACGATATACTTATTTATTCACGATCCTTGTCTGAACATATAAAACATGTAAGACTTGTGTTATCCAGATTACTCACACACAATCTATACGTGAAACTAAAAAAATGCTTATTTCATAAAGAAGAAGTATTATTCCTAGGATACATCATATCCAAAACAGGAATCAAGATGGATATGAGTAAGATATCCTGTATTCAAGATTGGCCTATACCAACCACCCGCAAAGCACTACAGCGATTCCTTGGATTTTCAAACTTCTATAGGAAGTTCATCAAGAACTTCTCTGCCATTGTGAGACCTCTCACACAACTCACAAGTATTAAGAAACCATTTAAATGGTCAGATGAAGCAAATGAAGCTTTCCGCCTGTTAAAAACAAGCTTTACCTCTGCTCCCATACTACGCCATCCAGACCCATCCCTCCAATACATTCTGGAAGTAGATGCGTCAAATATGGCAGTAGGAGCAGTACTCTCCCAACGACCAACGAATACTTCACCACTCCATCCAGTTGCCTTCTTCTCTAAATCTCTAAGCAGCCCAGAGGTGAATTACCCAGTGGGTGAAAAGGAACTGCTTGCTATAAAACTGGCTCTGGAGAATTGGCGACATCTACTTGAAGGCACCCAATTACCAATACTCATATATACAGATCATAAAAATCTTCAATATCTTCAGACTAACAAAACCCTCTCCCACCGGCAGGTACGATGGTCACTATTCTTCCTAAGATTTAACTTCCTAGTGACCTACACACCTGCAGACAAGAATAAAAAAGCGGATGCGCTATCACGATTAACTGAAGATAATTACTCCGAAATCCCTTCCGTTCCTATAATACCCTACAAGCGTATTATTGGGGTTGTCCATTCCTTGAAGGAAGAGATTCTGCACAGTATAGGTTTGGATTCACCTCCACCACAACTAAGTGCTGATGCAGAAGGCTTCCTCTACTACAACGACAAACTCTACATACCCCCTACTATGCGCACCAAGATCTTGGAATTGTCACATGATGTGCCTATGGCAGGACATATGGGTATGACAAAGACCCTTAATTTGATTACCAGGCAGTTTTGGTGGCCTGATATGAAGACATCTATACAAAAATTTGTCTCTTCGTGCAACGTCTGTGCCAGGTCCAAAATTGACACTACAAAACCATCCGGTCTACTATGCAGTCTACCAATACCCCAGACTCCATGGGAAGTTGTGTCCTTTGACTTTATAGTAGAACTACCACCTTCCAAAGGATTTAATACCATTTTAGTGTCAGTGGACCATCTGACAAAGATGGCACATTTCGTTGCTATTCGCAGACTACCTTCGTCCAAACAAACAGCGGAACTACTGATGAAACATGTCTTTAAGTTACATGGTATTCCAAAAACTCTTTTGTCTGACCGTGGATCACAATTCATCTCCAAGTTTTGGCAAGAACTATGTCACATACTACGAATTGAGCGAAAGCTCACTTCTCCCTACCATCCCACCTCCACCTCTTGTACAAGTTGAAGGCGGAGAAGAATATGAGATAAAGGAGATTCTGGATTCTCGTATCCACAGAAGAAAACTCCAATATCTAGTACGATGGAAGAACTATGGGCCCCAAGACGACACCTGGCTGGATACCTCTGATATACATGCCCCTAGGCTGATTCGCAATTTTCACGCGAAATACCCGGAAAAAACAGTTCTAGAGGCCTTCCGGAGCCGGCCTTAAGGGGGGGGTACTGCAATGTTCTGGTACCTCTGGTACCCTTATTCCACTTTCCAATTCAGTGTATGCGTCCCACCATTCTCTTCTGGTAGGTGCGCATACACCTTTAAGACCGATGCTGTCATCACTGAGCGCCGCAGAGCGGCTATTTCAACCGCCGGCGTTCTCACTCACATGTTCGTTCAACCTGCCTTGAACCTCATATGCTTACAAGCGTACCTCGCTGTCGGAACCTCGCTGCTGATCCCTGTATCCCGCTACCGGATCACTCGCTCATACCGAACCTCTCTACTACTGCTTGCTATTAGTGATAAGTACCCCGCAGGGGAATCCTCCATAACCTTCCTACTAAGCTTACACTATCTAGCTCTGCATATTAAGGACTGTTACTATCATCTGCACTGTTGTTTAGATTGCTAGCTCTTGAGCCTACTAACATCTATCCTTGCACTGTGTTAGTCTCTCCTGTATGTCATCTGCTATCCTACCACCTACTACCATACATGATTGCTAACCTATCTGCATCCTACCTGTTACCATCTATACTCTCATGAACATTTCTCTCAAGTGCTGTTCACCTATTGTCACTGTTCATACCTGTCTCTTCAGCTCATCACCACTATACTGCTATATACATCTATCACTCCAGGAACATCTTATTGAGTGTGTATATTTGTATGCTGAATCAGACAGACCACAGTGATGAGTCTTGGGAGTTGGAATTGGTATTTCAACGTATCTCTACATGACTGCTGAGTGGAGTTTTTCTGCAGCTGCAAATCCATCTTGTTTCAGAAACGCAGGAGCGTTACAACCAGCCGCCACTGTTCCCCTGGTACTTCACTTTTGCTGTGTAACAGATATAGTGTAGTACACATGGAGTAATAATCTATAAAAGTGAGAAAATACTGAAAAGATCTGAATTAATTAAGTCCAGAGGTTTCTTAGCTCTGCTCTGTTGCTTTGCTTTGGAAAGGCTTTTCTTGACATTTTCCTTTTATACAGCTGGTGCATTTCATTGTTTGATCACATGGACTAATTTTTATTCCACTTGCATAGTCATTCGCAGGTAATTTATTTATTATGTCAGGAGTTGTGTGGCCAAGGCACCTGTGCCATGTGTGAATGCAGTTTGAATGTTTTTCCTCCTTGGCAGTATTAATCACCACATTGCAGTTCAGTTGATAGAGTTTATCTGTAATTTTAGCCTTTGCAAGTAAGATATCCTCTTTTGTGATGGCATAACTGTCATCTTGAAAGGGCACTACATTGCCTTGTTTTGTGAGCTTCTTCACAGACAAAAGATTTGTTTTCAAGAGCATGGATATAGAGGACATTTTTCACAGTTATCTTTCTGGTGACACTCTGAAAAATAGGACAGTAAAGAAAACTGTATCCTATTCCTTCTAATGTCATTATTTGCCCATTAGCTGTGGTGTTTTTTTTCTTCTTTATCTTGCGTTCACCCCAGGTACAATTTAAAGAAGTACGAATTTAAAGCCTGACTTCAGCACTACTTCTGCAAGATTTTTAATGATTTGATAAGACTTCAGTGCTACTTCAGTGAGAGGGGCTGTCCATTAGTGATGGACGAACACCAGCCGGGGCGGTGCGCAAACGTTAGCCGCAAACTTTCTCAAATGTCCGCGAACCACAAGTTCGCGGCGGGCCCTATTGACTTTAATGGGAGGCGAACTTTAAAAACCTTTAGGTCATATTTGCAGCCACAAAAGACTTACTAGCTGTGCACAAATAGTCCCACCACATTGACAATGTCATAACAGAAGTATTGCAATTGGAAAAGTTGCCCTAAAAATTTTTTTTTCCCTAAATCAGCCAGAACTGACAGCAGCCGGTAAATACATGTCAAATAAATATAGGGTCCATTCACACATCTGTAAAATGGGTCTGTATTCATTCCACAATTTGTCGGAACGTTTACAGACCCATTGATTTTTCAATTCCAGTCTGAAAAATTAGGCATTCACAGGATAAAGAAGTAAGTGTTGGCCATTCCAGGCCCCAAAAATTAGCCCACATGGGTTTACCTGACATCTAAGAATGTTGTATTCTGTGGCTGAAGGTACATTAGGCATTCACAGGATACAGAAGTAAGTGTCGGCCATAAAAGGCCCCAAAAATTAGCCCACATGGGTTTACCTGACAGCTAAGAACGTTGTATTCTGTGGCTGAAGGTACATTAGGCATTGACAGGATACAGAAGTAAGTGTCGGCCATAAAAGGCCCCAAAAATTAGGCATTCAATGGACATGAAATCCCTTTTCTGCCGCTGTATTTGCCGAAGACAAGGACCATGAATTGTTGTGGGTGGATGGCGGTCTGGTGGATATTTGTGGCCTGTCATGGGGAATTTAAATGAAACATGGTCTACTGGTCACATGTGTTGAATTCCTCAGAGATCCATGCCTCATTCATTTTTATAAATGTGAGGTAGTCAACACTGTCATGAGCTAGGCGAGTGCGCTTATTGATCACGATCCCCCCTGCTGCGCTGAACGTCCTTTCGGACAGGACACTGGATGGGGGGCAAGTCAACAGTTCCATTGCAAATTGTGCAAGTTCTGGCCAGGGGTCAAGCCTGCCCACCCAGTAGTCCAGGGTTCATCACTCCTCAGAGCATCCACATCAGCTGTTAACCCGATGTAGTGGTACACCTGTCGGTCTAGGCATTCCCTGATGCTGGATCCAGAGTACAGCTGTGAAGTGACCAACACATCTTCAAACCGCCCTCTTCTTGCAGGCGCTGTTGGATTGCTACCCACAACTGTCTCTCTGTGACTGGAAATTCCTCTGCCAGCGCATGCAAAAGCAGAATGCAGCATTTCTCGCAGCAAGGCCTGGAAGCAGGGCCGTCTTTAAGGCAGGGCAAAAGGGGAAGCTGCCCAAAGCAGCTGCCTCATACTTGCCAACTATCCCTGTTTAATTTCCCTTAAAGTTTTAGTCCCATAGCTGCCCAGCTCTGCCCTATTGCCATGTACAGATGACTCACCTGCAGACCCGGTGTTTACCTGTAAATAACCTTCAATGATATGTAAATTGTGTGTCATTAATATGTAAATAGCCATGGACCAGCAGAATTGATATGTAAATAGAGGCAGCATTCATTTGTATATCATGACACCCTGAGGTCATATCCACCTTCACTTCTGTTGAATGCTGCCCACTGGGGAGGTAAAGGGGCATGCTTGAAAGTCCTGTCTACAACTGAGGTCATTAAGCCTACCATCACCCTGTTCTGCAAAGGTATGCAAATTGGCGTGGGAACCTTTTTTCAAAATACCATGGTGGCACAGCACCCTGAATTTTGGTGGATGTGAATACGCAGGTGAAGGTGTCATTTACAATTAATGCCACTGCTGTGTACCAGGTGAAGGGCAACACATTTCTGTGGTGTCAGGAAAGCAATTTTGCATGTTTTTCTGACACAAGAAATGTGAATGCAGGCTAAATGTCTCAGTTACATTGGTGGTCAGTGTAAATCTTCTCATTACATTGGGGCTTGGTGAAAAATCCTTTCATTCACACTAGGGGCCAGTGTAAATGCCCCCCTTACTTTGGTTGTCAGTGTAACGTCTTCATTACATTGGTAATCAGTGTACATTTTCCTTTACAGTGGTGGTAAGTGCAGAATTGCCCTTACATTGGTGGTACAAATCTCCTCAACAATGGTTGTCAGTGTAAACTCCCCCTTACATGGAGGTCATTGTATATTCCCCCTTACACTGGTGGTTGGTAAAAATGCTCCTATTACATTGGTGTCAGTGTAGAAATCCCTCTTTATATTGGTGGGAGGCGTAAAATCACCAGTTGAATTGTGGTCAGTGCAAATTACCCCTCACATTGGTGGTCTGCGTAGAATTCCCCCTCTATATACTTGCCAAAGATTTCCTGCTTTGCTCTACATGATTCAGAATTTGCCAGTGTACTGCCTCCTGACTAATCCCATCCCCCCACCACTGCCACTGATCCCATCTACCCTTCAGCATTGCCACTGATCACCCCTCTTCCCCAGCAATGCCACTGATCCCAGGAGTCCTAGTACCCCTAGGAGTTTTCTATCTACTGATGGGTCCCCTCGCCTCCCCAGTCCATGGTGTGCAGGCAAGCAACCAATCAGTGGGCAGTAATGTTATAGTGAAAATACTGCGCTAACAAACAAAATTAGTGAACAAATAGCTGCTGACACTCCAACAGACTGTGATGGCATCCAAATATAACATAAAACAGTGCAGCGCTCAAAAAATTTAGGTGAGTGTTAATAAATACACACTTTATATCCAAAATAAAGTCCAATAATATACAATGAAAGTCCAATAATAAAATTGAACAAAAATAAGGTGACCAGTCCCACACAAGAAAGTGGCTAGCTTGTGATATTGTCAATCCCACACCAAAAGAGAATATAATTCACTCACCAGATGGAATGGACCCAAAGTACCTTACAGCAATTGGGTCATGCAGGCTGAAAGTGATGATCTCTCTGGAACAGAATAGCAATGGCTTCCACAGATTCTCCGGATGGCGGATGTTTAAGGTCCCTCAAGGAAGGTCCACGTACGGATATCTAGAAATCCCCACTCAGGAAAGTGTGTGATGGGATAAACCGGAGAGACACCATAGCGTGATACAGTTTAAATGATTTATTGAAATAAAGAAAGTAATGCACTTACAATGGGTCAGATGGTAAGAAACATTCAATACAATTCGGCACTCTTTACAAATCCTAACGCATTTCATTACACATAACATTTTCAAAGGAATTAGCCTGGTGCCAAAATCGACATACCTTGTATTTATAAGGGTGTAAAGGAACAGCTGATGAAAATCAGGAATTGATGACACACTGCGCCATTCCAATATGGCGCCGCCGTGTGAGTCAAGCCTCCTTCTGGTACACCAATTGGGAGGTGTCTTCATTAATGGGAACCAATCTAAATAAGCGTTGTATTATAAATTAAACTGTGTTGTAGCCATGCCACACTGGCGTGCGGTTCAAACCTCCCTATGAGGTAAATCAAGGAGGCTGATCCGTCGCCAGGAAGTGACACTCCCGGAAGGCCACCTCTCCCATTGGTTAGGGAGTAATTGTAAACACCGTGCATAATCTCCGGTCACGCCGGATGTGACGTAATCACGTCACTGCAAGTGACTACAAGATGTGTCCAAGCCTCCTTATCGAACCTGGAAGTGACGGTAATAGAGGGTAAATCAGAAAAAACGTAGACCGAACGTCTACAGCATTCACCAGCGAAGGTGGCTGGTGATAAAATATATATTCTCAACAAGGAAAATATTAAAAACAATAAATTTACATCTAGGGAACAAAAGATTGAGCAATCTTAAAAAATTAAAAAGGTGATAAAATCACGTTAAAAATAAATGTAAATGTGATCAGATTTAAAAGATGGATAAAATCACATAAAAAGCCCCTCTAAGCTTTGCATAAATATTAAAAAGTAATAATCTAAAAAGATGCATTAATAGGATTTGCAACAACAACAAAGGACCATAATATAAAAACAGATTAAATGGGTGCAAACATGTGTCTATTCACGGGACAAAATGTGGATAGGGAACATCAAATAAAATTAAGAAGTGCTCATAAAAGCATTGATGTCCCACTCAACATTTAAGCCATAAGGTACATAAGTCTGCAAGGAGTAAATCCAGTAGGTTTCTAAACGGGAAACTCCTTGTTTACCCGACCCTCCTCTCCATGGAACTGTGTAATGTATCTGTCAATCACTTGAAAGGTGGTGCCCCTAGGATCTTTGTTGTGATGGCTTAAATAATGTTTTGGGACACTATGATTGTTTTTTCCGGCAATAATGTTAGAGATGTGTTCGTTTACACGGATGGAGAAAGTTCTGATAGTCCGACCAATGTATTGTTTTTTGCATGGACAGGTAATCAAATAAACTACATAGGTAGTGTTGCAGGTAGCAAAGAACTTGATATGGTAAATCCCATTGGTGGTATTAGATTGGAAAGTCAGAAACTTCCTCCTGGGGTCCGCATTCAATTTGCAGACTCTACATTTTCTGCACGGAAAAAAAAAACAATAAAATTGTGAAAAAAAGTTGGTTTAACGGGTGAATTAATAACATTCGGGGCCAATTGGCCTCTAACGGAAGGAGCTCCCCTGAAAAAAGTGGGCAGTAATGATGTGCACTGGAATAAAGAGGGGTTTTTTTGGTGTCTCAAGCCAAAGTGGTGGGACTTTGTGGGCAAGTATCAATTCAAAATGAGTAAAAAATGTATCTCAATTTATTCCAATAATACATAAAGATAAATAAAAGTAAATATATATATCAATGATGTGAGCATTTGTGTTGGGTACAGGCCCAATGTGATAAAAATTGGAGAAAGAAAGATTCTCAACGAATCTGTGACATGTGTGATAAACTTGTGACAATTATATGGATCTTGTCTCTGTGTATCCTGTGTACAGCCCAGGAACGAGTGGTTCACAGAGTTTCATTCATAATCTGACGCGTTTCAGCTGTATTAGCCTTTTTCAAAGGTTTTTGTCACCTGGCTGTAATGCATAATCAATAATATTTCAATGATATGCCAAAAAAGGGCTGATTTCCTTTCTAGGTGTTTTCTTAGGGTTCCGAACAAAGCCATAATGTCTGAGTCCTGTTGTTCCTGCCCTTGGAAACTCTTTTGGATGTCCGACATGAGGGCATTCCATCCATCTCCCATCAGGTCTCCTGTGGGTATCTCTTCAATTGTGGAAGGGTTATACGTGGATCTCAGCCTTGTTGGTTGAGAAGAAGGGTGTGGGGTATAATATCCCCTTATTCTTATGTGATGTTATCACCAAAAAAGGGGGAGAAAGTACTACCCAACCCTTAAAAATAATTTCATTTATGGGGTCCTGCTGAGCGACCCAATAGAGTTAGTGTATTTTTTAATGGTTTCTTGTCCACCTAAAGATCAATGAGAACATGGATGTATTATCCATCCGGTTGATTTAACGAGGGGGTGGGGGTTTTTGATCTTAGGGTGGTATGAGTAGGTTTTGCCTCCGTCCCTGTGACTTGGAATAAAGAGGGTTTTTTTGGTGTCTCAAGCCAAAGTGGTGGGACTTTGTGGGCAAGTAAGTATCAATTCAAAATGAGTAAAAAATGTATCTCAATTTATTCCAATAATACATAAAGATAAATAAAAGTAAATATATATATCAATGATGTGAGCATTTGTGTTGGGTACAGGCCCAATGTGATAAAGATTGGAGAAAGAAAGATTCTCAACGAATCCGTGACATGTGTGATAAACTTGTGACAATTATATGGATCTTGTCACTGTGTATCCTGTGTACAGCCCAGGAACAAGTGGTTCACAGAGTTTCATCCATAAATCTGACGCGTTTCGGCTGTATTAGCCTTTTTCAAAGGTTTTTGTCACCCAGCTGTAAATTACAAAATTATCTACTTTGGGATGTATAATGAAACTAAAACCATACATATATATGTTCTTTTCAGAAAGAATGATTCAGGATAATTTTGGAGTATTAACCAATCATCTATATATGAACACTTTCAAACCTGGTTGTGAGTAAATTTTTAAACAATGGTATTATATGACCCCATTAACCATATATACGACATTATAACAATAAATATATCCTTCCAGACCATGGTACCCTACGGCTCCTTGTTGCAGGTTTAGAGGACACAGAGAGAATTTTGGTTTGCAGAAACAAAATTTAAACAAAGTATGTACCTAACATTTTATCATTATATAATTTCAAATTGTATATATATTTCCACTAACGGAAATATTATTGATTATGCATTACAGCTGGGTGACAAAAACCTTTGAAAAAGGCTAATACAGCCGAAACGCGTCAGTTTATGGATGAAACTCTGTGAACCACTCGTTCCTGGGCTGTACACAGGATACACAGAGACAAGATCCATATAATTGTCACAAGTTTATCACACATGTCACGGATTCGTTGAGAATCTTTCTTTCTCCAATCTTTATCACATTGGGCCTGTACCCAACACAAATGCTCACATCATTGATATATATATTTATTTTTATTTATCTTTATGTATTATTGGAATAAATTGAGATACATTTTTTACACATTTTGAATTGATACTTACTTGCCCACAAAGTACCACCACTTTGGCTTGAGACACCAAAAAACCCCCTCTTTATTCCAAGACACAGGGACGGAGGCAAAACCTACTCATACCACCCTAAGATCAAAAACCTTAATGATGATGTGCACTAACCTCTTGCAACCGATTATTGATCGGTAAGGATGTGCAGTAACCTCTAGCAGCCAATCAGCGAGCAGTAATAATGTGCAGTAACCTCTAGTAACCAATTAGTGAGTGGTAAGGATGTTCAGTAGCCTCTAGCAACCAATCAGTGAGCAGTGTTATTGTACAGTAATCTCTAGAAACCAATCAACAAGCAGTAGTCATGTGCTGTAACCTCGAGTAAATAAACTGTGAGCCATAATGTGTGCTGTAACTTCTAGCAGTCAGTCAGTGAGCAGTAATGATACACTGTAACCTCTGGCAACCAATCACAATTGCTGCCTGATCTGATTAAGTAAACTGATTTTAAGTCTAGCTGCTGTTTACTGTATGTCTCAAAGAAGGTGGAGAGCGAAATTGGATGGGGGGCCCAAGAAAATGTTTGCCCAGGGTCCAATCAATAATAAAGACGGCCCTGCCTAGAAGTGCAGCATTCTGACCGCCCTCTGATGGTGGTAACATTTCCGCCATTTTTTGTTTGTACCTGGGGTCTAAGTACATTGCCACCCAGTACTGATCCTTGGCCTTTATGCCTTTTATACGGGGGTCCCCTTTAAAACACTGGAGCATGAAGGCCCCCATTCGCACTAAACTGGACGCGGTGTAGTGGCCTGGCTCCAGCTCATCATCCAGGATAATGTCGTCCTTGTTCTCCCCCCCCCCCCCCATCCACGGACAACACCAGGGATCCCAGACAGGTTTAAAGCATGCTCTTCTTGCTCCTCCTCATCCGCCCCGGCCCCATCCTCCTCTGACTCCTCTTCAGACTCCTGTTGTTGACTTACCTCAGATGGAGTAGCATCCCCTGGGAATTCATCCAACATTGCGACTTCCTCATCTTCCTGCTCCTGCTCCTCGATGGCTTGATCAATGACACGACGCAATGCACGCTCCAGTAAGAAGGCGTAAGGTACGATATCACTGATGGCACCCTGGCCGTGACTGACCAGTTTGGGGATTTCATCAAATGGCCGCAGAAGTCTGCATGCATCGCACATGTGCAGCCACTGGCGAGGTGAAAAAAACCCAAGCTCCCCAGAACCTGTCCTGCCACAGAGTTCGTACAGGTAGTCATTAACTGCGCGTTTCTGCTGGAGCAGCCTATCAAGCATATGCAACGTTGAGTTCCATCACATCGAGCAGTCACAAATAAGATGCCTGATGGGCAGGTTGTGTCGCCGCTGAATGTCAGCAAGGTGAGCCATGGCTGTGTAAGATCTTCTGAAATGGCCCGAGATTTTTCTGGCCTGCCGCAAGACGTCCTGGACCCCAAGGTATTTGGCAACGAATCGCTGCACGACAAAGTTTAGGACGTGTGCCATGCATGGCACGTGTGTTATTGTGCCCGGTTTCCGCGCACTCAGCAGATTGGCACCGTTGTCGCACACCACTTTACCAACTGTCAAATTGTGCGCTGTCAGCCACTGATCTGCCTGTGAACGCAAAGCTGAAAGGAGTGCAAAGACCAGTGTGGCTCTTGGCTTCCAGGCACAACAGACACAGCATGGCAACGTCTCACCTGGCATGTGGAATAGGTTCTGGGGATCTTGGGCGGCGCAGCGGAAGAGACGGTAGCAGCGGAAAAGGAGGAGTCAGCCGAGGAGGAGAGATGGATGGAGTAGAAGGAGGAGAAGAAGAGGCAGGCCTGCATGCAATCCGTGGCGCTAAAACCAAATCTACATGAGTGCCATGGTTTACATGCTTGACAGCCGTCAGAAGGTTCACCCAGTGGGCAGTAAAAGTGATATACCTTCCCTGCCCTTGTTTGCTAGACCATGTGTCTGTGGTCAGATGTATCTTGGCACCGACACTGTGTGCCAGAGATACATTTACTTGCCACTGAACATGGCCATACAGCTCTGGAATGCCCTTCTGCTAGAAATATTTCCTGCCTGGGACCTTCCATTGGGGTGTTCCAATGGGCACAAATTTCCAAAAGGCCTCCGAGTCCACCAGTTGATATGGCAGTAGTTGGCGGGCTATCAGTTCTGACAAGCCAGCAGTCAAACGTTGGGAAAGAGGGTTATCCGGCGTCATCATTTTTTTACGCTCAAACATTTGGGCCATGGAAGCCTGCCTTTTTCGAGAACAATGTGAGGACGGCATGATGGAAGGTGGAGTGGAGGACAAATGTGAGGAGAAGGAGAAGAGGCTGGATGGTGAGAGCCTGGAGTGTGGCTTTGTGGGTTCTGATGGCGTTGCTCCCACTGGGCTCGGTGATGGGAGTTCAGGTGCCTTCTTAAGGCGGTCGTCCCTAGGTGAGTGTTGGGCTTACCGCGACTTATGCGTTGATTGCAAAGGCTGCAGATGGCAAAACTGTTGTCAGCAGTGGACACATTAAAAAAAGCCCACACTGCGGAGCCAGGTGCCGGCGTCCTGGGAGCGCTAGATGGGACCGTACATGGTTGATGGCTGTAATGTTCTGGTACCTTTGGTACCCTAATTCCACTTTTCCTAAGTGTATGCGCCCCACCATTCTCTTTTGGTAAGGTGCGCATACACCTTTAAGATCGATGCTGTCATCACTGAGCGCCGCTGGAGCGGCTATTTCAACCTCCGGCGGTCTCACTCACATGTTCGTTCAACGCCGCATAATCTGCCTTGAAGCTCTCATGCTTGCAAGCATACCTCGCTATCGGAACCACGCTGCTGATCCCTGTATCCCGCTACCGGATCATCCGCTCTTGCCGAACCTCTCCTCTACTACATTGCTACTAGTGATAAGTACCCCACAGGGGAAACCTCTATAACCTTCATACTAAAGCTTACACTATCTAGCTCTGCATACTAAGGACTATTACTACATCTGCATTAACTAAGATTGCTAGCTCTTGAGCCTAATACCATCTGCTCTTGCACTGGGTTGGTCTATCCTGTATGTTCACCTGCTACTCTATCATCTGCTACCATACATGATTGCTTAACCTATCTGCATCCCATCTGCTACTATCTTACTTTCAAGAACATTCCTTTCAAGTGTCTGTCATCTACCATCTCTACCCAACCTGTCTCTTCAGCCTATCATCACTATATTACTATACATATAAGTCACTCTAGGAACATCTTATTGAGTGTGTGTATCTACTTGCTGAATTGAGACTATCCACACATGATGAGTCTTGGGAGTTGGGATTGGTGTCTCAGCGTTTCTCTACATGACTACTGAAGTGGAATATTTCTGCAGCTGTAAATCCACATTATACATAAAACGCAGGAGCGTTACAGATTGAACGAACCTCAAATGGATTCAGCAGAAATAACCACTCAGGTGACACAATTAAAACAGCAAGTAACTGCGTTAATACACGCACTTGCTGAATTAAGAGAAGAAAATCAGGCTCTGACGCAGCAGGTAACCAGACTGACACAACTTACCACTGCTCAGTCCCCTGAACCCAAAATAAATCCTCCTTTGGTATTTACAGGCGATCGCAAAAAATTTCGCGAATTTAAAAACGCATGTGAGTTACTTTTCTTGCTAAAACCCCGTACCTACCTTACTGATCACATTAAGGTTTGTACTATTATTTCTTACCTAACAGGCGATCCTCGGGCCTGGGCAGACTCTCTTTTTGAGAAAAACGATCAGCTTCTCAAATCCTATACCTTATTTCTAGCAGAACTTACTAGCCTATATGATGATCCCAATAGGCAGAGTACTGCCGATCTTCAATTAAGGTCCTTGAAACAAGGTAGGAGACCTGTGGAAGACTTTGTCGCAGAATTCAAGAGATGGACCCTTGATTCAGAATGGAATGATGCATCTCTGAAAACTCAATTTAGGCTTGGCCTATCAGAGGCCGTTAAAGACGAGCTCGCCCGAGCGGATCTGCCAAAAACCCTGGATGCATTGATACAACTCAGTATCACCATAGATAGAAGACTACGAAAAAGAAAGGCTGAAAAAATGGGAATGCCATTATCCAGTTCTTCTCGGATTTCGGCCGATGACCCCACTCCTATGGAGGTAGGAACCATACGCCCACCTCTATCAACTATGGAAAGAGCCAGAAGACGATCTGGTAATCTCTGCTTGTACTGTGCATCCCCGGATCACAAGATAAACGTCTGTCCCCTAGTCTACAAAAAGAAGGGTGAGTGTTCACATGTCCTCCTAGGGGGATTGACAACTTCAATTACTAACCCTTACCTTTTTGTTTGCTTAACATTACAGTGGGACCAGAACAGGATTACTACTAAGGCCATGATTGACACAGGATCTTGTGGAAATTATATTGACATACGTTTTGCTGCTTTAAATAAAGTCCCTATTATTTCTAAACCTAAACCTGTCTCAGTGAGTCTTATTAACGGTGTTCCTTTATCCTCTGGTCCGATCACTGATCAGACACAGGCACTCCTAGTCACTACTAACGGGTCTCATATGGAGACCACTACCTTCGATCTAATACCTTCACCCCACTTTCCCATTGTTTTGGGACTTCCCTGGTTACACACACATCAACCAACCATAGATTGGAAGGAACGGACCCTGGCCTTCCTCTCTTGCTATTGCGAGGGTACGTGTAACCTCCCGTCTTCCGGGAAGATCCTGTCTGTGGTGACAGATGAGATTGCACCACTATGTTATCAGGATCTCTCTGAGGTTTTTCTTGAGAAAAATGCTCAAGCACTACCTCCCCATCGAGACTATGATTGTAGTATTGATCTACTCCCAAATAGCAAATTGCCGTTCGGTCATGTTTATCCTCTTTCACAGGATGAACTTTCCCATCTCAAAGAATATTTGGATGAGAATTTGAAAAAAGGTTTTATTAGACCTTCCACTTCTTCCACAGCAGCAGGACTCTTTTTTGTCCGCAATAAGGACTCAAGTCTCAGGCCTATCATCGACTATAGGCAATTGAATGCTATTACAATAAAAGATCGCTATCCTCTACCGCTTATCCCTGAACTCATTGAGCAGGTGCGTGGAGCTACCTATTTTTCAAAATTGGACCTGAAAGGGGCATACAATCTCATTCGAATCCGTGATGGACACGAGTGGAAGACTGCATTCAGAACCAGATACGGATTGTTCGAATATCTTGTAATGCCATTCGGGCTATGCAACGCCCCTGCAGCCTTTCAACGATTTATAAACGATATTTTCAGAGACTTACTAGATGTCTGTGTTGTGGTATATCTGGACGATATACTTATATATTCACGATCCTTGTCTGAACACATAAGACATGTAAGACTAGTATTATCGAGATTGCTTGCACACAACCTATACGTGAAACTGAAAAAATGCTTGTTTCATAAAGAAGAGGTACTGTTTCTAGGCTACATCATATCCAAAACAGGAATCAAGATGGACATGAGTAAGATATCCTGCATTCAGGATTGGCCTACACCAACCACCCGCAAGGCGCTACAGCGATTCCTTGGATTTTCTAATTTCTACAGGAAATTCATCAGGAACTTCTCTGCCATTGTGAGACCCCTCACACAGCTCACTAGCATTAAGAGACCATTCAAATGGTCAGATGAAGCAAATAAAGCTTTTCACCTGTTAAAGACAAGGTTTACTTCTGCTCCCATACTACGCCATCCAGACCCATCCCTCCAATACATTCTGGAAGTAGATGCATCAAACATGGCAGTAGGAGCAATACTCTCCCAACGACCAACTAACACTTCACCACTCCATCCAGTCGCCTTCTTTTCTAAATCCTTAAGCAGTCCAGAGGTAAATTACCCCGTGGGTGAAAAGGAACTGCTTGCTATAAAATTGGCTCTGGAGAATTGGTGACATCTACTCGAAGGCACCCGATTACCAATACTTATATACACGGACCATAAAAATCTTCAATATCTTCATACTAACAAAACTCTCTCTCACCGACAGGTACGATGGTCACTATTCTTTCTAAGGTTTAACTTCCTAGTGACCTACACACCTGCAGATAAGAACAAAAAGGCGGATGCACTATCACGACTAACTGAAGAAAACTACTTCGAAATCCCTTCCGTTCCTATAATACCTCACAAGCGTATTAATGGAGTTGTCCGTTCTTTGAAGGAAGAGGTTTTGCATGGTATAAGTTTGGATTCACCCCCACCACAACTAGATACCGATGCAGAAGGCTTCCTCTACTACAACGACAAACTTTACATACCACCTACCATGCGCACCAAGATCTTGGAATTATCGCATGATGTGCCTATGGCAGGACATATGGGTATGACAAAGACTCTTAATCTGATTACCAGACAATTCTGGTGGCCTGTCATGAAAACATCTATACAAAAATTCGTCTCTTCATGCAATGTCTGTGCCAGGTCCAAAATTGACACTACGAGACCATCCGGTCTACTATGCAGTCTACCAATACCCCAAACTCCATGGGAAGTTGTGTCCTTGGACTTTATAGTAGAACTACCTCCTTCTAAAGGATTTAATACCATCTTGGTGTCAGTGGACCATCTGACAAAGATGGCACATTTCATTGCTATTCGCAGACTACCTTCGTCCAAACAAACGGCAGAACTCCTGATGAAACATGTCTTTAAGTTACATGGTATCCCAAAAACTCTTCTGTCTGACCGTGGATCACAATTTATTTCCAAGTTCTGGCAAGAACTATGTCACATACTACGAACTGAGCGGAAGCTCACTTCTCCTTACCATCCGCAGACCAACGGACAGACTGAAAGAGTCAACCAATGCATCAAGCAATATTTACGTTGTTACACTTCTTACCAACAGGATGATTGGGTGGATCTTCTCCCTCTGGCAGAATTTGCCTACAACAACGCAACCCACAGTACGACCAAGCAGAGTCCGTTCTACTTGAACTATGGGTTTCATCCCTCTATTCTTCCACCACACATCCTTCCTTCAAATAACCCAGTAGCCTAAGACTATCTTACCCAAATAAAGGACTCTCTGGGTTTGCTTAATACTACCATTGCACACGCTCATAGTCAACAAAAGAAGTACTATGATCTTCGCAGAAGACCTTCTCCTCAGTATGCTATTGGGGACCTCGTTTGGCTCTCAACAAAAAATTTAAGACTGAAAATCCCTAGCAAAAAGCTTGGACCTCTCTTCTTGGGACCTTTCCCAATCAAGAAACTTATTGGAAAAGCTGCAGTACAGCTTACATTGCCAATAGACCTCAAAATACATCCCATTTTCCATGTGTCGCTACTGAAGCCCCATGTTCCTGACCAAGGAATAAGGCCTACTATCCCACTTCCTCCTCCTGTACAAGTTGAAGGTGGAGAAGAATATGAGATAAAAGAGATTCTGGATTCTCGTATCCACAGAAGAAAACTTCAATACTTAGTTCGATGGAAGAACTATGGGCCCCAAGACGACACCTGGCTAAACACCTCTGACACACATGCCCCTAGATTAATCCGCAACTTTCATGCGAAGTACCCAGACAAACCAGCTCCAGAGGCCTTCAGGAGCCGGCCTTAAGGGGGGGGGTACTGTAATGTTCTGGTACCTTTGGTACCCTAATTCCACTTTTCCTAAGTGTATGCGCCCCACCATTCTCTTTTGGTAAGGTGCGCATACACCTTTAAGATCGATGCTGTCATCACTGAGCGCCGCTGGAGCGGCTATTTCAACCTCCGGCGGTCTCACTCACATGTTCGTTCAACGCCGCATAATCTGCCTTGAAGCTCTCATGCTTGCAAGCATACCTCGCTATCGGAACCACGCTGCTGATCCCTGTATCCCGCTACCGGATCATCCGCTCTTGCCGAACCTCTCCTCTACTACATTGCTACTAGTGATAAGTACCCCACAGGGGAAACCTCTATAACCTTCATACTAAAGCTTACACTATCTAGCTCTGCATACTAAGGACTATTACTACATCTGCATTAACTAAGATTGCTAGCTCTTGAGCCTAATACCATCTGCTCTTGCACTGGGTTGGTCTATCCTGTATGTTCACCTGCTACTCTATCATCTGCTACCATACATGATTGCTTAACCTATCTGCATCCCATCTGCTACTATCTTACTTTCAAGAACATTCCTTTCAAGTGTCTGTCATCTACCATCTCTACCCAACCTGTCTCTTCAGCCTATCATCACTATATTACTATACATATAAGTCACTCTAGGAACATCTTATTGAGTGTGTGTATCTACTTGCTGAATTGAGACTATCCACACATGATGAGTCTTGGGAGTTGGGATTGGTGTCTCAGCGTTTCTCTACATGACTACTGAAGTGGAATATTTCTGCAGCTGTAAATCCACATTATACATAAAACGCAGGAGCGTTACAATGGCTCGCTCCTGATACATTTGCAGTCTGCTTTGTCCCTCCTGTGCAATGCAAGTTCCGCCTGCTTCTCCTCCCTATCTGCTGGTCCGTCTCTCCCTCTGAACTCCCCTCCTCTTCCTCTCTTGTGGCCACCCATGTGATGTCCATAGACACGTCATCTTCCCCACCACTAACATTTGAGATCTCGGAGTAGGCAGCAACAGCGGGGACCAACCTCCTTGGGCTGATCTGGGTACTGTCGTCAGACTACTGAGTGGCGGCTGTTGCTACCTCCTCTTCCTTATCCGATGCCAACAATGGCTGCGCATCACAAATGTCTTGTGATGGATCGGAAAATAATTCTAGTGACTCAAGCGGAGGGTATATGGTAGTGGTGTTGGTGGTGGTGTCTTTGGGGGTGCACACAGCAGAGAGTGAAGAGGGTGCACATAGAGAGGATTAGGAGGGTGCAGAAGAGGAAGGCTGAGTGAGCCACTCAACCAAGTATGGTGAGTCCTTTGACGTAATCGAACGCACCTTCTGAAACTTAACATTTTGACTCCGGCCTACTGCTCCTGCCCTACCCCTACCACCCCTGTGTAAGGGCCTGCATCTTCCTCTGCCTGTCATTTTTTTAATTACCCTGTGACAAAAGTCTCTAAAGAAGGGCAGTATATGTGGAACAAGGTATATAACACCCTGCTTCAATCTGTGGTATTGGGGGGCCACTGGTTTATCACACCAGTTGTCCAAAAATTGGCCAGTACATTTGGCACTGTGTGTAGCAGAGTTAACGCAGCAAAAGAGGCAATATTGTTGTAGGGCACAAATACATTTATAAAAGTATACTCAGATAACACCCCACTTCAATATGTGGTATTGGGGGGCCACTGGTTTATCACACCAGTTATACAAATAATTGGCCAGTAACTGTTGTCACTGTGTGTAGCACAGTTAACGCAGCAAAAGAGGCCACATTTTTGCAGGACTAAAATACACTCTTATAAAAGTATACTGTTAAATAACAACCCACTTCAATATGTGGCATTGGTGGGCCACTGGTTTATCACATCAGTTGTACAAAAAATTGGCCAGTACGTTTGGCACTGTGTGTAGCAGAGTTAACCCAGCAAAAGAGGCAATATTGTTGCAGGACAAAATTCACTTAAAGTATACTCAGATAACACCCGTTTCAATCTGTGGTATTGGGGGGCCACTGGTTTATCACACCGGTTGTACAAAAAAATTGGCCTGTACGTTTGGCACTGTGTGTAGCAGAGTTAACGCAGCAAAAGAGGCAATATTGTTGCAGGGCACAAATACACTTATAAAAAGTATACTCAGATAACACCCCACTTCAATATGTGGTATTGGGGGGCCACTGCTATCACACCAGTTGTACAAAAAATTGGCCAGTACATTTGGCACTGTGTGTAGCAGAGTTAACGCAGCAATAGAGGCAATATTGATGCAGGACACAAATACACTTATAAAAGTATACTCAGATAACACCCCACTTCAATATGTGGTATTGGGGGGCCACTGGTCTATCACAGAAGTTATAAAAACTTTAAAAGTGCTTTTGCCACTGTTTGTAGTTTTGCTGCAGAAACGCTCAACACACCAGTCACAATGCTGCACAGTGCACAATACAAATTCACTAAAATTTGCTTTCCATTTTACAAAGTATATTATAAGTGGATTACACCCCCATATAGTGCACTGAACACCTATAGCAAATACCAGTCCTTAAAATGACTTTTGTGGACCTTAACAGATTTGTGTCACAGACGTATCTGTCCCTGGTGCACACAGCAGACCTCTCCCTACACTGACAAAAATGAGACAGTACACCTATACCAAATACCAGCCCTTAAAATGACTTTTGTGGACCTTAACAGAGCGATTTGTGTCACTGATGATCTGTCCCTGGTGCACACAGCAAACCTCTCCCTACACTGACAAAAGAGACAATATAGATAGAGTACACCTATACCAAATACCAGAAGAAATGGAAGGATTGGGAAACAAGGATTTCGGGCACACTGATTATATAAAATCACTTTTTTATTAAAGGTATCAATTAAAAGAAATTACAGGCAGATAAATTTGTGTTGAAGGTGAGACCCATATATGGTCTATGTTGTAAAATACATTAGTTCATGACACGGTATACAATTGGGTGTACAGAAAAATTGCAATTCAACAATAATCAGAAACAATATACTTCGCTTCAGGAGGTTCCTGCCGACGGATACCCGGAAAATCAAGGTGCCGGTCAACAGGGTCAACTGAAATCGTGATTGGTTTTCACCATACTATATTTTGCATTTTGCTCAACATGTTTCGCTTTGCTACGAAAAGCTTCATCTGGAGCATATCATTTAATTTATCTGCATAAGAAATGTGATATATTTTAAAACAGAAATTCAACAACATATAAAGTATGACATAATTTCACAACAATCTTTTCTCTCATAGATTTACATATGTATATTACAAATAGTTTGTATCAACACAAACATATTGTTTAGATGCAGGGGAGTCTACAGGGGGCATAAGTGAGTAGCCTATAGTGAATGTATGTGGGGACTCACCCCATATATTCTCACCCCTATATACTCCTTGCTATATATCTACCGGTGAGCAATTGAATATACTGACCTAAACATCGGCATGCTGCATGTTTGTACTCTATACTCTCTTTGGTTGTCTATTCTGTAGCCATTTTCTTGTGACAATTATGTATGTGCTTTACTGCTGGGTCACATAGTAATCCAATAGACCTGCATGCTATATAGGCACACAATTCCTTTTTATTTCATTCTCACATTTCTGCCTAACGCATGTGCATGCTTTATAAGAAGCATTATCTAATGCATCAACACTGGGTGTTTCTACACTAAGGACTAAAGTTCTCTGTGGCAAGTAAAATAAAATATGCATTTTTATATTTTGTCCAGATATTAAACATAAAGTGACTACCCTCACATTTATGTGAATCTCTATCCACCAGTATATGAGCTGTCTGTAAATGCACAGTAGTCCTCCTTGTTAAGTATCAAGGAATTTGAGATATATGTCTAGTTATACAATGTACAGGTATGTATATTGTCCTTTATAAAATCTCTAACACATATCTACTATTGTCCAACTGAATATACGGCGTGGGTCCCCACATACATTCACTATAGGCTACTCACTTATGCCCCCTGTAGCCTCCCCTGGCTCTAGATGCAACTTAATATCTAAACAATATGTTTGTGTTGATACAAACTATTTGTAATATAGTTACATAGTTACATAGTTAGTGAGGGTGAAAAAAGACATCAGTCCATCCAGTTCAACCTATGATGTGTGTGTGTGTTTGCTTTTAACCGTACATTGTATACCCCTGTATGTTGTGGTCTTTAAGGTGTCCATCTAATAGTTTTTTGAAACTATCAATGCTCCCTGCTGATACGATTGCTTGTGGAAGAGAATTCCACATCCTTACCGCTCTTACAGTGAAGAACCCCTTACGCACTTTAAGGTTAAACCGCCTTTCCTCAAGTTTTAGTGAGTGGCCACGTGTCTTATTGTATCTCCTCTCTCTGAATAGTTTGTTCCTTATGCTCGGGTCGCCAGTACAGTATTTGTACATTGATATCATATCCCCCCTCAATCGTCTCTTCTCCAGAGAGAATAGGTTCAGTGCTTGTAGTCTTTCCTCATAGCTGATGTCCTCCATTCCCCTAATTATTTTTGTTGCCCTTCTCTGGACTTTCTCCAGTTCCAGCACATCCTTCCTGAGGACCGGTGCCCAGAACTGGACAGCATACTCCAGATGTGGCCGGACCAGAGTCTTGTAGAGCGGGAGAATAATCTCTTTATTTCTGGAGTGAATCCCCTTTTTTATACAACCCAGTATTCTGTTGGCTTTGCTTGCGGCGGCTTGGCATTGCATGCCACTGCCAAGCCTGTTGTCTACCAGTACCCCCAAGTCCTTTTCCATCCTAGACTCACCCAGAGGTTCCCCCCCTAGTGAGTAGCTTGCTTTCTGGTTTCTGGCCCCCAAGTGCATTACTTTACATTTTTCAACATTAAATCTCATCTGCCATGTAGTTGCCCACCCCGTTATTTTGTACAGGTCCGCTTGCAAGGTTTCCACATCCTGCATAGAAGATATTGGCATGCCTAATTTAGTATCATCTGCAAATACTGAGATTGTACTAGATATCCCCTCCTCTAGATCATTTATGAATAAATTAAACAGGATTGGTCCCAGGACAGAACCCTGGGGGACCCCACTTTCCACACCCGCCCAATCCGAGTACTCCCCATTAATCACCACCCTCTGTACTCTCCCCTGGAGCCAGTTCTCTATCCAGGTACTCACCTTATGGTCCATACCTACCTTCCTTAGTTTGTACAGTAAGCGTTTGTGGGGAACGGTGTCAAAGGCCTTTGCAAAGTCCAGATACACCACATCCACAGGCTTACTTTTATCTAGGTGGCAGCTCACTTCATCGTAGAAGGTTAATAGATTGGTTTGGCACGAACGATTTTTCATGAATCCATGCTGATTACTACTTATAATACCGTTTTCATTACTAAAGTCTTGTATGTGGTCCCTTATCATCCCCTCCAAAATTTTGCAGACTACTGATGTTAGGCTGACCGGCCTATAGTTACCCGGGATATATCTCGGCCCCTTTTTAAATATTGGTTCCACGTTGGCTTTTTTCCAATCAGCTGGCACCATACCCGTCTGTAAACTATCCTTAAAGATCAAGAATAATGGTCTGGCAATCACCTGGCTGAGCTCATTAAGAACCCTCGGGTGCAAGCCATCCGGTCCCGGGGATTTATTTATGTTAAGTTTCTCTAGTTTAGCTCTAAGTCTATCCTCTGTTAGCCATGGCGGCACTTCCTGAGGTGTATTATTTAGTTCAGCCTTACAAGCAAGGTTCGTGTAGCCCCCCGATTCCTTTGTGAAGACTGAAGAAAAGAAATTATTTAACACTTCCGCCTTTTCTCTGTCCTCTGTGGCCATTTTTCCTTTATCATCTTTTATGGGGCCAATGTGCTCTGGCCTCGCTTTCCTACTGTTTATATACTTAAAGAACTTCTTGGGGTTCTTTTTACTCTCCTCCGCTATATGTCTCTCGTGTTCTATTTTAGCCGCCCTGATTTCGTCTTTACATTTCTTATTACACTCTTTGTAGTGCTTAAATGCTGCCAATGACCCCTCAGTCTTGTATTTTTTGAAGGCCTTTTCTTTAGCTCTAATATACATTTTTATGTTGGAGTTTAGCCACCCAGGGTTTAGTTTTGCTCTTTTAAATTTATTTCCCTGTGGAATGCACTGGCCCACCCCCTTGTTAAGTATGCTCTTGAAGCACTCCCATTTTTCCTCCGTGTTCTTTGTTCCCAGGGTTCTATCCCATTTGATATTTTCTAGCAGCGAGCGCAGTTTAGGGAAATTGGCTCTTTTGAAATTCAGTGTCCTTATATTACCCTTGTGTTTCCTATTACTGTAATTAATACTGAAACCATTTGACCTATGGTCACTGTTCCCTAAGTTGTCCCGTATTTCTATATCCGTGAGCAGGTCTGTATTGTTGGTAATCAGTAGGTCAAGTATCGCATTGTTTCTTGTCGGTGCATTCACCATCTGACCCATGAAATTGTCCTGCAAAACATTTAGGAACTGCCGAGCCTTGGCTGAGTGTGCGGTTCCTTCTGCCCAGTCTATATCTGGATAATTAAAGTCCCCCATTATAATGACATTTCCCATCCTTGCTGCCAATCCTATCTGTAACATGAGGTCCGCCTCACCCTCCTCCCTCTGGTTGGGGGGCCTATAGCATACGCCCAATATTACCTTCCCCACCGTGCCTTCCCTTTGAAGCTCTACCCATAGGGATTCTGCCTCGTCCATAGCTCCATTATTAATATCATCCCTCATATTTACCTGTACACTGTTCTTAATATACAGACATACCCCTCCCCCTTTTTTACCCTCTCTATCCCTGCGATAAAGGGAATACCCCTGAATGGTTGCCATCCAGTCATGAGAGCTGTCAAACCAAGTCTCAGTTATCCCCACAAAATCTAAGTCCTTCTCAAACATCAGCAGCTCCAGCTCTCCCATATTGTTGGCCAGGCATCTGGCATTGGTATACAAGCCTCGTAATTTTGATTGGTTACATTTATCCTCATTTGATGTTTTTAGGCTGCTCTCTTGATTTTTCCCCCGTACCCACCCTGGGTTTAGGAGCTCCGAACACCCTACCGCTAATGCCCCCATTTCTGCCCTCTGAAACTTGCTTTCCACTGGCTAATTCTACATCTGTACCCTCCCCCCCATTCCCTAGTTTAAAAGCCCCTCTAACTTTTTGGCCATCCTCTCACCCAGTACGGCTGCACCCACCCCATTTAGGTGCAATCCGTCCCTACCAAAGAGCCGGTGACCGACTGAGAAGTCGGCCCAGTTCTCCAGGAACCCGAAACCCTCCTTACTACACCAGTTCCTCAGCCACTCGTTAACTTCCCTAATCTCCCGCTGCCTCTCTGGTGTGGCTCGAGGTACAGGTAGTATTTCGGAAAATACTACCTTGGAGGTCCTAGTCCTCAACTTAGCGCCTAAGTCCCTGAAATCGTTTAAGACTCTCCATCTTCCTCTGCCTATGTCATTGGTACCCACGTGTACCATGACAGCTGGGTCTTCCCCAGCCCCACCCAATAATCTGTTCACCCGATCCGCGATGTGCGATATGTATACATATGTAAATCTATGAGAGAAAAGATTGTTGTGAAATTATGTCATACTTTATATGTTGTTGAATTTCTGTTTTAAAATATATCACATTTCTTATGCAGATAAATTAAATGATATGCTCCAGATGAAGCTTTTCGTAGCAAAGCGAAACATGTTGAGCAAAATGCAAAATATTGTATGGTGAAAACCAATCACGATTTCAATTGACCCTGTTGACCGGCACCTTGATTTTCCGGGTATCCGTCGGCAGGAACCTCCTGAAGCGAAGTATATTGTTTCTGATTATTGTTGAATTGCAATTTTTCTGTACACCCAATTGTGTACCGTGTCATGAACTAATGTATTTTACAACATAGACCATATATGGGTCTCACCTTCAACACAAATTTATCTGCCTGTAATTTCTTTTAATTGATACCTTTAATAAAAAAGTGATTTTATATAATCAGTGTGCCCGAAATCCTTGTTTCCCAATCCTTCCATTTCTAATGATTTATTTAAGGATAGGGGCACCATTAAGTAGTATACTATATGGGCCCAGATAGCTGCTGTCTGGAGGCACATCTTTTTCAATAATTATACCAAATACCAGCCCTTAAAAGGACTTTTGTGGACCTTTAACAGAGCGATCTGTGTCACTGACAGTCTGTCCCTGCTGCACACAGCCAACCTCTCCCTACACTTACAAAAAGCAGAATGTGAAATGGCCGCCAGCTCAGGTTTATTTATAGGGTAGGGGGTATGTCCATGTGCTGAAATGTTTCAATTGGCTGTCCCCTTCCACCTGATGGCTGTGCATGGGTTAAAGTTCTCCCCAATGTAAACTAATATGGCCTCCGCAAACAACGCCATATGTTCGCAAAATCGGCAGGCTGCGAACAAGCAAAGTTTGCCCCGAACCGTCCGCCGGGCGAACCGCAAGGCCATCCCTACTCTGTCCATGTCACATTGGGGAACAGTAATGTTCTGAACAAAAGTTTAACTAGCAAAACTTTAATATTTAACTTCTTTTAGGGCTCAAGTAGTGCTGATATAGACACAGGTACGATTTGCAGCACAATTTACATTATAGTCTTTGGCAGTGAATTAGTGCTGAAGTCCTGAAAAAATAATATATGTAATACTTAAAATTGTATCTATTAACCACTTTGCTACTGAGTACCGGAGTCCTACTGTGGCAAACTGGCACGATCCCGTCTGACTACGTAGACCTACGTCGCCAGACTCCTCCCCTGTAGGCGCCGCTGCTCTGCCCCGATCGTCTGGGATCTAGTGTGGAGATCCGCTCGCCTGTGTAAACACAAGCGGGCGGATCTCCTCAGTGACAGGGAGTGACAGATCGGAGTGTTCAGCATAGCTGGACATCCGATCTGTCCCTGTCTCACACAGTCACCTCCCCCCCACACGTCAGTAAGCACCAGGCATACATTAACCCCTCCCTCTCCAATAAAATTAACCCCTTCCCTGCCAGTGTCATTTTTACAGTAACAGTGTATATTTATAGCACTGATTACTGCAGTAATGTCACTGGTAACCCCAAAAGTGTCAAAAATGTCAGTCAAGGGTCCGATCTGTCCGCCGCAATGTCGCAGTTCCGCAAAAGAAATCGCAGATCGCCGCCATTACTAAAAAAAACCACCAAAAATGACATAAATCTTTCCCTTTGTTAGTAAACGCAATAACTTTTGTGCAAACCAATCAAAATACGCTTATTGCGATTTTTTTTACCAAACATGGGTAGCAGAAAACAAATTGGCCAAAAATTTAAAAAAAAATTGGTTTTTACATCTTTTTTGGGGGGAATTTCATATAAAAAAATTTTAAAAATATTGTTATTTTTTCAAAATAAACGCTCTTTTTTTGTTTATAGCGCAAAAAGTAAAAATTGCACAGGTGATCAAATACCACCAAAAGAAAGCTCTGTTTGTGGGAAAAAAAGGACGTCAATTTCGTTTGGGTACGGCGACGCACGACCGCGCAATTGTCAGTTAAAATCGCACAGTGCCGAATTGCAAAAAGTGGCCTGGACACTGCCATAGAAATACATTAGATGCTGCTTCAGGTACGATTTGTAAATCATATGTTGTGCCTGAAGTCGTATTGGTGTAACCGAGGGCTTACTTTGGTCAAGGTGAATAAAGAAAGTTCTGTCACTTGTCACGGGACTCATAGCTTCTGAATCAACACACCATGCCTGCAAAGATGAGATGTGACTTTCGGATTGAAAAACATATTCATTACCTAAAGCAAAATCAGTTTCTTCCTTCGCACTTTTGGCCTTTTTGTAGTTTTAGTTTGTTTTTGCATTCTAGCTTTACAAATTCTGCAATCTGCTTTTAAATAACCTTGTTTCTTGCACACACAACATTCACATGTTTCTTTTTGCATGTTATGTCTTTTATTCCTATTTTTCGTCATTAAAACAGACTCTGCAACAGAAGTGCCTTCCCTATTAAAGAAGTTGTAAAGTCAGAAGGTTTTTTATCTGAATGCATTCAGATAAAAAGCCTTCTGTGTGTAGCAGCCACCCGAGCACCCCCTAATACTTACCTGAGCTCCATCTCTGTCCAGTGATGTCCACGAGTCCCTCGGCTGTCTGGGACTCTCCCTCCTGATTGGATGAGACAAAGCAGCAGCGCCATTGGCTCCTGCTGCTGTCAAAGTCAGCCAATCAGGAGGGGGCAGGCTGAATGGCAGCTCTGTGTCTAAATGGATGCACCGAGCTACAGCTCGGCTCGGGTGACCCCATAGCAAACTGCTTACTGCGGGGCCACTCGAGAGGTGGGAGGGGCTAGGAGAGCCAAAGAGGGACCCAAGAAGAGGAGGATCCGGACTGCCCTGTGCAAAACCAACTGCACAGAGGAGGTAAGTATAACATGTTTATTTAAAAAAAAAAAAAAAACAAGACTTTAAAATCACTTTAATGTTTTCTGTTTTACCCTTCTATTCATCCACAAGCTTGCCCTGAACACATTTCAATTTTAGTTCATAATCTGGATGTGCATCAAGTTCTGTGACAAGTGTTTAAGTGAGTAATAGTGCTGCGATATGAAAATCTTTTTTTCTTTTCATACATCACGGGACACAGAGCCATAAATCATAACATATGGGTTATATAGCCACCTGTAGGTGAAGGACACTGGCAACCAATCCGAATTTATGACCCCCTATATAACCCCTCCCATATAGGAAGTACCTTTGTTTTTCGCCAGTGTCTAAAAGGTGAAGCCGCTGTGGAAAGGTGCTCCACATGTTTGTAATGTTTGAAGAAGAAGAAAGAAGATTATGCTATCATGCCCCAAACAAAGATCACTGGATCTAAGGGGTTAGCTATCGGATCCATCTAAAACAGTCAATGGACTAAAAAGATGGTACCCGAGCCTCGGGAAGCAAATATGAGGTTTTGCCTGTAATGCTGTCCTTTTTTAGGCGCTGGACCCCAGGATCCGGGAATACCAAACCCCAAAGGCGCTCCGTGCTGGGTGCTCTACAGGTCCAAAGCCGTGGCCCCTCTTATATAGGGGACCCAGTCCTTGAAGGTCTCTAAGACCATGCTCACCATGATGAGTGTTCTGTTCTCACTTGGAGGCATAACAATAAGTGAGGATTGGATTCTTGCTTATAGCAGTTTCCTGCAGGACTGGTGAGTCCATTTTAAATATTTACACAGCAAACAAAAACATTTAAAAGGTTAAAAATTGCAAAATTGGAAATATTTTATGCACTGTTCCCTTTAATAAGATCACAGAGACTTGTGCCAAGTGTATTTCTGCTTGAAATTATATTGTAGCAGGTTTATGCAAAGTATGTTTAAAGCATACGGTTACATCGTTTCTTACCCTGAGCTGATTACCTGAAAAGTATCAGCTGTGACAAGCAAGATTCAGCCAAACTGTTCTCCCCCATTTGTTTGTTCTGTTCGCCCTGGCGCATAAGTGTTCACATGTTCGCCTCTGCTGGAACGTGTGTCTATGGCATAGGCCTTTTCGCACACGTGGGAATCTTCGCATTTAAGTACAGGCATGCGCCGCGTGCACCTGGACGCCACGCACCACGCCACACGTGCATAAAAGGGCACGTTCTGCAAGGAACTGTTTCTAACACACTAGCCTCTGTCACAGGCTGAAAGGGGCCACAGAGCAGCAGCAGCTGGGTTTTGTGAGTCACTGTGGGTGTAAGTTACTGGCACTAATAGGTCCTGTATCTTAGGTAATCAGTGTTGTGTGCATTAGGCTGTATAAGCTTGGCACAGATGTTAAGTATACTTTAAAAAGGTAGTGCCTCAAGTTTGTCTTGCTATAAAGCAATGTCTGCCCGAAAAAGGGCTGAAGGAAGCACAGTTGGAAAGGGCACTATGATGTTCCCGCATCCTCGGTTTGTGAAGTCAAGTATACCAACAGATCCCCTAAAAGAAAGCTCTCTCTTTCATGCATTGGACCAGCTGAGAGCTTAGAGGGTGATAACAGAGGTTCCAGAAAACGAAAGGTTCAAGGGTTTTTGCTCAAACCTATTCATAATCCCCAAACCAAATGGGGGTGTGAGACCTATTTTGAATCTCAAGGCACTGAATCAGTTTCTGAACATACGTTCTTTACGCATGGAATCAATTCAGGGAGAGGAATTTCTAGCATCCATAGACATCAAGGATGCATATCTTCATGTGCCTATTTTTCAGACCCATCAAAGCTTCCTTCGTTTTGCGATTGGAAATCATAATTTCCAGTTTGTGGACCTTCCCTTCGGGTTGGCCACAGCACCAAGAGTGTTCACAAAGATCCTAGCTCCAGTATTGGCTGTTCTAAGGTCCCGAGGGATATCGATAATAGGATATCTGGACGATCTATTACTAATAGATCAATCGGTGTCGGCTCTAAGCCAAAATATCCCTCAGACTGTACATTTTTTGAAACGTCTGGATACTGAACTTCGCAAGGTCAGCATTACAGCCAGTCCAGCATCTGGAATACCTGGGGCTTCTTGTTGACACGGTGCAGGCAAAGATTTTCTTGCCAGCAAGAAGGGTCTCAGACCTGAAGTGTCCACATTCAAGGCAATTCCCTATGCTCAATTCCATGCTAGACCCTGTCTGCATAGAATGGAAAGGTTCAGTCCTTGGACTGGTTCATATCTCTGCTACCAAGAGTATGACAGAGTCTGAATTGATGGTTGTTGACCAGAAATATGGAGAAGGGGAAGTCCTTTCTTCCAGTGACCTGGAAAGTGATGACTACAGATGGCAGTATCTCTGGCTGGGGGGCAGTTCTGCAGGAAGCCACTGTCTAGGGGAAATGGTTTTGGGTAGAGAGTTGTCTCCCCATCAATATTTTGGAAATTCGTGCAGTCAGTCGGGCTCTAAAATTCTGAATGCCAGACTTCGGGGTCACCCTGTCAGGGTGCAATCTGACAATGCCACGGCCGTGGCTTATATCAACCATCAAGGAGGCACAAGGAGTCGATCAGCCCAGAAAGAAGTGGATATTATCCTGTCCTGGGCAGAGAAGTTTGTGCCATGCCTGACAGCAGTGTTCATTCCATGAATAAGGAACTGGCAAGCAGATTTTAGGAGCCGTCAACAGATGTTTCCGGGGGAGTGGTCCTTACATCTCAAGATTTTTTAATCGATCTGCCTACACTGGGGGTGGGGGTCCCAGACGTAGATTTGTTGGCATCCAGGATCAACAACAAGTTGGAGAGATTTGTGTCCAGGACCAGGAATCCACTCGCAGTCGGAGTGTATGCTTTGATGACTCCATGGGAGGAGTATTCCCCGATCTATGCCTTTTCTCCGGTACAGCTGATATCGGGTTTGTTGGGATCCAGGTAGAAGGGAAACAGGTAATTCTGGTAGCTTCGGCTTTGCCGAGGAGGATTTGGTAAGCACAAATCCAGAGGTTGGCAGTGACAAGGCCTTGGGTTCTTCCACTGCGTCCGGACTTGCTCTCTCAAGGTCCGATATTCCACCCTGCTGTACAGTCTCTACATTTGATGGCTTGGCTATTGAAGCCCTAATATTGGAAGAGCAGGGTGTGTCTGGCCCCACAGTTCATACACTGATAAACGCCAGAAAGCCAGTCTCTAGAAATGTTTATTACAGAGTCTGGAAATCCTACATTGCCTGGTGTGAAGCCAGGAAATGGCATCCCCGCGCATATATTATCGGGAGAATTCTATCCTTCCTGCAAGCAGGGGTAGATATGAAATTAGCCCTGAGCATGTCTAAAGGGCAGATTTCCAGGAACCGATCGCTTCCCATTCGTTGGTTCAAACCTTCGTCCTGGGAATATTGCGTTTACTTCCTCCAGTGAAACTACCATTGTGTCCTTAGGACATAAATTTTGTGTTGGCAGTTTTGCAAAAACAGCCTTTTGAACCTCTGGGGCAGGTTCCTCTGGTTCCTTTCACCCAGAAACTGGTCTTTTTGATTGCGATAACTTCGGCTAGAAGGGTATTGGAACTAGCAGCTTTTTCTTGTAAAGAGCCATTCTTAATATTTTATCAAGATAGGGTGATTTTTTCGCCCTCACCCATATTTTTTGCCCAAGGTAGTGTCCGCCTTTCATTTGAATACCTTCTTTTTTTTCAGATCCTCACTGCGACCTGGTTGTCGGTGCATACGTTCACCCATTTCTATCGAGTGGATGTAGGGACCCAGGACAGGAGGAATCTGCTTTTGGCGGCAGTGTGCTGCAGGCAGGGGTGTAATCCTTCTGTTAAGGGTAAGGTGGCAGTATTTTTTGGTGCCCCCCCTCCCCTCAGTTGCATTGCTTTGGGACGTCCCATATGTTATGATTTATGGCTCTATGTCCCGTGATGTACGAAAAGAAAAATGGATTTTTAATTTATACTTGCCTGTAAAATCCATTTTATGAAGTACATCACGGGACACAGAGGTCCCTCCCCTCTTCTATGGGGTCTTTTATTGCTTGCTATAAAACTGAGGTACTTCCTGTATGGGAGGGGGTTATATAGAGGGTCATCAATTCTGATTGGTTGCCAGTGTCCTTCGCCTATAGGTGGCTATATAACCCATATGTTATAATTTATGGGTCTGTATCAAGTGATGTGCTTCAAGAAATGTTTTTTACAGACAATTATGAATTAAAAATCCATTTATTTCTTGTCCTATACCTCTCAGGCAGTCAACCATTTCCATGGTGTGCCTTATGTAATCCTGCATATCCTGGTATTTCATCAGCTCGGTGTGGCATTGCTTTCTACTGTAATCAAATACAGTTTATTGCTGGGATTAGCTTTATCGTGCACCTTTTGTAATCTGTAGGAACCTTTTGGAAATTTCTTATATTTTGCCTGAAGTGTAACTAAAGACATTTTTTAGTTTGGATACAGTTGAAAAGGATTAGAACCCCTGCGATTTTTTTTAATGCTGTCTGTGCCCTTGTTAAGGAAATTTAGGCACTGTATATATCCTGTTTACCATTATCGTCCAAAAGTGAAAGCAAAAGAAAATCCCAAATTTTTTTTTTTTTTTTTCTTGTCCCCTTCAGGCCATTCTTGACGTGGGGTGATCCCATGTTCTTCCTGGCAGGTGTCTCTCCTCCTCCCTAGCCCTGGTTCGGGGTGTGAGTTTTCACCCCTTCCGGATCCGGGGCAAACATCCGCGCCGGTGTTCCGTGAAAAAACCATACCCGTGAGGAAACCATACCCTCGTCACTTCCGGTGCACCTACGGAGGGTATGGATTTCTCACGGTAGTTAAACTTGCGGCGGTTACATTAAAACAGCTCCTCTACATCATGCCTCATGTCCGCTCCTTCCCCTGTCACTTCCCTGATCTCCGGTAATAAATATAAAAACGGATCACGGAGCCGCGATCGCCGTCATTTACATCTCATACACCCGCCGCCGCTTTTATATTTATTAGGCCAGATCAGGGAAATTACAGGGATAGGAGAGGAGATGATTGATGTTGCAGCCGAAGTGTTTTTATAAACCGCCGCAAGTATAAAATTACACACAGTGCCATGATAACTTCATTCCCTCCGAGCATGCGCACTTCTAAAATTCTTTGCTGTTCAATTGCGTATCCGGGGCTCTGAGCATGCGCACTGCTGCGCTGCTCAGCTGTTTTCGACAGGAAGTGACGAGGGTATGGAATTCTAAGGAGGTATGGAATTCTAACGTTACACCGGCGGCTATTGGTCCTCTTGCGGCCGTTGTGTCTTCTGGCGGAAGTCTCTGGATGGAGGCGCCCGCTTTGCTGTACACTTCCGGCCACTACTTCCGGCTTTGCGTCGTACGTACGACGTCATATCCGGTGGGAGGGGGTGTGTCGAGCGAGGGTTCCATTCTTGGGAACCTCCATGACGGGAGGGTATTCCCCCTGTCTATTGGAGCCCTGTTTGTTTTGGTTTTTTTTTTGGGCTGTTTCAATACAGCCCTTTGAATCTTTTGTGCTGCAATTTTCTTTTTCCATTCTGACTGCATGGTCACATCTTGGATACTTTTCCCAAAAGGAGGATTGTAAGTATTGACACATCCGTTGGTTTGTTGTTATCCTTGCAGCCTCCTTTTGAATCCTATGTATGATATGACCCCCTAATGTGTTATTAACTCTTTTCTTATTGGTGATCCTTGTTTTATGGATATATGCCCCCTATTCTAATTAGACGGGGGGGATAAATAATATCTACCATCAATAGGATTGGAACATGTTGGGCTTGTTTTGCTTTTTTGCCCTCCGCTAAATAATTGAAGGGGTTCTTTCATTTATTAGTATACATATCCCTATATGATATGGTATTTCACATACCAGGGATTTATATGTCTGGATGTGTAACTGCATGTATGTATGTATGTATATATATATATACGTATATATACGTATATATACGTATATATGCATGTATGTATGTATGTATATATATATAGGGAGAGAATCCACAGAATCCTTCCTCCAAACAGACCATACATAGATGTTTTGTCTGAAAAACAAATGTCCCAAAAAGGAGAAATCCAGGTCATCACGGACTGGGTTCATCACATGTTCTCCTGTAGGACCGCGGGATACAAATAAATAAGATCCCCAGATGACCGGCGATAATCACTATATGGCAAAGAGCATACATTATATATATATATATATATATATATATATATATATATATATATATATATATATGCTCTTTGCCATATAGATATTGCTCATTTTTTTACTTATCATTTTTTATAGTGATTATCGCCGGTCATCTGGGGATCTTATTTATTTGTATCCCGCGGTCCTACAGGAGAACATGTGATGAACCCAGTCCGTGATGACCTGGATTTCTCCTTTTTGGGACATTTGTTTTTCAGACAAAACATCTATGTATGGTCTGTTTGGAGGAAGGATTCTGTGGATTCTCTCCCTTGCAGTCAGTTGGAGTACAATACCCATATGTATGTGTATGGTTACCTCACACGTATGTAAGTGGATGCAGGATTTCTGTAACTGTTATTATATTTTTATTTGTAGAGTTGGGAATAGTCCCTGACGAAGAATAGAACTACAAGTTTGTATCATGTTTGAAACGCGTTGGTTCTTCCCTCTACAAAGGGGCTTTGTACTTTCATGTTAGCTATTGTTGATGTTAGGAGCCTCTTATGTTCCACTATTTTTAATATATGTAGTCTTTATCATGTCAATTATTAAATAAATAAATTTATGAATTTTACATATTTACTTTATCTTTTTCCATTGCCTACAAAATCCCACCAAGAGGAGTAATTCTTTTATTTTATGCCTAAATTTTGGGTTGACACCAGAACAGTAATAGAGAGGAAATTTTCCAATAGGGAAAATAGTTCTGCGCACCCTGGTGACACCCCAAGATTTCCTCAATTTGGAGGCATGTTCTCTAACTTCCTGTTTTGGCAATGGGACAGGAAGTAATGGGAAATATCCCCTATGGGACACAGATGCCAATAAAAACTGACAGGGGTGATAACCCATCCAAAAATGAAAAAAACAAATTGCCTTTAGTTAAACCTTTTTATTTTTGTGTCAGAATTTTAGCACTGACATAGTGAGGATTCATTTTTTATGTAGCCATCAAAGCACCACAAAGTTATTTCTGCTCAGTGGAACATAGGGAGGTCTATGGTTGGATGAGAGCTGGTGATGTGCCATATAAATGCTTGGTGTTTTTTTAAATGAGACCATTTACGTGTTTATCTTTTTTTAATGCATAGAAAGCCGCCCCTTCCTTGAAGGGGTCGATTGGGCAAATCCACCCCCCACATCCAAAGTTTCCAGTACCACTACTACCATTTATGTTATACCACAGCAGTATGTTGAAAGGTGTAGTTCTCTTTAATTGTAGCCTCATTTTTGGTGATGTAGTGGGTTTAGTTGTGCCCTTTTTATACCATCTGTGGATGAGGCCTGGTGGAGTTTGGGGTATGGGAATAGGACACCATTGACCAACAACATGAAGTCTGTGTCCTGAGGAGAGACTAAGGGGGGCCCTTTGCAGGACTAAACAGCCAGGAAGACTAGAAATGAGCACATATGGAGAAGGTGGAGGAACATTGCCACCTCTTACCTTTACTTAGCACATCTGTGACTTGGTTCATCATGGGCCTTGGTGCCTAAGTAGAGGAACACCATGTGTGTGGATGCACTGGTGGGGACTTACTGGTAATATCCGGTAAGATGGCAGGTCAAGATGATACTATCTACTTTACTGAGTGTTAAAAACTGTGACTACCATGTACCATGAAGGAAATGGAATGCTATTGGAATCTAAGTTCATACAGTAAAGCGTTAAAAATGCTTTTGGACTGGAAATTCTTTATTCCAGGTGACAGGCCTCAGGCTGGAAACATGTAGTGGTGGGCCTTGGGCCAAGAGAGTGAGTGACAGAAGATGGCCGAGTTCTTTTCAAAAGACAGGTATGTGACTGTCCCATCAGTGGGAAGTAAAGAAAATGTCATCAGCACACCAAGGATTCCACAAAAGGGTCCAAAGCTTTATTCCTTGGTCACATGATAAATATACAGCAACATTTCAGAGCCACATGGGGCCCCTTCATCAGGCAAGTGACAATGTGCAGTGTACACCAACAAGTAGTTCACAGACTTCACAAAAGAATCGGGGGGCTACACAAACCCAGCTTATAAGGCCAAACTAAACAACACACCTCAGGAACTGCCGCCATGGCTAACAGAAGATAGACTTAGAACTAAACTAGAGAAACTTAACATAAATAAATCACCGGTACCAGATGGCTTGCACCCGAGGGTTCTTAAAGAGCTCAGCCAGGTGATTACCAGACCATTATTCTTGATCTTTAAGGATAGTTTACAGACGGGTAAGGTGCCAGCTGATTGGAAAAAAGCCAACGTGGTACCAATATTTAAAAAGGGGCTGAGATATATCCAGGGTAACTATAGGCCGGTCAGCCTAACATCTGTAGTCTGCAAGATTTTGGAGGGGATTTTAAGGGACCACATACAAGACTTTAGTAATGAAAATGGTATTATTAGTAGTAATCAGCATGGATTCATGAAAAATCGTTCTTGCCAAACCAATCTATTAACCTTCTACGATGAAGTGAGCTGCCACCTAGATAAAGGAAAGCCTGTGGATGTGGTGTATCTGGACTTTGCAAAGGCCTTTGACACCGTTCCCCACAAACGCTTACTGTACAAACTAAGGAAGGTAGGTATGGACCATAAGGTGAGTACCTGGATAGAGAACTGGCTCCAGGGGAGAGTCCAGAGGGTGGTGATTAATGGGAAGTACTCAGATTGGGCGGGTGTGGAAAGTGGGGTCCCCCAGGGTTCTGTCCTGGGACCAATCCTGTTTAATTTATTCATAAATGATCTAGAGGAGGGGATATCTAGTACAATCTCAGTATTTGCAGATGATACTAAACTAGGCATGCCAATATCTTTTATGCAGGATGTGGAAACCTTACAAGCGGACCTGAACAAAATAATAGGGTGGGCAACTACATGGCAGATGAGGTTTAATGTTGAAAAATGTAAAGTAATGCACTTGGGTGCCAGAAACCAGAAAGCAAGCTACTCACTAGGGGGGGAACCTCTGGGTGAGTCTAGGATGGAAAAGGACCTGGGGGTAATGGTAGACAAAAGGCTTGGCAGTGGCATGCAATGCCAAGCCGCTGCAAGCAAAGCCAACAGAATACTGGGATGCATAAAAAAGGGGATTCACTCCAGAAATAAAGAGATTATTCTCCCGCTCTACAAGACTCTGGTCCGGCCACATTTGGAGTATGCTGTCCAGTTCTGGGCACCGGTCCTCAGGAAGGATGTGCTGGAACTGGAAAGAGTCCAGAGAAGGGCAACAAAAGTAATTAGGGGAATGGAGGACATCAGCTATGAGGAAAGACTACAAGCACTGAACTTTTTCTCTCTGGAGAAGAGACGATTGAGGGGGGATATGATATCAATGTACAAATACTGTACTGGCGACCCTAGCATAAGGAACAAACTATTCAGAGAAAGGAAATACAATAAGACACGTGGCCACTCACTAAAACTAGAGGAAAAGCGGTTTAACCTTAAAGTACGTAAGGGGTTCTTCACTGTAAGAGCGGTAAGGATGTGGAATTCTCTTCCACAAGCAGTCGTATCAGCAGGGAGCATCGATAGTTTCAAAAAACTATTAGATGGGCACCTTAAAGACCACAACATACAGGGGTATACAATGTACGGTTAACAGCAAACACACACACAAATCATAGGTTGAACTGGATGGATGGATGTCTTTTTTCAACCTCACTAACTATGTCTATGTAACTATGTAACAGACAATCCAACACTCAGTGCAAGCAATTGTGACCAAGCCCCAACCCCGCCAATATGCTCCGGGCCTATGACATCATTTTGACACCTGGGGGCGGGGCTTGGTTACAATTGTTTGCACTGATTGGTGGATTGTCTGTTAAATTCTTGTTGGTTTACACTGCACATTTTCAATTGCCTAAAGAAAGGGACCCTGGGTGGCTCCAAAATGTCGCTGTATATTTATCATGTGACCACGGAATAAAGCTTAGGACCCTTTTCGAGGAATCCTCCATGTGTTGATGACATTTTCTTCACTTCGATTAACCACGGTTTCCAGCCTACGATCATTACAGCACCCAGCATCACTGAATAGCCGGTTTTCTCGAATGCGTGCTTGAGGAACATTGCATTTAGATTTTCCATCAGTGGGAAGTGGTGTGGGATCTGGGCCAGTTTGGAGTGAACCAATGCCCTATAAAGGTCCCTTACAAGCATGTGTGTAGTATAGGTTTTTTTTTTTTTTTTTTTTCGTGCACTTGTCAGTGAGATCCTATTGTTAGAATTATACAGAACTGCAAGTCTCAAATGCTTATGTTAGAGCTTACTTCAGTAAACACATTGAAATCATGTCTCACCTATTACTTAAGTGTGCACATATTTAGACACGTCTGTCACCGACAGACAATCATGCAGACTTTCGTCTGGTTATTATTCAAGTATTATTGTGATTTTTGTTACCTTCGCTACAAATAATGTTAGGCAGATAATTGTGCTTTTCTCGCAGTTAAGCTGTTAGTGACAGATTGGACAGAGTGTTTCCTCATTTTAAGCAGGGAAAGAGATTATTAGGCATTCCAGGGATCCAGGCGAAGCAGAGAATGTGGAAGAGAAGGCATAGATACCACTTTGGGTGGGTGTGATCAGAAAATGGCAGCCGCTGTCAGTCCAATCTGTCATCAGTTCTTTCAAAATAGTTCATTTTCTAATACAACCAAATAGGGATTTTTAATAAACTAACTACTGTCTGCAGAAAAGTTGAACACACACTCAGTTTGTGATCACTGATCCTCTAGATATACTTGTATTTACTTCAGTCTCTGTTCAGATATGAGGGGTTTCCGGAGGCACAATAAAGTACCCTTAGACTAGTGTTGATCATGCGTTTTACAGTCTGAAAGGGTACCTATCGCTAGATTAGCCAACACCTATATAGTATGCAAACTTACATAAAGAACTCCTTACATTTTTATCCAATCCTCAGCGCTAGCTGCCATGTGGCCTTAGCTGAGCAACCCGAGGGCCTAAAATGTTGAAGCTGCAACCCATGGTTCTTGTGAGGGCTGACTGAGGGAGAATGTCCATGGATCTAGTCTGGTACCACTGAGGAAGGCTGCTGCTGGTGCTTCCGGAGTCTTGTGAGTACAGACCCCCCCCCCACAGGGGATTCATGGGACTTGTGCTGCTAGATCCCCCTCTTGGTGCTAGAAGTCAGTTGCTAGGTGCAAGCTAGAAGTGGTGTCTTGAAGAGTCAAAGTTCACTAAATTCCTTCTGCTACAAAGGGACTTGTTTATTCCGTACAGCTGCTGTATGGTCCTACTGATAATCTGCTACACAGTTCTATTGAGAAAGTTGTCATCACTTGTGATTAGTTAATTTGGAGTATCCTACTAATTCCCTTCTCCTATCCAAGTTCCAAATATCCAAATAAAACACAAAAACAAATCCCCTGGACTGGTCATTGGAGAGAACGAGCAGAAGAGTGTGTGCACTTGGCTGTGTGAGAAAATACCCAGTCACTGGCTGCTGATTAATCTGTGAGAGACCTGGGCACAAAAATTCAAGTGGCTCCTTCAATCATAGCGCTTCAATCGTATTTTCAAAAAAATGTACTGTTTGACTGGAAAGATCATTCTCTAACCATACATTCAGCGCAGTGGTGTAGTGGTTAGCACTTCTGCCTAGTAGCACTGTGGTCATTGATTCAATCACAACCATGATACTACCTGCCTGGAGTTTGCATGTGGAGCTTGTGTGGGTTTCTGTCAGGTACTCTGATTTCCTTCCATGCTCCAAAGCCATGCTGGAAGGCTAAGGAGCTGTTTAAATTGGCCCCCATTAGTGTATGTGTGAATGTGAGTTAGAGATCTTAGACTGTACAGTCTTTGGGAGCAGGGATATCCGTGTTGTGTAAATTGTCACTGCTATATAAATAATATTGATTTATCTATTTACCATGTATCACACTTTCCCTTTACAGTAGAGCAATCAAAAATATTTTTGATGCAATCCATAGTTTGGGGTAATAACACATTGGTTTAAGCCATGATCACAGTAGTACAGCATCTGATGTGCTTTTGGTTGTAATGAAAGTCAAGGTTTCCCCCAAAATGCTATCGGTGAGCCTTTTGTTAACATTGCTCAGTTAGAAAGTATATTTTAATGCTGTGGAAACCCTATTATTTTGGCCATTGGAGACGTTAGTTGCCGAACCTTGATTTTCTGTGATCTGTGCAATTTTTATTGTCTCTGATGAAGATTAAAAAGGACATGAAATAACTTACCACATTATGATTCTTTTTCTGATATTTGATTTTTTTCCCATTTTCGTTTTTTAACACTTCAAGGACAATTCTTTTACAAACCTGGGTAACTCAAACTGAACATGTGATGAAGAAATGCATTAGCAGGGCTTATTTTCTGTGATAATGCTTGCCAAAACAGCATAAGTGGCTTTTCCCCAGCTTTTACACCTCTTAGACTTTCCTGTCACTCCTTTAATATGATGGTCAACCTAAACTTAATGTTTTTTATTAATATATATATATATTTTTTTTTTCGTTAGCGAGTTGATCAAATAAAAAAATAAATGGATTTTCTCATCCACACATTTGAGGTGGATGGGAGAATCCTCCTCTCTGTGCTATTGTATTCTAACAGGCAGGACTCCTCCGCTGTTGGAAAACACTGATCAGCACTTCAGCTGATTAGCCAATTGAATGAAATGTTCCAACAGTCCCATTCGAAAGGGGTTGGTCTAATGATTAGGAATGGCCGATGATGGATTGAAATTTAGCAGGTCCCTGATGAATTTTTATCTATCTATGGTCAACTAACAGGTTCTTCCATCCACATGAACGAGGTGGATTCAGGAAGTCCCCCTACCAGCCCTCAGGACATTTAATCCAGAAAGAAGCAGCTGTCACTTTCAGAAAACACTGATCAGAGTCTGCAGTTTATTGCTTGCAGTCAGTGACTGATGGAACATTTTCCAACATGTCCCTTTGACAGAATAAACAGTTGTAGCCAGGTTCTTTGTACTGCGGTCCTTTCTGTGCTACCAATGGACTACAGCTGAATGGGTTAACACTACCTCCTCTCCACCAGAGACAGCTGACAAGCAGAAGGAGATTTGATGGTGGATAGCATTGAATAATGGGAGATAAAGTGCAGGGGAAGTATCATAAAATGGAACTATATGGAACTATAGAACTAATATTCCCAATGTGAGCTGGGTATAAAGAGAGAGAGCTGTATTTTCACAAGCCTAATACTGATGAGTTTTGAGGATATCACTGCTCTTGTGTGCACATCAACCTATTATAGCCTGTGTGCTGAGCACTGGAGTCATTCCAGGCAGATCCAGAAGTGCCCAGCGGGCCCCTGTTGCTGTATTGCTAGGACTAGTGAGAGGAGACCGCTGCCATTAACCAGTTCCCACCTGGCCTATGGCAAAATGACAGCCGGGTGGGACTTTCATCAATCCGGGTGGACGTCATATGACGACCTCCCAGATTGTGTCGATGTGCTCCAGCGAGATCTGTCACCGGCTGTGTCCATCGGACACAGCTGATGACTGATCAGTGTACCCAGTGGCCCACTGCCAGTAACATGTGACTGCTGTGACCAATCACAGCAGATCACATGACTGTTGCAAACTGACAGTTGTAAAATGCTTGCTTATAGCAATAAAATTAATTACTATAAGCAATTATAATGTGTTAGATAGAAAAAATAAATATTGATCACTTCCCCACAGTAATACAATGTTACTATGGGAACATTATATTGCTCTGTTTACAGTGTGTTAAACAGAAATTGGTAAAAAAAGTGTAATAAACAGAAAAAAAGTTTGAAAAATAATATTTTTTTTGCACTTTCACCAGTCAGCGGCCCTGACCACACCAGTTATAAGATTACACTGTACTGCACTGGTGACAGTATGTTTAAAAAAAAATGTCTAAATTATCCTAAAAATTACAAATTCAAGAAACTCACAGTGCCTCCTACTAAATACCAGTCTACTTACCAACAAGGGGTCATTGTCAATTGTAGCAGAATACATTTTGCCCTAAATTTTTAAAGAATGATTATTTGCTAATTTTTTTGGGGGCTAAGGTTGTTCTCAGAGTCAAACAAAAGGAGGAGGGTCGGACTTTGAGTGAGAGACCTGACTGGGAAAAAGTTGCACATTTATTGATACATACAGGTATACAAACATGATAAATAACAGAGTAAAATCAAAGCGATAGTGAGAGAGCTGGTAAGTGATCCCCAAATTCATATGCATAAAAATCAACAGGACAAAATTCCAAGTAATAGTAGAATAGTTGAGCATATCTATAGCATCAACGAACACAAGTTACAAGTAGTAGTAGAGTAGTTGGTATATTATAACATCCCAGCCTCAATGTGTTTCGTGGACCCAAATTGCCACTTCATCAGGAGTGGATGTATAATGAAAATCTATAAAAATATAGATAAGGAAATTGGCACATTGAAGATAAATACAAAAATGAAAAGGGGCAAACGGGAGAAAAAGGGGGAGAAAAAAACAAACAAACCACCCGCCCCCAAGAAAAAAAAAGGACTAAGCAGCTCAAATAGTCAGTGGCATTGAAGATGGAGATGGCTCTGAATGTCCCCCACGGGAGCTGATGGCACACAGGCAGGCGGGCAAGGCAAAACATGCTGCGCACATGGTGAGTGTGGGCAGAGGTAAGTGGAGTAAGGACCAATAAATGTATCACCATATAATGATATCTATACAAGAATTGTATAAATAGTATAGTAAATATATGAGTACAAATTGAGAGTGCCTTAGTGCTCCAAATACAAGTAAAATAGGAAAAAAAAATTTGAAGTATGAAACAAAGAAGCGTGAACCAAATAGAAAATATGTATAGCCAAATGGCAGATAGGTCAATGGGAAACCACGTGATGGGATGAGAGGATATTAATGAATGAAAACACAGTGGGGGAGATGAAAAATAATGTGAACGTAAGTAAAACCCAAGGAGGGGAGGAGAAACAAAATGAGGATCAGATAGTGGCATATAGAACCAAGAAAATGAAAAGGCAGAGAAAATGTCTGAAAGTGTTACCAAAGATAAGCCCCAGACTCAAATCCATGGTGCCCCGCATCAGCCCAGAGCTGCCCCGCACTGTGGGCCCAGTGTCACAATGGTGTAAAAATGGAAGCACCGCGGGAACGGTAAACGCCGAGGGCATGACCATCCGGCATGCTATCTTATTTACTCAGAGTACTATCTTATGTTCTCAGAGTTGAGGCAGAGAACCCAATCTACCAAGTGGATCCTGTGTTGACAGAGCTACACCATCAATTTCTGTCAACTTCTGTTGAGCGGGGGGCCCACACACAGCACATGGCCAGCTTTAGATTTAGGCTGAGATCTGCAAATTATTTTCTCTGTATATTTGTTGAACTACAGTGTGTTTATAACATTTAGTTTTCACCTAATATAACCTCTGATCATTTTTTGTGTATCAATTTGAACTTACCTAAGTATGTGACAGGTTTACTTTACCTCCCAAAAAAAAAAAAAAAAACTCTATCAAGCACTTTCTTTCAAATTAATTTCTGGATAGATTGGGGAAAGGGTAGAGCATTATGCAGGTATTTATTGTTGATTGTGTTCCTATCAAAAATATTGTCCTGGGGAACAAAAAAGAAATAAGAGGAATGCCCTCAAAAGCGACACATACAGCAATAAGTAGTTTTATTGCCTCCTGTGTTCCCATTGGAGAGATGTCCCTCCCTTTCTGCCCTGCTCAAGAGTTGGAGGAGTTTGGCTTTAACAAACGTAGCACCCTCCTAGGTAGGTGCTAGAAGAGAGAATAGTTTTTGGGTATTTCTGCTTACCAGAGCAAATGCCAGGAAATGTATATTGCTCTCTGCCTAAAAGAGAGTAGGATCCATTGGTAGAGTCTGCTCATGGTGCTCAGGTGCAGCTCAGCTTGTCTGAAATGTTTTACACTGGTCCAATAGGGAGGCATATTGGACAGTGGGAGGAAACCTGAAAAGTGAGGGCACAGGCATTATTACAGCCCAGGTGATTGGCAGAGGAAAGTGCCTCGGTGCATGCTGGGTGACTGTATAAATGCCAAGGACACATGTGCTTGGGGTCTTCAGCTGGAGAGTGGGGCCCTGGAGGGAGGGGGTGGCTTCCCCTCCTCTGTGGAAGCTGCCTTGTGGCTTTGGGTAGTCAACCTGAGGGCCTGAATGTCAGATAGGAGCTGAACCTAGAGGTCCTGCAGAGCTGACTGGAAGGGAGTCACTGGAAAGGATCTGAGTCTGCCTACAGAGAGTACAGATCTGTTTTATGGGGCCTGTTATGGTGAGGGCTATCCCTTCAATGGAAGAGTCAGTGGATGGGTGTTAGTCAAGGGGATGCTAGAAAGTGTCCTGAAGATAAAGTAGTCTGCTGCTAGAGAGAGCAAGAGGACTTAATTCTTCCATACAAGTGGCAGTATGGTTAAAGCAGTGTGTCTGCTTCCACAAATAACCTGGTGAGACCAAGTGAGAGTTGTCTTTATCTACTGTGAATAGTTTAGTTGGAGTATCCCACTATTCCCTTCTCCCATCTAAGTTCCACAATAAATACAAAACCAAATTCCCTGGACTATTTATTGAGTAACGAGCAAACAGGAGTAAGGATGGATGTAAGAAAAATCCCCTAGTGACTTTAGGTAATCAGAAGAAGGCCTAAGAAGTCAACAGTGGTCAGTGCCTCCACCTATAACTGGTCTTAATGGTAAGGAGCACTGTAAGGGCGTATGCAGACCAAAAAAAAAAAAGCGAAGAGATTTCCAGTCACAACTTACCAACCAGCCAGCGACCAACCGAATTGAACTGTCTAACAGTATGCGTTAAAAACAGGGGTTTGATTGCACACATTTGCAAATACATGTGTAAGCTGCAGGCCCCGGCAAGGCACCCTGTAATCTGCAGTCCCTATGGTGGAGGCGGTGACCACTTTTTGCATTATCGTTGCTATCTATATTGAGCCAGGCAACGCACTTTGCCTCCATTGTGCGATGTGCTGGGTGTTCAGTGTGACCCTGTGCCTTTAAGGAGGGGTGGGCTCCCTCCGGTCACCTGTCCTCCATCTATCCTATAGATGCATGTGCTCTCATTGTAGAGACTCTTTAAAAATTGTAGAGTTAGGGACTGCAGATTACAGGCTGCCTTGCCGGGGCCTGCAGCTTACGCATGTATTTGCAAATGTGTGCAACCAAACCCCTGTTTTTAACGCATACTGTTAGACAGTTCAATTCAGTTGGTTGCTGGCGGGTTGGTAAGTTGTGACTGGAAATCTCTTCGTTTTTTTTTTTTTACCTAAGAAATCAACACACAGCAAGCCTTACGGGGACAGTGCTACACAAACATCACAGAAAGTATTCACATACAACCATAAAGTAGGCTCTTTCTTTAACCCAATTTTTTGCATCAGCGGTTTTTTGCCCTCTGACATCACCACAGGACGTCTTTCCTGTTGTTACTAGCAGGAGCCAAACTGCGTGTTGTGGGAGGAGTCATTAGGTATGCCTGGATAGGCAGCATCGGGAGCAGAGATGTGATTCGTTTATTGGCAGGGCGGGGTGTGGGAGGGGTCATGGTTTTAACATGTGGCTGGATAGTCAACGTTGGGGGTGTAGACATGAGCATATCATTAGCAAGCTCTACAGGCAATGAGGCCACCCTGCTCATAGGAAGCAGGCAGCAGTGGCTTGTTATTTTTACTGGAAATAAGACCTTTCTTGAGACAGAAAGGCAGCTGTTCTTAAAAACTATGGAGCAAAGAAACACTAGAGACCAATAAAAAGCAGATTTTTAACTGAGGAGCCAGCTCTCATTAACTATTTCTCTTAGTCTGTGCCTGAAGTTCAGTTTACTTTTACCAGAAAATGAAAAAAAAAAACTTTTTCTTATATTTTATGGATAGTTACAAACTTATATACTATACTATATACTATATCAACGTAAAAATATGCTTTTAATATAATCTTTTGAAATCCATACAATTTATTGAAATATATAAAACATATACAGGGTTATTAAAAAATATATATATATATTTGGGATTAGAAAGAATCAAACTTCAGTCTGGAACTAAAATTATATTTTTTACTTTTTGTAGGCCTTGTGGCGAGTCTCACATTAAAAGTAGTGATAGGCCGAACACCCCCCAGTTCGGTTCGCAGCAGAACATCTTGAACAGGGAAAAAGTTCTAGCGAACATGCAAACTCTATTAAAGTCTATGGGACATGAACATGAAAAGTCCTCAAATTAAAGGCTTATATGCAAGTTATTGCCATAAAAAGTGCATGGGGAACCGGGTACTGCCCTGGGGGACATGTATCAATGCAAAAAAATTTTTTTTAAAACAATCGTTTTTAGAGGAGCAGTGATTTTAATGATGCCTAAATTAAAAAAATAAAAATGAAAAATTCCTTTAAATATCTTGCCTGGGAGGTCCCCTTAATGTGCCTGTAAAGTGGCGCATTTGTATGATGTATGGAGCCTGTTGCAGCAATACTGACATTTCTAAAGGAAAACTTAAACTTGCTCGCGGCTGTAATGTATTGCCGACTCCCGGCAATACAGATAAAAAAAAAATGGCGTGGGGTTCCCCCCAAAATCCATAGCAGACTCTTGTCCGAGCACGCAGCCTGGCATTTCAGGAAAGGGGAGGGGATGAGTGAGCCCCCCCCTCCTGAACCATACCAGGCCACATGCCCTCAACATGGTGGGGTGGGTGCTTTGGGGCAGGGGGGCTCAGCACCCTGTCCCCATGTTGATGGGGACAAGGGCCTCTTCCCAATAACCCTGTGTTGTGGTTGTCGGGGTCTGCGGGTAGGGGGGGCTTATCCGAATCTGGAAGCCTCCTTTAAGAAGGGGGCCCCCAGATCCAGCCCCCCATGTGAGTGGGTATGGGGTAAATCGTACCCCTACCCATTCACCAAAAAAGTGTACAGAAAAAATAAACACATAAGACAGTGTTTGACAAGTCCTTTATGCAAAAATATAAATAAAAAATTAGTGTCCCTCGATGTAAATCCGCTCTTCAAATTTGACAGCTCTTTTATAGGCAAGAGGTGGGGCCACCCAGTTACATCGCCCATTGGCACCGCCATGGGACGTCAGAAGGGGGCGGTGCCACCAGGTGATGGAACTGGGTGGCCCCGCCCCTTGCCTATAAAAAAGCTGTCAAAGTTGAAGCGCCGCATACGGCGGGCAAAGCATTTTTTAAAATCATTTCTATTGTTCTGGTGTGGTGGGCGTCTTGATTGACGATGGAATTACAGCGAGGGACACTATTTTTTTAAAATTTTTAGCACTTGTCAAAAACTGTCTTGTGTGTTTATCTTTTTGTACACTTTTTTTGGTGAATGGGTAGGGGTATGATGTACCTGATACCCATTCACATAGGGGGGGGACCGGGATCTGAAGTCCATGATAGCCCGGTCTTGAAGGAAGTGGGGTGAACGATGCTAGATTTCATTCAGCTAGGAAGACTGTTAAGCTATAAATTGAAATTCGACCAGTTCAGTAGAGACCAGACAAATTTTGATCCATCTATGGCCTTTTCCGTTTTAGAGGAGCTGATATGATCGATTCCTCTTGAACGGGATTGTTGGTAAATGTTTTGTTCAATCAGCTGCAGCACTGATTAGTGTATTCTGACAGTGGAGGAGTCCCCACTGTTTAAATACAATAGAGCAGCAGGGAGGATACCTTCTTCCACCCAGCTTGTGTGGATGGGGGAATCCATTCAGTTTTTTATTTATCAGCCCGCTTGATCAAAAAAAAAAAAAAAAAAAAGGGAGTTGTCTATGGCCAGCTTAAGGGCATTTAGCGTCAGAAAAGTGCTGTGGAGGAAGTAGCGGGTGCATCCCTTGATTTAAGGTGTGTATTGCAGCATATTAGTTTTGACTGGAGTTCTGCTTTAAGCCAATCACAATGTAGATTGTCCAAGAATTTGATGTAAACTGTGATGGTTTGTTAAAACACTGTTTTGTATAAATGCTGAGGTATGTTCCTGGCAATCATTAGCACTGAGAAAGCTACTTGAGTGAAATGTCCCCAACAAAGAACCGGTCCCGGTAGATGTAAGTAGCTACACAAGCTTTACCATGACCTGGTTAAATGATAATGTTTATGCAGTGGCGGCTGGTGCTCAAAATTTTTGGGGGGGGGGGTGCAAACAGAAAAATCGAATAGGCATTGCTTTGCGGCAAAAACAGCGGCAAAATATTGTATGACTTTGAGGTCACAAAAGTGTGAAAGGGGGCCTTCAGTAATCAAAGTACAGCGTGCCCCCATTCAATGCAGAGTTAGCACAGCGTGCCCCCATTCACTGCAGAGTTAGCACAGCGTGCCCCCATTCAATGCAGAGTTAGCACAGCGTGCCCCCTTTCAATGCAGAGTTAGCACAGCGTGCCCCCTTTCAATGCAGAGTTAGCACAGCGTGCCCCCTTTCAATGCAGAGTTAGCACAGCGTGCCCCCTTTCAATGCAGAGTTAGCACAGTGTGCCCCCTTTCAATGCAGAGTTAGCACAGCGTGCCCCCATTCAATGCAGAGTTAGCACAGCGTGCCCCTATTCAATGCAGAGTTAGCACAGCGTGCCCCCTTTCAATGCAGAGTTAGCACAGCGTGCCCCCTTTCAATGCAGAGTTAGCACAGCGTGCCCCCCTTCAATACAGAGTTAGCACAGCGTGCCTTCTTTCAATGCAGAGTTAGCACAGTGTGCCCCCTTTCAATGCAGAGTTACCACAGCGTGCCCCCTTTCAATGCAGTGTTAGCACAGCGTGCCCCCTTTCAATGCAGAATTAGCACAGAGTGCCCCCTTTCAATGCAGAGTTAACACAGCGTGCCCCCATTCAATGCAGAGTTAGCACAGCATGCCCCCATTCAATGCAGAGTTAGCACAGCGTGCAGAGAGACCAGCCTCCGTCCTCTGTGTCTCCCGAGTCCTCCTCCTCCTCCTTGGCCAATCGCAAAAGTTCGCCTTTCGGCCAATCAGGAGACGGGTCTCGGACCCGCTTATTGATTGGCCAGGAGAAGGATCCGTGTGACAAAAGCGAATATTCATTCGCTTTTGTCACACAATGGGTGGGCCGGGTGCGCACTGCTCTGCGCCCTGGGTCCACCCTTTTCTGAAGCCTATTAGAGCCTTTGGCTCTAATCACGTGCTTCAGAAGAAAAAAAAACCCCATTGAACTCCATGCACCGGCTGCCACTGCGTTTATGATAAAAATAAAAAGGATACACCTAAAAACAAAAGCATGAGACTCAGTACAGTGCAAATAAACCACAACATTTTAAATGGGCCCTAATTGCCAATTCGCTAATTATTTTTTGCCAACTTCAGGGCTTTGTGCTCATGCCCCTAAGGGGGCTGAACAAAGCGCATTTATTCATTCTCTGCCTGGGTGTCACAGTGTGGCATGTAGCCTGCCACCAACAGCCTACAAAAATCAACGACAGACTGTGCACATCCGAGAGGGATATATGCACTGCCCTGAATGCAGACTGAATACTAGAAGTGTTGGGTGACACAGACAAAGTTTGTAGTCCTCCTGCCATGCTCACTAGTTTTTTAAATTTATTTTAAGCCTGTGCAAAACAGTGATCTGCCAAGAGATATTGTGTTGTGATGTTACATGGTTCTTAAAGCCTAACTTGAACTTTTTTTTTAGCTGAAAGAAAGAGCCAAAAACTAAAACAATTGAGTACAAAAAGAGTTTTTGTCAACTCTTTATTTCTCTCTGTGACTGCATTAAGTAGATTTTCCCTTACACTTCATGCCATTGTGATTCTCATACAAGAAAGGGGTGAAACAGTTGACAAAGGGACAGGAAGGTACTGACAGGAATAATTTATTGTCAGAAGCTTGAAACCTTACCCCTCAACTAAAAATGTGTTTGTCTCTGTGCCCACTGGATAGATTTCCCTATCACTCCCTGTCTTTACAAATTAATTTCCTAAACCAATCACTTTTACCCTTAGGCTGGGTTCACACTGGTGCAAATTGGATGAGAGTTTCCCCCCATCCAATTCGCATTTCCGGAGACTGTGACCGGCTCTCAATAAAGCCGGTTCACACAGCTCTGGGACAGCTGCGGAGCAGTTTGCAGGACATTTGTGTGCATCTTCTGGTCCTTTTCAGGTCTGAATTTAGCCAAAAATTCTGACTGAATTTGGACCTGGAATGGTGAACGGGACGTAGTGGACCTCCTACTGTGAGCCGCTCCATAATCCACTGTGAATTTAGCCTTAATCTCCAGTGATTAAAACAGGTTTGCTATGATAGTATTATTGTAAGGCCTCATTCACATGGGTGTACTACAGCGTACACCCTTGTGAGGACCATGTTTGCCCACATGTGGATGCGCAGGATTTCTGTGCATCTCCAAGCAAGCAGTCCCATTTATCTCAATTGGATCACAGTGGCTGCATGGACACAGCTGCTGCTCCCAATTTGACACCTACAATTGTGAGCAAATATGCATCAACACCCCTCATGGACTAAAACAACAGACCCATGAAGTAAAAAATGTATTTGTTTTAAAAAACAATCTTAATAAAAATGAATAAAAATGTTGAGGCGTACAAAAAAATTGTTGGTCCAATATATAATGTCAACAAATAATCGTTGAATTGATACACTATATGGATAACATACGACTATTAGAAGCATGCCGTAATATCCAGTACCATACCTAAGTGAGACCACCAATTTTGGTATGTTCAGTTGTGGTAGTTGCAATTATTGCAAATACATGGACACGAGGACAACCATTACTTTACCCAATGACAATCAGTTTAGCTCTAAACTTTAGGTCAATTCCAAAACTTACGGCGTAGTGTACCTGCTAACATGTAAATGTGGGTGCTACTACGTCAGAAAAATCTAACTCCAATTCTGAAGAAGAATTGATCGACATCTTACAAACATCAACAAAAAGGGATGCTGAACTGCCACTTGGAAGACATAATGCTTTAGTACATAGGGATTCCCTACTCAGAGTCAACTTTTTGGCTTTGGATCATATTCATTCAAACCCCAGAAGTGGTGACTTGAATAAAAGCTTACTTCAAAGTGAGCTCAGATGGATATTCTATTTGAAGGCCACATCAACCCCTGGTTTGAATGAAGCCTTTAACTTTAAACCTTACTTGATTGGGTTTCAATCAGGAGTTTGTGCGAGTAGGATCTTTAAGAACTATGAAAAATATATCCCCCCCCTTTTTTTCTTTTGTTTTTGCTATGCCTTGAGTGGAAGGGGTACCCCCAATGGGGTAACTTACACTTTCTTTTGAGCATATAGAATTTTCCATTATTTATGCATACTAACAACCACTTTGCCTGCCTTATAGGCAAGTTTGGGCAATAGAATGCCTAATATATTTACCATTTACTTTTAAATATCAATTTTTTTGGTTCTTTTTTGATCCATTTTCTTTATTACTGTATATATAATTTTGTAACATAGATTTTACGCCTGGCTGTTGGTTGTGTGGATTTTTCATCCACCTTATGTCCTTGCGACTGGGACTTTGCTCTCTCTGGTACCTGTTGGCCGGTGTTTTTGGGTGATTCCTTATCATGTAGACCCCTGTTGGCATTAGCTATCGTACATTGAGCCTCAATGTGTAAATGCAAGTGCATAACTATGTAGGTACAGTGCATTGCGAAAGTATTTGGCCCCCCTTGAACTTTTCGACCTTTTGCCACATTTCAGGCTTCAAACATAAAGATATAAAACTGTAATTTTTTTTGAAGAATCAACAACAAGTGGGACACAATCATGAAGTGGAACGACATTTATTGGATATTTCAAACTTTTTTAACAAATAAACTGAAAAATTGGGCGTGCAAAATTATTCAGCCCCTTTACTTTCAGTGCAGCAAACTCTCTCCAGAAGTTCAGTGAGGATCTCTGAATGATCCAATGTTGACCTAAATGACTAATGATGATAAATAGAATCCACCTGTGTGTAATCAAGTCTCCGTATAAATGCACCTGCACTGTGATAGTCTCAGAGGTTCGTTTAAAGCACAGAGAGCATCATGAAGAACAAGGAACACACCAGGTAGGTCCGAGATACTGTTGTGGAGAAGTTTAAAGCCGGATTTGGATACAAAAAGATTTCCCAAGCTTTAAACATCCCAAGGAGCACTGTGCAAGCGATAATATTGAAATGGAAGGAGTATCAGACCACTGCAAATCTACGAACACCTGGCCGTCCCTCTGAACTTTCAGCTCATACAAGCAGAAGACTGATCAGAGATGCAGCCAAAAGGCCCATGATCACTCTGGATGAACTGCAGAGATCTACAGCTGAGGTGGGAGACTCTGTCCATAGGACAACAATCAGTCGTATACTGCACAAATCTAGCCTTTATGGAAGAGTGGCAAGAAGAAAGCCATTTCTTAAAGATATCCATATAAATTGTTGTTTAAAGTTTGCCACAAGCCACCTGGGAGACACACCAAACATGTGGAAGAAGGTGCTCTGGTCAGGTGAAACCAAAATCGAACTTTTTGGCAACAATGCAAAATGTTATGTTTGGCGTAAAAGCAACACAGCTCATCACCCTGAACACACCATCCCCACTGTCAAACATGGTGGTGGCAGCATTATGGTTTGGGCCTGCTTTTCTTCAGCAGGGACAGGGTAGATGGTTAAAATTGATGGGAAGATGGATGGAGCCAAATACAGGACCATTCTGGAAGAAAACCTGATGGAGTCTGCAAAAGACCTGAGACTGGGACGGAGATTTGTCTTCGGACAAGACAATGATCCAAAACATAAAGCAAAATCTACAATGGAATGGTTCACAAAAAAACATATCCAGGTGTTAGAATGGCCAAGTCAAAGTTCAGACCTGAATCCAATCGAGAATCTGTGGAAATAACTGAAAACTGCTGTTCACAAACGCTCTCCATCCAACCTCACTGAGCTCAAGCTGTTTTGCAAGGAGGAATGGGCAAACATTTCAGTCTCTCGATGTGCGAGACATACCCCAAGCGACTTACAGCTGTAATCGCAGCAAAAGGTGGCGATACAAAGTATTAACTTAAGGGGGCTGAATAATTTTGCACGCCCAAATTTTCAGTTTTTTATTTGTTAAAAAAGTTTGAAATATCCAATAAATTTCGTTCCACTTCATGATTGTGTCCCACTTGTTGATTCTTCAAAAAAAATTACAGTTTTATATCTTTATGTTTGAAGCCTGAAATGTGGCAAAAGGTTGAAAAGTTCAAATGGGGTTGAATACTTTTGCAATGCACTGTATAATGCAGCCTGTATAAATCATATGTTTATACAATTATGTTCAGATATGTGTTTACCCTCCTTAGCGGTCTGATTACGTCAGAATTTTTAATCTCAAAGCGGTACATTGTTTTGAATGGAAATCTGTTGTTTTATATTTTAGGCCTGTTATTCTTAGGAATAACTCACTTAAATCTGTCCAAACAAGAGTCTAGTAGACACCCCGGGTATGATAACATTTGAAACACGAAATCATAAATTATATTCAATAATAATATAATCAAACCAAAAACGCTGAAATGTGTACAAACAAGGGGTGCGATATTACTAGTCACTGTAATGATGGTTTAGTAAACATCTCAGGTATGAAAAATTTAAAAAAATGGGACTGCACAAAGTCTGACATCATAATTGGGACAATATAATTTTCCTTTCGGTTTCCTTTCTTATTTTCCTTCCACTGTCATCTCTCTTCGAGTAACAAACCATGCACATCCTTGCAGGTGCTGACTTTTTCTCAGTTGGTGGGATGTAGTCCATGAAGTGACGACCAGTCAGGCATTCCGGGTTGACAACGCCAACAGCAAGACGTCCAGATCTATTCCCAGCCATTGATGGTGTTTGGTGATTCAGAGAGATATGCTCGGCAACTTTCCAAATGATGTCCGAATGAATCACAGGCTTGTCACTCTTTTTTTTTAGCAGAATTTAGGCATTTCACAAGCATTGCTCGAGAAGATGTCTGAAGATCTTCTTATAGTACTTTTTTGCTCTTTCCTCATTGCTGGGTAGAATGTCATTGCTTGGTCGGCTCTGTTGATACCTCCCATGGTATTGTTGTAGTCTATCACTACTTGTGGCTTCATGACTTCTTTCCCACCTTTCATGCGTACCTCAACAGTGGAGGTATTATGCATTGTACTCATTAGGCACACAGCTTTCTTGTGCCACCATCACAGTGCCATCATTTTGTCTTTCTGCCAGGCAACCATTTCTCCTGTCTTGAGCTTCTTTTTGCCAAACATTGGCAGCATGTCACGCTGGTTAGCCCGTACGGTTCCATAGGCATCGGTTTTGTTTTGCAGTAGAACCTCATAAAGTTTAGGAGATGTATAAAAGTTGTCAGTTGTTACACAATAGCCCTGATTTAGCAATGGCTCAATTAGTAAAAGAACAGAAGATGTTTCCATTCCATAATTGCTGTATTTTTGATCAAATTTTGTTCCTTTTCCAGTGTATATCACTGAATTTCAAATGTAGCCAGTTCATGATTCGCATAGCATGTTGGATTTTATGCTAAATCGTGCCCTCTTTGGTGAAATGTATTGCACCCAGCTGAGCCTTCACTTGTAGGCCATTAGACTTTCATCTATGCTGATGTCTCTTTCGGGCACAAAGCTCCGTTGGAAATTCTATAGAATCATTTGATATACTTTCCAAATTTTCTTTAGTTTTGATGCAGGATGAGTAGTTTCATCTAATTCTTCATTGTTTTCGAAGTGGAGATATTTAATTATGAGAAAGAATCTGTACTCTGATATGATCGTGCCAAAGATTGGAGTGGCAAGTAATGTATTGGTTGTCCAATACCACTTCTGTAGGGGTTTCCCCACCACTTCCTGAAGAATTATTAGGCCCAGAAATTTCCAAATGTCACCTTTGGTCACTGGTTCCCCTTTCAGCATCTTGAAAACTTTTGATGCGGAGCCAATTTTTTGCTCTTTGTACCGTTTTTTCTCGGTAACTATTTTTTCAATAACCTCATCGGTCAGAAATAATTGTAGGTATGCCAAGAGGTTGTCATAGTCAACGTCAACTTTCATACCAGGTGCTCCAGTAAATGGGAATCTTGGGGGCGCTTCCTGAACCGTACTGCAGTCAATAGAGCACCAAGATCTCACATCGTTGAGCTCAGTCGCAGAATCGTCGCTGTCATCATTTTCAGTACTTGATGGCGAACTTTCCCACCAATCACTAGCGCTCAATTCTTCAAATAATTCAGATTCATTGTCGCTGTTTTCAAGTTTACCTAAAACCACTTTTGAGCTAAAAGAACGCTTTTTGGATGCCATGGACGTTCTCAATTTTCCAGGCAAAAAGAACCGAAAAAGTACAGGCAGGGCACTGGAAAAGCCACTAGGTAAAAACCAGTGGTAAAATGGCTTTATACATAGTTGTAATCCTAACAGATTCACTGTATCATGTCATTTGTTTTATTTATTTTTTGAATCTCCCGCCGGTTCCCCCTCTCTACATCGCGGCGTACGCAGGAAAGGGAACCAGAAGACAGGCAGCGGCATTGGCCAGATCACACATCGAGGACAGTGGGAGGATGGCTGGAGGATGATGGGGGATGGTAGAGGAAGGTGAGTGTGATTGTGGCGTAATCCCGAAGGTGGCTCGGGGTTACTGTTTTTGGCAGTGTATATTAACCCTGAGCCACACTCGGGAATACCGCCAGGGAGGTTAATATACCTACTGTATAACAGGATTGGATTTTAATTCTGCGACTAATGGGTTATATCTATATATTCCTAGAAGATATCGTTACCAAGTGTCTCACCTCTGAAGAAGGACTCTACATAAACAGTCCGCAACATGTTAAGTGGTCTCACTTATGAATGGTACTAGATATTACGACATGCTTCTGAGACTCCGTTCACACTGGGGCGACCTGTCAGGCGACCTGGTCGCCTGACAGGTCGCCGTAAGTCGCCTGCCATAGAGTAGCTGTGGACCCGTTCTAATAGGAGCGACACAAGTCGCTCCAACTTAGAAAAAGGGTCCGGAGCTTCTTTGGGGCGACCTGGAGCGACCTGCATTGACTTCAATGATATGAAGTCCATGCCGGCCGCTCTGAGGTCGCGGTGCGAGCTGCGCACCGCGACCTGTGAGGTCGCCCCGGGAAGTAGCGTCGCCCCAGTGTGAACGGGGTCTAATAGTCGTATGTTATCCATATATTGTATCAATTCAACAATTATTTGTTGACATTATATATTGGACCAACAATTATTTTTTTGTACGCCTTATGATTTTTATCAAGATTGTTTTCTAATAAAAATACATTTTTTACTTCACGGGTCTGTCATTTTTGCCTATATATTATGAACATGACAAACCTACTTTTTTTTTTTAACACCTACCAAAATACCTCAGCACTATTTGTTTCCCGATCTGACACCTGTGCATGTGCGGGCACTGTTTGTTTGGGGCTGTGCACCTGAGCGGCTGTCAAATTGGGAGCAGCAGCTGTGTCCATGCAGCCGCTGCATGTTAATTGATATGAATGAGACTGCCTGCATGGAGATGCATGGAGCCTCTGTGCAGGCAAACACGGCCCCTTAAGCTGTAGTACACCCATGTAAATGGCCCAAAAGAAATATTTGGGATCAGAAATTAAATTTTGTTCAGTAGCTTTAATTCAGATGATTAAAGCCATCTTTGCCTACATACATTTATTTCCAAGCTATACTCTACATGGCATTTACAATAGGATCGTGGGGGGGGGGGGGGGGATTGTGTTTTTACTGTTGACTCTTCCAATTCTAAAGTTACTTACTGAATATAATCATAGCATCGAAATTAGACTTGTTAAAAAAAAAAAAAAGTAAGAAATGTCTTCACTACAAGGCCACTATTAAAGGTCAGGGATAATTCAATGTCACTGGAACCTGGAGGGTTAAATAACCCCATTGCCGATTTTCTATATGGCACATTCAAGTATTCCCAGCGCCATCGTCTGGCTCCATTATGGCTTTCTCTGCAGCCTAAGCCAGAGATTAAGAAGACAGTCTTTGTTCCGTGACAAAGCAGAGACACGCCAGGGACGCACCCTGCTCTGCCTTTTCTTAGCTGGCTTGGTTAATTATATACTAGAAAGCCAGCTATTAGCTTCAAATTCTGCCACCTACTTGGGTGTGAGTCATCTAATTGAATACCATTGTCTTCTTTCTACAACAGAGTATTGCTGTTCTAAAATAGAGGTATATCTACAACAAGGGGGGAAGCTATTGACACTGATCCAGTCATTTCTTTTTATGTCAATGACACTTAGACAACTGATTATTTAAAGGTATAAAAAAGTTATTTGCACAGCAATCGCTGACAAATTACCAGGACAGGAAAACTATTTTGTGCGGTCTTGTATGGTGCATGTTGCACAGAACTTGGAGCGCATCTAAGCAAAAATATTAAACCTATCACGTATCTAAACCCAAGAATAAAAATGTAATTTACAGTATTGCAGTTTACCTGTCCTTAGATGTGGTGGTTGCATCAATGTGATTTTTTCATCATTTATTTAATTTTTTTTACCTGACAATCCTATCTAAAAACATTTCTATCCTGGGATGGCAATGCTCACACAATCTATCTATAGAAAATTAGTGTTGGGACCCCAGTTCAGGACTACAGAACACCTGCCCTTTTTCTTTTCTCCATAACACAGGCAGGAAATATATTGTAGTTTACAAAAATATATCATGGAGCAAAGGGGAAAAACCAATACAGGGAATTATCACCACACTGGATTTTTGACAAGATTAACAAATGTGATTGCACTCATTAAACAAACATCACAAATCTCTTGCAATAGTATATTTGAAAGAGAAGTTTGGGTTTAAAACACACACACACACACATATATATATATATATATATATATATATATATATATATATATATTTATACTCGCCTAGGTGAATGCAGCCCGGATCTGATGCTGCATCTGTCCCCCATTTTCTCTAATACCGAGAACTGAGCAATCAAAGTTTGCTGATCGCTCAGCTCTTCAGTCTATAGCAGTGTTTCTCAACTCCGGTCCTCAGGGCACACTAACAGGCCAGGTTTGCAAGAAAACTGAAATACATCACAGGTGATATCATTTGCTGCTCAGTGATTGCAGTATTCTAGTCTGCATCTCCCCAAGGTAATACTTAAAATCTGGCCTGTTAGTGTGCCCTGAGGACCGGAGATGAGAAACACTGGTCTATAGAGAGCTTGTGACTGTCAGTCACTGGCTCTCTGCTCTGCCCCTCCAGCACTCACTGGAGCGCTGGGTTGTGGAGTGGTGGTAGCGGCTGGCTCAGACTCTCAGCAGTTCGCTTAGATTCTGAGCCAGCTGCCGGTCCAGGTATCCCGGTGGATCCTGAGCATATGGTCGGGTTCTTTTCAAAACCTGGACTGGATCTTAGACATCAGTGGATGATTGCCAGCAGAATTAAAGCCAAATTAGCTTTAGGTTAGGGCTTACAACAGATTGTATTAGTTTAACTGCAAAAGCAATATATTGAGTAGTATGATTATTAAAATGTTTTGTCCACTCAAAGGTGATATTTCATGTTCACGTTTTTTGGTTTATGTTACAAAGTTAATCTACCTGTCAGGTGCTTAAAACCTTATTGCTGAGATATCTGCGCTTGAGTTGTTGGGTCTCTAAAAACCTCCTACTTCAAGCTGGGAACTATGGCAGGTCTCCAAGACCAATGAGAAACCAGGGGTTACACGGAGCACATTTTTCATGCAACCATGGGTTGTAGAAAAGAAATTGGCTTGATTTCCCTATCAACACATAGTGTTGATGCAGGAATCTTTCCTGCCCTGCCATTGTTTGCTGCCGTCCCCACCGGGAGAAGACAGTGATTTCTGCTAGCAGCTATAGCAGCCAGCTATAGCAGCCACTAGTGATAATCACAGGTAAAATCCGGCATGCTGGCCGTACCCAAGTTGATCGATCAATCAACTTGGTACATTCAGATTACCCATATACTGTTTGAATCTCTGCTGGTTTAGCAGGAACCGACCAAGCATGGTCAGTTCTCTAACTGTGCTGGGAACTCCGATGATAAGACTTCTGCTCACATCCCCCCTTCTACACAGCCTATTACTGGGAAGATCCGTGTACTGCTTTTTTTCCTCCCTCAGCTCTCCGTTTATCACTTATAGAAAAACAACAATATAAATACATTGTTTTCCCTCCCCCCTTTTTTATATGTATACACAAATGTTTTGTCTTTCATTTCAATTTCAAACTGAATGGGTTGTTTTACAAGGTGAGGGTTTACATATGCTTTAATAGAAGGTTTTTATAGCACTAAACATTAAATAGTTTAAAGCCCAACTCTGAAGAAAAAACAAAGAGAAGAGGCGCCTCTGAGTGTAGACTGTAAGGTAGTTTATTTTTGGAATAAAAGATTAAAACTCACATGGCAGTTTGTAATACAGGCTTTTCGGGTATTACCATTACCCAGGTTGACGTTCAGAGGTGTAGGGGCTGTTATGCCCATGCTGGAGTTATGCCAATGCCTGGTCATGCTGAATCCAGCCAGTGATCGGTGTAGAAAGGGAAACAGCCGGGCCCAAAGTTTGGAACGCACGCTCAAAAGCAGCATCAACCTCTGACATCACTAGCCCGCAACGCGTTTCGGAGCATGCGCAGTAGGTGGAATATTACATTGCGCGCTCCATTCTCAGTCCCATCTGTGGATCTCTATGTATTAGCGCCAAACTACCTATGGTTTAATTTTAAAGCCCAACTCTGGCCTTTGTTCCACCTCCCCTGTGCTCCCTTCCCCATCCCCAAGGAGGAGCTGTACCAGAATCTTTGTGCACCAGTTTTGTTAAATCTACTACCATGTGTATATTTTGCTGTACGCATTTTTATACTTACCTATCCTTGATGTTTCCAGAGATTGTCCCATAATCCAGCAGGGTCTTATTTTTCTGAACCCCTTCTCAAGGCCAGGCGATTCTCACTAACGCAGGGAACAGCATTGATGTGGTAATGCATCCGTACGGTTGCTGTGGTGAGCTCCGGGTGTAAGCCCATGAAGCCCTTCACTCACAGTATGTCTTTCAGCTTCCAGACTGAGTGATGTTGAGCTTCTTTTACCCAGAAGACTGAGGGAATTTTGTGGTGGAGAAGAAGTACTGCGTGACTCAACTTCACATAAAGGTGATTACATCCTGAGGTATTTTTTTTAACACTGCCTTGGGCACAGAGATGGGGTTTAAAAAGAAAACACTATTTCTGCAATATTCAAATCTACAAAACTGTAATTTATTTTCCTACATATCAGAGAGAAGAAATATGTAGGCTGCTACTGCTCACCTTCTTCTAAAAATACTGGTTGCCTGGCTGTCTCTGGCTGTAAACCTTTCCAAGTCACTGACCTGAATTAGTAAGGCAGAACTCCTAATCTGCATTCTTGCTCCAGGTCAGGAATCTAGAAAATATTGAATCCATTAGATGGTAACTAGCCTTAAGGCTGGTGTAGCACCCTATAGGTAGGTGCTAGGTAAAACTATAGTGGGCCTTGTCTGCCTAACAGCAGGGCTGGTATTTAACTAGTTAGGGTGTCAGGGCTTCCAGGTGTGCCTGCTGAAGGGAGAAGTATCCCCACTGGCTCCTGTGAGAGGCTTCTCATAGGGCAGTGTGGGAAGCCCAATCAGGGGACACATCCCAGCTTGTAACTACCCCAGAAGGCAGATTATGCTGCAAAGGATTCTGGGAGTGGGTATAAGTTTGGAGGGGAAGTGCGTGGCACGGTGCCATTGGCGGGAGCAGAGTCCCAGGAAGGGGAGTGCGGCATGTCTCCTGTCTGAGGAAGGTGGATATCTTGGGGTGCCGCCTGAGAATCCAGAGAGTGCTGAGTTAAGCTGAGGGGATCCGGTGTGCCGAGCCTGCGGAGAGAGAGGGGTTCAGTCCCAGGAAAGCCTACACAGGTCGTGAGTCCTGCGGATTGCCCCTGGGGTCTGCCTAGAGTCAGAGGGGACCACTCCCGAAAAGAGGTTCTGGCATCCAGTGTCAGCTACAGTAGGTGTAAAGGGGATGCCTAGGTTGAGGACCCTGAAGTTGTAAAGGGGGTGCATAGCCAGTGGACCCTGAAGAGTTCAAGGAGTAATAGGGGGACACCTGCAGTCTGGGCCCTGAATTGTATTGCGTGTGCCAGTTACAGTGATAGTTATTCGGAGTTCTACAAAATACTACCTAAAGCTGTGCCAGGCGGGGGAAAGTATTCAGAGACTTACACAGTGAAACAGTGTCAGGAGTTCTACAGTTCTCAGTCTTGGATCTACTAGACTATAGGTCGGGGATTCAACACTTCTTCTATTATACAGAGTGTACTCAGAGACAGTGAGCATTGGCTGGCGCCGGCTGACGTCAAGGAAGTGCCAACGGGCATTTACAGGATCAAAGTCCCAATTGTAATTAGTTCAAGCCGAAAGGAGTATCCCACTCATTCCCTTCTCCTATCCCCTTAATTTTTATTAAAAACCACAAACAAAGATGCCGGAGTTGTCGCTGCTTCAGTTGTCACACCTGCAGCAGCTCTGACATATCGGGGTAGTTTTTAAGGAATCTCTGCACCACCAAATTCAGCACATGCGCCAGGCAAGGGATGTGCGTCAAACCGGCTAGGCCCAGAGCTGCTATGAGATTTCGCCCATTATCGCACACCACCAGGTGTGCTTGAGGCTCGCTGGCAGCAACCACTCATTTGTCTGCTGTTCCATGCTCCTCCACAACTCCTGCGCGGTGTGTGTTTTTTTTCCCCCAAACAGGCAAGTTTTAAAACTGCCTGCTGTCGTTTACCCCTGGCCGTGCTAAAGTTGGTGGTGAAGGTGTTACGCTGTCCGGATGAGAAGGCGGTAGAGGATGAGGAAGCGCAGTAGGAGGAGTTAGGAACAGGAGGCAAACTGAAGCGCCCTCGGTGGTGGAAGGACATGCGCCAAATTGCTATCCGCCTCAGGCCCATCCGCCACTGCATTTACCCAGTGTGCTGTTAGGGAGATATAACGCCCCTAACCGTGCTTACTGGTCCACGTATCGGTAGTTAGGTGGACCTTGGCACAGATGGTGTTGCGCAGTGCACACCTGATTTTTTCCCCCACTTGGTTGTGCAGGGAAGGGATGGCTTGCCTGGAAAAGTAGTGGCGGCTGGGCACGACGTACTGTGGGACAGCCACCGACATAAGGTTTTTAAAACTGTACGTCTCCACCAGATGGAATGACAGCATTTCAAAGGCCAAGAATTTTGAAATGCTGGCATTCAGGGCCAGGGATCGCGGGTGGGTAGGGGGGTACTTCCTCTTCCTCTCAAGTGTTTGGGAGATGGAAAGCTGAACGCTTCCACGGGACATTGTGGAGATGGTTGGTGACCCAGGTGGTGGTGTTGCTGACAGATCGTCTGTTTGCGGGGTGGCAGGTGCCGGTATCACTACAGATGTGGCTGGAGCGGCCGAGACTGCAGCAGAAGAGGAAGCAGGATGAGCCAGAGACGTTTCTTGGTTTTGAAGGTTTGTACTCCACTGCAGCTCGTGCTTTGCACTTAGATGCCTGATCATGCAGGTTGTGCTCAGATTGAGAAGGTTTATGCCTCGCTTCAGGCTCTGATTGCACAGGGTGCAAACCACCCGTGTCCTGTCATCAGCACATTTTCTAAAGAACTTCCACGCTAGAGAACTCCTTTGAGCTGGCTTTGGTGCGCTCGTTCCCTTGCTGCGTTGGGCAGTAGCAGGCGTAGTGTCTAGGGCACAGCCGCTCTGCTTCTGCACCCTGCTCCCTCTTCTGCTGTGCTGGTGGCTCTGTGCGACCACCGCCTCTTCCTCCAAACTACTCAGGTCACCTGCATGACCTTCATTCCATGTGGGGTCGAGGACCTCATCGTCCTCCACATCATCTTCCACCCAGTCTTCACCCCTGCCCTCCTTGTCGGTCTCCACAATTCTGAACGCCGCAGCAGTTGGCACCTGCGTTTCGTCATCATCGGAGACGTGCTGCGATGGTCCTTGCATGTACTCATCTTGAGAAATAAGTGGTTGGGCATTGCTGCACTCAATCTCTTCCACTTCTGGGGCAGGGCTAGGTGGATGGCCCTGAGAAACCCTGCTGACAGAGTCATCAAAAAGAAGAAGAGACTGCTGTATGGCTTGGGGCTCAGACTGCTTGCCTGATTTGCAAGGGGGTGAGGTGAAAGACGGTTGGACATCGGCTGCAGGTGCCAACTCTGACCTTTCTGCAGTAGACTGGGTGGGAGACAATGTGAAGGAACTGGAGGCACTGTCAGCAGCAAACCAATCTACTATCGCCTCTACGTTTTCTGGCATCATCACTTCTAGAGGCGTATGATGCCCTACCAAATACTGATGCAGGTTCTGTCGCCTACTAACACTTGAGGAAGGTGTTTCACTTGTGCGTGTAGCTGGCACAGATCGACCACGTCCTCTCCTTGCAACAGGAGCTCTACCAGCAGCACCACGACCCAGGCCACGGCCCCTATTTGACGGTCTCCTCATATTTCTGTAATTTAAGATCTTGCCCTAGAAAGGTGTTTATTGAATAGCGGAACAAAACAACAACAGTATCGCACGGGGGTATCTCACAGTCAAATATGCAAACTATGCCGCAATTTAATGTTTTTTACCCCAAAAGGGTGTATATTGAATAGCGGAATAGGAAAAAGGATAAAAAACGGTGTATCTCACACGTACAAACACAGACTAGGCCCCGATTAAAATTTTTTGTACCCTAAAGGGAGGATGAGGAAGAGGAGTAGGAGGAGTTGGGAACAGGAGGCAAACTGAAGCGCCCTGCAATCCTTGGCGGTGGAAGGAGATGCGCCAAACAAATTTAAAAGGTGTATCTCACACGTACCGATACAGACTATGCCGTAATTAAATTTTTTACACTCCAAAAGGGTGTATATTGAATAGCGGAAAAAAAGGAAAAATTTTATAATACGGTGTATCTCACTCGTACAAACACAGACTAGGCCCCGATTACAATATTTTGTACCCTAAAGGCAGGATGAGGAAGAGGAGTAGGAGGAGTTGGGAACAGGAGGCAAACTGAAGCGCCCTGCAATCCTCGGCGGTAGAAGGAGATGCGCCAAACAAATTTAAAAAGGTGTATCTCACATGTACCGATACAGACTATCCCGCAATTTAATTTTTTACACTCAAACAGGGTGTATATTGAATAGCGGAATAGGACAAATTTTACAAAACGGTGTATCTCATACGTACAAACACAAACTAGGCCCCGATTACAATTTTTTGTACCCTAAAGGCAGGATGAGGAAGAGGAGTAGGAGGAGTTGGGAACAGGAGGCAAACTGAAGCGCCCTGCAATCCTCGGCGGTAGAAGGAGATGCGCCAAACAAATTTAAAAAGGTGTATCTCACATGTACCCTAAAGGCAGGATGAGGAGTAGGAGGAGTTCGGAACAGGCAGGAGGCAGACTGAAGCACCCTCAAATCCTCGGCAGTATGAGATGCACCCCAAAAATTGGAAAGGTGTATCTCACACGTACCGACACAGTCTATCCCGCAATTTAATTGTTTATACCCAAAGGTTTTGATTAAACAGCGGAATAGAAAATATGATATCAAAAGGTGTATGTATCTCACACGTACCGACACAGACTATCCCGCAATTTAATTGTTTTTACCCAAAGGTGTAGATTAAATAGCGGAATAGAAAATATTATCAAAAAAAGTGTATGTATCTCACACGTACAGAACCAGACTAGGCCCCAATTACTATTTTTTGTACCCCCAAAGGCAGGATGAGGAGTAGGAGGAGTACGGAACAGGCAGCACCCTCAAATCTTCAGAAGTATGAGATGAACCCCAAAAATTGGAAAGGTGTATCTCACAGGTACCAACACAGACTATCCCGCAATTTAATTGTTTATACCCAAAGGTTTTGATTAAATAGCGGAATAGAAAATATGATATCAAAAGGTGTATGTATCTCACAAGTACCGACACAGACTATCCCGCAATTTAATTGTTTTTACCCAAAGGTGTAGATTAAATAGCGGAATAGAAAATATTATCAAAAAAAGGTGTATGTATCTCACACGTACAGAACCTGCCTAGGCCCCAATTACTATTTTTTGTACCCCCAAAGGCAGGATGAGGAGTAGGAGGAGTTCAGAACAGGCAGCACCCTCAAATCTTCAGAAGTATGAGATGCACCCCAAAAATTGGAAAGGTGTATCTCACACGTACCGACACAGACTATCCCGCAATTTAATTGTTTTTACCCAAAGGTGTAGATTGAATAGCGGAATAGAAAATAGGATATCAAAAGGTGTATGTATCTCACACGTACCGACACAGACTATCCCGCAATTTAATTGTTTATACCCAAAGGTTTTGATTAAATAGCGGAATAGAAAAGCGGAATAGAAAATATTATCAAAAAAAGTGTATGTATCTCACACGTACAGAACCAGACTAGGCCCCAATTACTATTTTTTGTACCCCCAAAGGGAGGATGAGGAGTAGGAGGAGTACGGAACAGGCAGCACCCTCAAATCTTCAGAAGTATGAGATGAACCCCAAAAATTGGAAAGGTGTATCTCACACGTACCAACACAGACTATCCCGCAATTTAATTGTTTATACCCAAAGGTTTTTATTGAATAGCGGAATAGAAAATATTATCAATAAAAGTGTATGTATCTCACACGTACACAACCACACTAGGCCCCAATTACTATTTTTTGTACCCCCAAAGGCAGGATGAGGAGCAGGAGGAGTACGGAACAGGCAGCACCCTCAAATCTTCAGAAGTATGAGATGAACCTGGTTCATCTCACACGTACCAACACAGACTATCCCGCAATTTAATTGTTTATACCCAAAGGTTTTTATTGAATAGCGGAATAGAAAATATTATCAATAAAAGTGTATGTATCTCACACGTACAGAACCAGACTAGGCCCCAATTACTATTTTTTGTACCCCCCAAAGGCAGGATGAGGAGTAGGAGGAGTTCGGAACAGGCAGCACCCTCAAATCTTCAGAAGTATGAGATGAACCCCAAAAATTGGAAAGGTGTATCTCACAGGTACCAACACAAACTATCCCGCAATTTAATTGTTTATACCCAAAGGTTTTTATTGAATAGCGGAATAGAAAATATTATCAAAAAAAGTGTATGTATCTCACACGTACAGAACCAGACTAGGCCCCAATTACTATTTTTTGTACCCCCAAAGGCAGGATGAGGAGTAGGAGGAGTTCGGAACAGGCAGCACCCTCAAATCCTCAGAAGTATGAGATGCACCCCAAAAATTGGAAAGGATTATCTCACACGTACCAACACAGACTATCCCGCAATTTAATTGTTTATACCCAAAGGTTTTTATTGAATAGCGGAATAGAAAATATGATATAAAATTGGTGTGATTTATCAATAGCACATGTGAACAGCAGTGTCTTATATCATTCAGCTCTGCTGCAGGCTATGGAGGGAAAAAAAAAAATCCCCTTTTAAGTTTGTAATTTTTAACTAGATTAGTACAGACTATGCCACAATTTAATTTTTTAACCCAAGGCTGTATATTGAATAGTGGAATAGAAAAAAGTGTATGATTTTTGAAACCACTCAATAATAGCACATGTGAACACACAGCAGTGTATTATCACAGTCAGCACAGCAGCACTGAAGGAAAAACGCTGCACACAGTGACTAATAGAAAAATACTTTTCTCCCTCCTCCTCAGTGGGCAAAAAAGATTGTTTTCACTGCACCCCACACACAGCAAAATCGATGTGGACCAGCTCTGCTGCAGGCTATGGAGGGAAAAAAAAATTCCCCTTTTAAGTTTGTAATTTTTAACTAGATTAGTACAGACTATGCCACAATTTAATTTTTTTAACCCAAGGGTGTATATTGAATAGTGGAATAGAAAAAAGTGTATAACTTTTGAAATCTCTCAATAATAGCACATGTGAACACTGAACACAGCAGTGTATGATCACAGTCAGCACAGCACAGCACTGAAGGAAAAACGCTGCACACAGTGACTGATAGAAAAAGACTTTTCTCCCTCCTCCTCAGTGGGCAAAAAGATTGTGTTCACTGCACCCCACACACAGCAAAATCGATGTGGACCACTGACACCTGCCTATCTCCAGCCTCTCCCTAAAAGGATTGATAAGATCGGTCACTGCAAACCCCCCCCCCCCCCCATACAGCAATATCGATTGTAGAACACTGACCCTAAAAATCAGCAGCCTCGCCCTAAAATGCCCTACAACTCGCCCTGCCTAACACACTCCGACCTGTCCCTCAATTCTATCCGGACACAAATGATTTTTGCCTGTCTGTCCCTAATCAGCAGCCAGCACGTATGATGTGTGCTCTGTCCCTGAACTACACAGCAGAATGGCGCAGCGGCGCTGGCTCGAACTTATAAAGACTTGGTCACATGCTTCAGATGGCCAATCACAGCTACTAATACATTTGTAGGCATGGCTGGGATGGCTTAAGGCACACCAGTTAAACGCTTGTTGATTGGCTGTTGAAAGCCCGCCATGAAAAGCGCGCCAATGCATACAAAACCCGGAAATAAAATGATCGAACACGGATTTTTACCCGAATATACAGTAAAGTTTTCGGTCCGTGTTCGGGTAACAAAAAATCCAATTATTCGGTACGAACACTAATAATACAGTCCGTGTTCGCTCAACCCTAATAACCACCATTGGATTCTATCTGTCGGTGAAGTCTAGCCTATACGTGGCTGACGGGGAAGATCACTTTTAGCACCTGCACCTTTTTTTTTTTACTTTATCTCTTTATCGAAAAATTGTCCAACATTTATACAAAAAAAAAAAAAAAAAACAAGAAAACATGAAGCCCAAAGATTAAAACAACATCACATCCTCCGTTCACCCCCCGTCCCCACCCCCCACCCTAAATCTATTTGTATAAGAGTAATAACCCCCTACCCACCAGCTGTGATAATTGTATCAGTGAACTTAGGCTCCCTAGTGAGATATTTTTCCAACTGCACCTTAACCACTTTACCACCAGAGGATTTTGCTGTCTTACGTCAAGGCCACTTTTTGCGATTCGGCGCTGTGCGACTTTAACTGACAATTGCACGGTCGTGCGACTCCGCACCCAAACAAAATTTACGTCCTTTTTTTCCCACAAACACAGCTTTCTTTTGGTGGTATTTGATCACCTGTGCGATTTTTACTTTTTGCGCTATAAACAAAAAAAAAGCGTTTATTTTGAAAAAATAACAATATTTTTAACATTTTTTTATATGAAATTCCCCCCAAAAAAATGTAAAAATCTAAATTTTTTTAAATTTTTGGCCAATTTGTTTTCTGCTACCTATGTTTGGTAAAAAAAATCACAATAAGCATATTTTGATTGGTTTGCGCAAAAGTTATTGTGTTTACTAACTAAGGGAAAGATTTCTGTCATTTTTGGTGTTTTTTTTTTTAACGAGTAATGGCGGCGATCTGCGATTTTTTTTGTGGGACTGCGACATTGCGGCGGACAGATCGGACCCATGACTGACATTTTTTACACTTTTGGGGGTACCAGTGACATTACTATAGTAATCATTGCTATAAATATGCACTGTTACTGTAAAAATGACACTGGCAGGGAAGGGGTTAATTTTATTGGAGAGGGAGGGGTTAATGTATGCCTGGTGCTTACTGACGTGTGTGGGGGGAGGTGACTGAGTGACACAGGGACAGATCACATGTTCAGCTATGCTGAACCATGCTATCTGTCCCTGCCTGTCACTTAGGAGATCCGCCCGCTCTGTTTACACAAGCGGGCGGATCTCCAAACTTGATTCCCAGACGATCGGGGAAGAGCAGCGGTGATCGCCGCCGCTTCTCCCCTGGCCCGACTCCCGCTGTGACTGAAAACAGCGGGAGCGTGCCTCCGGTGGCGCGCGAGCGCCGCCTACAGGGGGAGGAGGTCTACGTCGCTGGACGGAATCGAGCCACTTTGCCGCAGTACAGTCAACGTCGGCAAGTGGTTAATTTGCACCGAAATATTTTTTACCATTTTGCACAAGATAGTTCATCAAGCTTGTTTTGGACTATTTATTGGTTGTTTTTATCACTCATTGTAATTATTTGTTTATCCAGTATATGTTAAATCAATTTCTACAACACACAGAGCACTTTTTTTTTTATCACGGTTTATTTTTGCACATTTGCACTTTATATGTATTCATGGAATTTTTAATTATGTTGTATTAAGTATCCATGTATTGTCTCTTTAGGCAAGTGCTGAAGGTAGCCCCTCTATGAGAGGCTAATTATCTTTTCACTCACTCTATTGTCCTCAGGTGCTGCACTCTCTCACATTCATATAGAAGATAACGGTTCTTCAATCTTAGTGGCGGGAGGGATATACCTCTGTAGGTAAATTCAATTGACATTAATACCCTTATTCACTTTTTTCTGCAGCACCTCTGGTTGTGGCCGCCCAGGCGATTACGTCACTAGGCGATTTGCAAGGGCTCCTGGGATAGTGACGTCATGTATCCCAGGAGTCCTTGCAAATCGCCTAGTAACAAACTCTCATGTTATTTCCAGACCGGAAATTACGTGAATATGAGGACCGGGATGTCATGATTGACAGGTTGCTATAGCAACGGAACGGGAACTTCTGCCGATGCCACTATTGCTATGGCAACCTGTTAAGAAGAGAGAGAGATGCTCAGTGGCGTCGGGAGGTGCATGCTGCGTAGCCAGCTGCACCGAATCCTGGAAATCAAGAGAAGAGGGCTTCAGATGCTCACAGAACCTCACGGGCTCATGGGCTCACAAGACTCACGGGCTCCATTTTAGTTGGAGTTTTTTACATTTTATGTTCCGTGTATTTTACCTAAGTATATTAAAAATCTTTTTAATGGTAATACACTTGTAGTGATGTGATAATTTCTTTGCCCATCTTTCAAGTTAGTATTCCTGTTATGCAGTGTTTGTTTTGCCCTTTGTCAATATGGCTGCTGTGCTTTCTTTCTCTCTCTGCAAGAAGGATGAGGTCATCAAAAAGGGCAGAGCAAGGATTGCTGGGTAAGACTGGAAAATGAAAGCACATGAGGTGACACAGACAATGCCTGCTTAGAGAACAGACTGTAAGTGCTGTAACATCCCCTCACTGAGACACACAGAGACACTGCTAATGATTTCATGTTCCTGAGAGGAAATTATCTTATGTTGTATGGTTCACTGAATGTTATTCCTTCAATACATGGACATTTAAACACTCTGCTGTGTGGATTACTGTATATATGGATATGTTTTCTCAATTGGGATTTCACTTGCTAATCACAAGCCCTGATTGAGTGGAGGCACTGGCGCTTACTATAAATCCAGTCCTGATCACACAGATTATATAGACTCTGCTCCTAAATACTACACAGGTGGCGTCATCATACCCCAGTAGCCGCCAAGAGTGATCAAAATAGCATTACACACTATCTGGAGCTTTTCTTTATACCCTGACCGGACCCAGGATAGGAGGATATCCAGGAGAGGGCAATCCGGAGCACTGGTGCACTACAACGCCCAGCGGTATCTACTCTGGTCCAGGTGGCCAAACAAGCGATAATAGGTCTTAATACTATATGATACTATATGCTATATGGTACTATATGGTATATAAGACCCACTTCATCTGGTGAGTGTGTTATTCTATTATTCCTCACGGTGACACCAAGTACCAGCACTGGATCATTGGAGGATTGAACACAGAGCACCTGCACTTTTTATCCACTCTGCACTCAAGAATAATTTGCATATTTTGCACCCAAGTCACTCATGAACTGTATTCTATGAACATTATGAATCAATTTTTGAGCACCATCTGATTGAATCACCACAAAGAACTGCACTTTTTACTCCTATGATTTTATTGTTTATATTTAAATTGCACTGCATATATATTTTCTAAGAATTGCATACTAGCTTTTTCTGGCATACTATATACCTAGAACAGTAATATAGGGTTATAGATATTCATAATTTATTGTGTTGACATTTTGTATATATATATATATATATATATATATATATATATATATATATATATATATATATATATATATATCCCATTATTTCATTCACAATTGTTCTTTACTACTAGCACTACAGCGCTTTAATAAGGTTTAATGCACCATACATGATTTAAGGCCTACCAACCTCACAACCCAACCGCAACTATTTGCACTGGTTAAGCAATTTTCCAGCACTAGTTCACCCACAGCAAGCGCTATAGCTGGCCCCATTTATTGTGGCTTTATTCCTTTGTCTTCTACCCTTCCTATAGCAGCTGCATTTTTATCATTATTTTAACTTAACTATCACATTTGAGTATACCTCTGACCCCACAGATTGGCGCGAGGGATATACATATCAGGTATATTTATCCCCTAGCTCACAGAACATGCCTGATTCCAAGATCTGGTCAGTCTTCAAACATTTTAAACACAAATTACAGGGACTACACATGACATGTTCTAAATGTTGCTAGATATGTTTATGGAGGAGTATTTAAAAAAAAAATAGTATTCTGGGGACTGGAACTCCGCTTTAACAATATCTCCTATGAGTCACATTCACATCTATGCAGTTTCCTGTAATGTATTTTTTTTTTTTTTTTTTAAAGTGCAGGGACCTTTTTACATGCAGCACGATGCATTTTTGGCTCTATAGGCGTCAATGGAATCGCATGGTGCGTTTTTGGTGCGTTTACCTGCATGACAACAGATACCTCCTCCTAGCAACATTAAGACATCCCAAAAATGCAAAACACATAAAGCATTTGCATGAACAAAAACAGAATGCACCAGAAAACAAGTCTAAAAAATGAATCAACCACATATGCTTTGAAAGGTGGCCAGATTTTTAAAATGAAATCCAGGGACATATATATATATTTTTTTTTTATTGGCAAATGGCACAGGACTGCATAATACACAGAGCGCTGAGCACAGGACTACATAATACACAGAGTGCTGGGCACAGAACTGCATAATACACAGAGCGCTGGGTACAGGACTACATATTATACAGGAGGGTGTTAGGTATAGAGTACAGGATTCAGAGGTTTGCTATGCACAGAGGACACTTCTGCCCCCACATCCAAAGCTCACCTCTGCACCCTTCTCTCACAGATTATCTCTGAAGCCACCTCTTAGCCCTTCCCCCACAACACCTAAACTCTCCATCCCTCAATGCAGCTGCATCAGCTCTGACCCCTGCTCCCCCACCTGTGTACAAACAGAACCCCCACCCATTTGCTTACCTCCCGTTCTCAGCCCTCCACACAGTCAATTTTTGGCTCTGCCTCTCCTCCACTGAACAGCAGCAGGAGCAGCAGTGAGATTGTCCAGCAGGGGGCGTCTGCATCTGAGCCACCAGGCTGTTTCTCAGCCAGCATGGGATTCCCTGTCTAGATTAATCTGGCCGTAAATCCGGGGACAAAACCGGGGACAGACTTGGACCAGGGACAGGGTTCTCAATCCGGGGACTGTCCCCGGAAACCAGGGACGTCTGGTCACCCTAGCATAGATGTGACTGTGCCGAATAGTAGTTGAAGGCCCATTGGCTTCCAAATATTCCCTTGGTGCAGGTTTTAATAAAGCAAACTGGATGTTTAAAAACCACACAAGTTATCCTGCCAGTTTAACATTTATGCCTTTAGTAAATTACACTTTTTTCTGTTTGCAGCATTCCTCAAATCAAGGCCTAAGAACTAAAGAAAAGAAATGAATAATATCTGTGCTGTCCACACCTACTAATCAGATTTTTAGTTTTTTTTGTGTAACCTACAATAAAACAACATACTAAATACAGAACTTCAAGTGCCATATGTTAATTGCTCAAAGATTTGTAGTGTTCCATTGCCTACAATTTATTATGTCAACACATTCTGGGCCTTCTAATCAAGAGTTCCCTTAAACGATTTGGAAAATTTTATCTACAGTCAGTGAGGTGCTTAAAACCCAACTGCAATTAAAACATTATTCTTTGTTTTTGAAACAATGGGGATGGGTTTGAGGCACAGTCAAGTGTCTCTATTAAGGAGGTTTTCCCTAGACTGAAATATATATACTGTATATGTAGCACCCTACTAGTTAGATGCTTTAGAGTATAGTTTTGGACCCTTCCTGCTTACTAGAAGGATTGCCAAGTAAATCTATATTGTTCTCTGCCTATCAGGGAGCAGGATCTGCTAGTGAGGTCTGTCCATTGTGCTCAGGTGCAGCTCAGGTTGTCTGAAGTGTTTCACACTGGTCCAATAGAGAGGCATATTGGATAGTGGGAGGAAACCTGACAAATTAGTGCACAGGCATTCAGTACAGCCCCGGTGATTGGCAGAAGAAAGTGCCTTGGTGCATGCTGGGATACTGTATAAATTCCAAGAGCATATGTGCTCAGGGTCTTTCAGCTATAGAGAGGAGTCCCGGAGGGAGGGGGCAGCTGCCTCCTCCTCTGTAGACGTTGCCATGCGGCCTCAGGTGATCGACCTGATGGCCTAAACAGCTAGAAAAAAAACTGAACCCGGATACAGTGAGTACAGATCTGTGTCAAGGGCCCTGTCCTGAGGGGGGCCATCCCTGCAGCCACAACAGTCAGTGGATGTGTGTCAGTAAAGGAGATGCTAGAGGGTATCCTGAAGATAAAGTAGTCCATCAAGTCTATTGCTGGAGAGAGAGCAAGGAGACTTAACCCTTTCCATACACGTGACAGTATGGTCAAAGCAGTGTGACTGCTTCCACAAGTAACCTGGTGAGGCCAGGTGAGAGTTGTCCTTATCAACTGTAAATAATTCCAGTTGGTGTATCCCTCTATTCCCTTCTAGCCATCCAAATTCCACAATAAATACAAAAAAACCAACACCCCTGGACTGTTTATTGAGTAACGAGCCATTGGGAGTAAGGATGAATGTGTGATCTGTACCCTGAGTAGCTGTCTGCAGGTAATCAGAGGAGGCCCAACAAGTCATCACACAGCAAGCCCCTACACATTTTAATACATACCCTCTAGCGTGTGCTACTATATACCATAATTAGAGTAGGCAAACTATAGTGTTACCCAGGGATAAACCTGAGTCACTGAATCTGGGTCAGGGTCTGGATGACTCATCCTGGCTGCTCTCTGGTGCCTCCTTCTGTTTCTAGAATGTTTGAGAACATTCTAGAAGATAGTGGGCGGAGTCTAGGAGGGTTTGCCTTAAATATTTTGAGGCCCTTAGTCAATCTCAAGGTTGGGGGCCTGGCAGGGAGCTAAGGATCCCTTAAATAGACATGAACCATGCCATGAGTTGAGACGAGTGGAAGATGGAGAAGCGATGCTGAGAAAAGGCTGTCGTGGTCCTTGAGGGACCCTTCCCGGGGAAGGGTTTTACCTCGGGCTGGAGCTCAGGAGGCTGGCCTGGAAAGATCCAACCACAGGAGGCAGTTGGAGGGACCCTAACTGGAGAGGCAGCAGAGAGAGCAATGAGAGACAGTGAGTAGATCAGCAAGGTGAAGGGGCAGACAAGAGGAGAGACTGCCAGCTGTAGCAGTGCTCTCTTGCAGACAGCGGTATGCCAAGTCTCAAACCAACCCTGCCCTGGGAAATCTCCATGTGTGTGTCAGTCAGGAGAACTGGGAAGAGAAAGCAGACAGGTGGGCTGTTGGCAGCCAGACGGCTAGTATTTCTACAAGCAGTAGAACTTGGATCAGTGTTAATGGAGAGGCAGGTGTGAGAGATGCTCTTCACTCCTCATGTGCTACTTTACCAGTGGACTGCAAGTTCCTAGCCTATAATGGACTGTTGCTGAACTAACACAAGACTGTTAGTTCTTCCAGGAGTAAACCAGTAGAAGCTGTACAAGAGAACCAAGTTTGTGCAGGTGGAAGGAAGAAGAGGAATCTGTAAATAGGGAGGAAATTATCCCTGGTTTTGATTGTTGGACATTTTCAAGTTGGGCATCTCATAATCCTTTACCCTATCTAAGTTATCATCCCCTAATAAAATAACAAAAACAAGCCAAAAGACTGATTCCTGTCTTTTTTTCTGGTGAACAGTCATGTTGGAACTGGAAGGGGCCATCCCCAAACTGTTCCCACAAAGTGGGGAGCATGAAACTGTCCATGGTATGTTGACGCCTTAAGAGTTCCCTTCACTGGAACTAAGGGCTGAGCCCAACCCCTGAGAAACAACCCCACACCATAATCCCCCCCCCCCTCCACAAAATGATTTGGACTAGTGCACAAAGCAAGGTCAATATAGACATGAATGAGCGAGTTTGGGGTGGAGGAACTTGACTGGCCTGTACAGAGTCCTGATCTCAACCCGATAGAACACCTTTGGGATGAATAATAGCGGAGACAGCATGCCAGGCCTTCTTATACAACATCAGTGCCTAACCTCACAAATGCACTTCTAGAAGAATGGTCAAACATTCCCATAGACACACTCCTAAACCTTATGGGCAGCCTCCCCAGAAGAGTTGAAGCTGTTATAGTTGCAAAGGGTGAACCAACTCAATATTGAATCCTACGGACTAAGAAAGACTAGATGCGTGTGTAAAGTCAGATGTGTGTGTGTGTGTGTATGTGTATATGTATATATATACATATAGTGTAGGGGATCAGACTCAATGCAGGGACACGCTCACATTTTACCGACAAGAAAATTCATAACAAAAGAAACAGGCTCCTTACCATAAAACAAACAAAAGTAAACTACTGCTTTGCTGAGCCTTTCTGTCCGTAGTCCGATAAAGTCCTTGTTCTAAGGTAAGTGTCCTTTAGAGAGCAAACATTTGCATCCAAGTTTCACGGATAAGCAGCCATGCTCCCAGTTGCTTCCTCACTTTGAGACATCCACACTCCCACTGAGAGGACCAGCTGCCTTAATCAAGACCTAGACAGACAATTAAACTGTGGTCCACGGAATTGGTAATCTGTCCCAACCAGAGCTCTATCAGACTCCCAGTAAAACCAGCCCCGGAACGGTCTTTACTGATAAAGGGTAAAGAACTATCACTCTTTACCACAACGTCTTTGCTTGTATTACCTTAGATTGCAAATCTAAGAATCCGCAGAGGAACTTATATCCAATCAGTCACTTTTCCTGCCATTTTAACCTGTTTCACAGGCACCCCACTACAATATATATACATGTCAGCCCTCAAATTTTCCACTCACCTGCTTGCATTTTGCGAGTGGAAAATTATTTAGGGCGAGTGTAGGGCTGCTCCGGGAGCTGCTCAGGGGAAGAGAGGAGAGGAAGAGAAAAGCCGGCCAGCCGACGAACTGGATGATGACAGAGCGCGGATCATTCTGCTGTAACAGCTTTATTGTAATTGCCGGGCGCTCGCCGACACACACAGTCCCGCCTCCTAACCCGGCTTATTTGATAGACAGAACACCTGGCCAACCAGGACGTGTGACGTCTATCAAAGGAGCTGGGCTAGGAGGCGGGACTGTGCGTGTCGGCGAGCACCCGGCAATTACAATTAAAGCTGGTGCAGCGGGATGATCCACGCTCTGTCATTATCAGGCCAGCTTTCCTCTTCCTCTCTCTCTCTTCCACTGCACTGGTCGCTGCATTGTCGAGCACAGATAAAACTGCATTCATGGGCACAGGTGAAGCTGCATTGTCGGGCACAGATAAAGCTGCATTGATTGGCACAGGTGAAGATGCGTTAACAGGCTCAGGTAAAGCGGCATTGATTGGCACAGGTGAAGATGCGTTAACAGGCTCAGGTAAAGCTGCATTGTCGGGCACAGATAAAGCTGCATTGATGGGCACAGGTGAAGCTGCGTTAACAGGCTCAGGTAAAAGTGCATTGACGGGCACAGGTGAAGCTGCATTGATGGGCACAGGTGAAGCTGCATTGTCGGGCACAGATAAAGCTGCATTGATGGACACAGGTGAAGATGCGTTAACAGGCTCAGGTAAAGCTACATTGTCGGGCACATATAAATCTGCATTGATGGGCACAGGTGAAGCTGCGTTAACAGGCGCAGATAAAGCTGCATTGACGGGCACAGGTAAAACTGCATTGACGGGCACAGGTGAAGCTGCATTGACAGGCACAGGTGAAGCTGCATTGTCGGGCACAGATAAAGCTGCATTGATGGGCACAGGTGAAGATGCGTTAACAGGCTCAGGTAAAGCTGCATTAACAGGCTCAGGTAAAGCTGCATTGTCGGGCACAGATAAAGCTGCATTGATGGGCACAGGTGAAGCTGCGTTAACAGGCTCAGGTAAAGCTGCATTAATGGGCACAGGTAAAACTGCATTGACGGGCAAAGGTGAAGCTGCATTGATGGGCAAAGGTAAAGCAGCACTGACGGGCACAAGTGAAACTGCCCTGAGGGGTACGGGTGAGATTGCATTGATGTGCATGGGTGAGGTTGCATTAATATGCATGGGTGAGGTTGCATTCACATGCACGGGTGAGGCTGCATTGATGGGCATGGGTGACGCTGCATTGATTGGCACGGCAAGCCTGCATTGATGGGCATGGGTGAGACTGCATTGATGGTCATGGGTGAGACTGCATTAATGGGCACAGGGGAGGCGGCATTGATGGGCACAGGGGAGGCAGCATTGATGGACACTGATCAGGCTGCACTGATGGGCACTGTTGAGGCTGCAGTGATAAGCTTTATTGATGATGCTGTACTGATGGTCACTGATAGGCTGCATTGATGGGCACTAATGAGGCTGCACTAATGGGCACTGAAAACTTTATTAATATTTATTTTTGTAACTTTTGCATTAATGCAAAAACATTTAACCGTGTAATTTTATGAGATAATTTATGAATGCGTGTTTAGGGGTGGAATTAGGGGCAGGGCAGGGTAGGAGTTGGATGGGGTAACTGGTGGCGAGTAACCCTTAAGGCCTGGCTAGTAGCTCAGGACTTGAAATTTTGAGCCCTGCACATGTACATAGTATATACACTCACCAGTCACTTTATTAGGTATACCTGTTCAATTGCTTGGTAACACAATCTGCTAATCAGTTAACCTCCCTGGTATGATTCTGTCAGGAATTCTGTACCAAAAGCGGTACAATTTTTTTCATGGAAATTTGGCGTTATGTATTATAGGCCTACAATTCTTAGTAATTACTGACTTAAACCTGACCAAAACAAGACTCTAGTAGACATCCCAGATGTGATAAATTTGAAACACAAACGCATGAATTATAATCTAATCAATAATATAATTTTATTATATAATATATAATATAATATATATATATATATATTATATTATATAATAAAATTATATTATTGATTAGATTATAATTCATGCGTTATATTATATATATATATATATACTGTATATATATAGGTGTATATACATATATATGTGTGTGTGTGTGTATATATATATATATATATATATGTATGTGTGTGTGTGTATATATATATATATATATATATATATATATATATACACACATACGTGTATATGTGTGTATATATATATATATATATATATGTGTGTGTCCCGAAAAATTAGACCACACCAGGTGCCACTCCTTTCAGCGAAGAACAGGAAACTGAGGCTGCAATTCGCACAGGCTCGCCAAAATTGGACAATAGAAGTGTAGCGCTACCCAGGGCCGGCCCTACAATGGGTCCCAGTGGGTCCATTGGACCCAGGCGGCAGATGAGCAGGGGCAAACGCATCTGCACTATGACAGTCAGCCAGTATAGAAGAAAAAAAAATTCATTGCCACACCAACACTTAAAGTAAATGTTGCGTCTGGCGGCCGCGGCTGGGACTCAGGACTCGTCTCGGAGTATTCAAATTACACTGGCGGCTGGCTGCTGTCTCTGTCTCGGCTCCTGTCACGGTCACTCACCTCACCTACCTATGCTGCTGACTGGCCGAGGTGAGCGGCAATGCGGCTGCCGGTTGGTTTGGAGCCGTGTGGGTGGGCGGGCTGTGGGCGGGCTTGTGGGGCGGAGCCAGCGCAAGAGAGTGGCGGAGCAGCATTCCAGGCACCATGCAGCAGCACAAGAACCTGCTTACCAGAAGGCAAGACTTTGCTGCCGGTGAGTGTGTAAAAGATAAATTAAATGAAAAATAAAAAAACTGATGCCAGTGCCACTAATTAATAATAACTTTAAGGCAATGAAAACGGGTGTGTAAATAAAACTAAAAGGCTGCATGTACACACTAGCAGGCAGCAGTGCTTCAGGACCAAGTATATAAAGGTCCCACGGTCTTGGTGAGAGAAGGGGAACAGAAATGGTGGCAAAGGGGTGGCCCAGTTGTGGTGGTAAGGTAAAGAAAAAAAAAAAAGAGCAGTGATATGTGCAGTGCAGCTTTGAGGGGAGCTGCAGGCTTGGTGGGCGCTAAGGGAAGAAGGGCGCAGACATGGTAGATGGTGAGGGAAGAGAGGTGCAGGCTTGGTGGGTGGTAAGTAAAGGGGGCTGCAGGCATGGTAGGTGGTGAGGGAAGGTGGGACTAGGAATGGTCTATAGTGTGGGATGAGGAGTCCATACATGGTGGGTGGTGATGGAAGAAGGCTGCAGCTGCCACTATGCGGGGCTGCAGGCATACTACAGAAGATGCAGTGCTGCGGGCATGGTACATGCCCACAGCATTGCATCTCCTGTAGTATGCCCGCAGCCCCGCATTCTATTGTACCATGCCCGCAGCACTGCATTCTCTTGCACCATGCCCGCAGACCCACATTCTCCTGTACCATGCCCGCAGCCCCGCATTCTCCTGTACCATGCCCACAGCCCCGCATTCTCCTGTACCATGCCTACAGCCCCGTATTCTCCTGTACCATGCCTACAGCCCCGCATTCTTCTGTACCATGCCCGCAGCCCTGCATTCTCCTGTACCATGCCTACAGCCCCGCATTCTTCTGTACCATGCCCACGGCCCGCATTCTTCTGTACCATGCCCGCAGCCCTGCATTCTCCTGTACCATGCCTACAGCCCTGCATTCTCCTGTACCATGCCCGCAGCACTGCATTCTCCTGTACAATGCCCGCAGCACTGCATTCTCCTGTACCATGCCCGCAGCCCTACAGGGCACTTTGGCACTATAGACAGCAGAAAGCCTGGTGCGCTCATCTGCCCAGTGTCTACTGCTCTGTCCTGCTCCTGCTGTCACTCCGTACACACTCACACCCTTCTGTCTGCTTTCATAGTCCTGTCTGCTTTCATAGTCCATAGCCCTATAGGGGGGCAGCATTTCATTCTCAGACCCAGGCAGCACAATGTCTTGGGCCAGCCCTGGCGCTACCCCACACAGGAGCCGCTTAAGTATAACGGGTCCCGCACTCTGCCTTTCAACCCCAAAGACAAGCTCCGCCACACTGGCACACCCGGTAATTTTAGAGTGTATACACCTTTAAGAAACACATTGACACAAATGGAATAACGTTTTGTGATTTTGACTTGGATAGATAAACAAGTATGACTCAAAGGTGAACAGGTATAACTTACTGGTTAACAGTTGTAATTTGGTGATAAAAGAATGTACCAATGTCAGTTAGCTAAACTCAGCGAGGACCAACAGGACTGACACAATTTGAATATAAATGATCAATAAGGAATATAAAACAACATTGATAATGCAAAACAATTATATCATCAGCTAAACCTGTCAATGTTATTGCAACACACATTAACTTATGACTCTAGCTGAAGACCTCTGGAATCAAGTCTAGGAATATGTAATCCTCACTAATAAAGACTGAATATTATTATAACAGGTCCCCTTTAGGAAAGCAGGTGCTAATGTCCCTCTCCTAGCAAGGCCTTGCTAAGTCTTCGCTGGCAGTTGGAGCTCTTATCACTATTCAGCGTGATATTTCTTATCCCAAGGTAATAGTGTATATGTGATCCTATCTGCAATCAGTGTGTCATAGATGAAGATTTATACTTGTGATTAGGATTTCCCCAGGCACACTTCCGTCTGTCAGTGTCCACTTGTGTTGATCCGGTGACACAAGCGATGCACTCTCCCACACTCCTGCGTCTGGGAGTGATCGATCTCGGCTGTCCCGGTCAGTCAGCTCAGCGTCCGCCCACTCTCCATTCAGCTCCTCTGGATCTTCTACCACTGCGCAGTCACCAGCATCCGAACCACTGAGGATGGGCTCCGCTCATTCTAGGCCACATGCACTAGGTCTCAATCACCGACAGTGTCCCGACACACCTCCCAGGCTGGTCTGTACACGCTGAGTCCCGGAAGCAAGAGAGAGAGCGCACTGTGAAGCAGATAGGTTTATATGCTTCCCCATGGTCCTTCACTTCCCCCGTTGCTCCCTGGGAGAACAGTTTCCCCAGCTATCCAGATAACAGTCTGCTCTCAGTTCAGAACGACATCTCCCACAATCCAGTTCTTCCACTTCCTATGAGAAGCCGATCTCCTTCTGAAAGCAGGCTTAAAGGGGCACACTAGCAGTTTCAGCAATAACGATAAACATGCATATATATATTGTGGTAGTCCACTACAGAACATTGGAAAAATGTTGCCTGGTCTGATGAGTCTCGGTTTCTGCTGCGACATTCAGATGGTAGGGTCAGAATTTGGCTCTGCACCAACTGCGTGATGCTATTATGTCAATATGGACCAAAATCTCTAATGGAATGTTTCCAACACCTTTTTGAATCCATGCCATGAAAAATTAAGGCAGCTCTGAAAGTAAAAAAGGGTTCAGAGAGGTACTAGTAAGGTGTACCTAATAAAGGAACCAGTGAGTGTATATCTCAAATCAAATCTCTTAACTTTTAAGTTCTCAATAAAAACCCCTGCACTGGTAAGTGTTTTTTTTTCTTCAAGTCTCTTAGATGTGTTTGTAAATCTTAATTTTTATTACATCCTCTTTAAATCCTTTTGAAAAAGCTACTGTGGAAATACAATGATGGAATTTGGGTGTATTCAGAAAGGCAATCCATAAATATTCTTTCAAAGCCAAGATGTTTATGACTTGCTTTGTCTAATATTGCCAGGCTGGAGGAAGTAGGTATAAAATAAAACTAAAAATGTGTACCTTAGGGCTAAATATAGAGCATACAGAGAAAGTGTTCGTAGAAAGCAAAAGCCACAGGTGCAGAATAAATGTGCTGAAAAATAAATTATGTGAGTAAAAAAAGAATTAACAATGTAAAAAAATCAAAGTTGCACCCAAGCATATAAAATCCTCCTCCCAAAACTTCTGAGGCCCCCTACCCCCACACACACACATGTACAAACATAAATGCACGTGTCCAGGTAGCCTACGTATGAAAAAGTTAATTGTCCTTCACAAGTTACTTATTGATGTGCATGTTGGAGTGAGAGCAATAATTTTAAAAAAGAGAGAAGAGCAGCGCTATCCAAAAGTTAGTATCATAGATGCTATGAGGACAGCCCATGGGAAAAAGTCATGTTTATTGTAGAGAACATTAATGAAGTAAAAGTTATGTATATCTCAATCAATAAAAAACAATTCAAACCGGCATCCATCTGGGCTGTGTCCGCTGATGGTAAGAAGTGATGACCTGCCGGGCCATTGAGTGAGGAGTCCAATCACCAGGATGGGATAGGGGGAACCCCAGCTGAGCTGGGCATCCAGTTGGCGGAGCCTGGGAGCAACGCCGAACCAGTACGAGGCGCCTCCCACGATGCAGAGCCAAGTGGAGCAGAAATGACAAAACCAGAAATGACAAAACCGGAAGTGGAACCAGCTTGAACCGCATGAAAGAACAGGTTGCTGTGACAACATGTTTCGCGTGCATGCGCTTTGTCAGGCCACGGAAAGGACGGCAACAGAGGCTTTTAAAGCGAGGGGAGGGGATGGGGCCACCCAGTGCCTCTAAACAGTCATTATCCCCTCACCACCCGCACATATAATTGTAAAGATAATATACGTAAGCTGTAAACTTAGGGTCATACAGTAAAAAGATATACAATCTATTTAAACATAGATTAAAAAATATATTGGCCAAGTTTTTAAAAACAACACACTCTCCGTAATAATAATGGGAGAGAATGTGTTTCAGGATTGAAAAAAACATAAGAAAAGGAAAGAGAATAATCCATATAAAAAATATTCCATATAAAAATCCATAAAAAAAAAAAAAACAGATTTAATTGCACAACACAGGTAAAAGAACAATATATATTATACAATGGTATGCACTTCTAATTCTTCATTGAGGCCGCCAGGGGTCAAAGACCCAAATTTAAAGATCCAAAAAGTCTCTCTCTTGCATAGGAGAGAAAACCTTTCATTGGCAGTAAGAGTGCCTTTGGGAACAGTTTCTATTGCCATAACCTCCAAACCCTTGGGGTTCTTCTTGTGTGCTTGTAGGAAATGGCGAGGAACACCCTATGCTTATCACATCCCTTTTTGATCAGATGTTCACCGATTCGTGTCAGCATAGTTCTTATTGTACAACCCACATATAATAAATTACAGGGACATTTCAAAACATATATTACATACTCTGTTGAGCATGTAATAAATTGTTTGATCTGGAACTCCTTTCCTGCCGTATCACAGATTGTAGACTGTCCGTGCTTTATAAATTGGCAAGTTAGACAGCCTCTCTTCTTGCACTGAAACACCCCTGTCCTATCATCAAAATAAGCTCTGATATCCGACAGGGGCCTGGCAGTGGTGGTTTTCAATTTATTTGGTGCGCGGATGTTTTTGATGGTTCTCGCCCTGCGAAATGTAATCCGTGGTGCAGGAGGTAGAATAGGAGCCAGTCTCTGATCCAATTTTAAAATATTGAAATGTCTATGTATAATTTTACCAATGGATTTAAACTGGTCATTGAAAGTAGTGACAAATCTAACAGCATCAGTGTTCTTACTCGATGCTGTAGGCCTGTCAGGACAGCTGGGGATTAGTTGTTGGTCAAACGCCTTCTTCCAACTTGTGGGGTTACCCTTTCTCTAATAACTTTTGGGTCATGAGTGCTCCTTGGGAGATTTAATCACTCTAGACTCAGTCTCTAGAGCAATTTCTTCTCAACCTATTAAACTGGCCGCTAGAGATGTTGTTTTTCCATGTTGATGATGACAGCTGGAATAATGAAGATACAAATTTGCCCCCATAGGTTTCACATGATTCCTAGTGATGATGGTTTCATCTTGGTGGGACAGGACTAAATCCAAAAAAAACAGCTACTCGGCATCCAAATAGAGAGAGGAGACATCTAACGATGCCCACATATATTTGTCTTCCCATATATAGTGTCTGAGTGCATCTATGACCTGACTGGAGTCACTGATGTATGAAGCTAGGCGACCAACAATTGGTTGGAGAAAGTTGTCTATGTACATTGACAGTCCATTGGTAAATCCATCAGTGCTAGCTACTATGGGTCTACCTGGTGGATTGGTTAGAGACTTGTGCACTTTAGGAAGATGGTACAAGTAAGGGGTGCTGCACACAGGGGGGAGCAAAAAGGCTCTCTCTCTCTCTTGTCCACCAAACCTACTCTCCATGGTCTATCGACCAAATTCTGAAGTTCCAACTGAAAAGCAGGGAAAGGATCAGATTTAGGTTGTGTATATGTGGTGGAGTCTGATCACAACCGATAACTCTTCTGTATATAGTTGTGCTTATTCTGGACAACCAGACTACCACCCTTATCTGCCTGTTTAATTATGACATCTTTATTGGCTGTAAGGTCTTTCAACACTTGTTTTTCAGATATGGTCGGATTATTGTGTTTTTTATTATTGTGTGGAGTATTGCATAGTTTAACTAGATCCCTATACACCGCTTGATAATAGGTCTCTATGTATTGTCCCTTGGACCGAGTGAGAAAAAAATGTTGACACAGGCTTGAAATTGGTATGTAAAATTTCTGGATCTAAAGTGAACTCACAGGGTTGGTCATCCACATTGCCCTCTACCCACAATTCTTGTAAGATGGAAAGAATATCATCATCGGATGGTCTGACGGTCTCTGGGGTCCCTGTTGTATTAGGTGTAGGATTATTGACTTTGCCATGTTCAGAGCAATGTCTTTTTAGAGTTAGGGTACGGATAAACTTGTTAAGATCTTTAAACAGCCCGAATTTGTTTGTTCCTGTTGTGGAAAAACGTAGCCCTTTCTTAAGTAAATCAAGCTCTGCGCCCATTAGGGAATGTGATGAAAAATGACAGATTTTCATTGGGTTTTCTGACTCTTTAATTAACTCTATTCTTTCCTTCTTCCTTTCTCTTCTCCCGTATATGTCTCCTCATCCACCTCGTCTATTTTTCTTTTCTCTTTTCAAACTCCCTTTGGAGGCTGTACTAAAAAATTCACCTCTGTCAGTGCTGGGTCTAATATACTATCAATGGGGTGTCCTGATTTTTAATTGTTTAAGTCCCGCGATAGCAGACTGTACTTGTTAAATATGGGTAGAGAAAACCTGGTGATGATATCCCCCAGGTGGACTGGATGGCCTGTCACTAATGCCGGGGGTGTAATGGCCTGGCCCCCATTGGGTGGACCTGATGTAATGGCTATAGATGTACCCTCATCATCTAAAATGATAGGGTCTAATATCTGTGTGTTGATGGCAAGAGAGTTAGATCTCTGGGTGTTGGTGTTTTGTGTGACCGGCTGGTGGTCTGTCATGCCACCTACGGGAGCTACATTACATGGTTGGTTATGTGAATTTTTGGTGGGTTTAGTTTTCTTCTTAATATTATTGTTGTTACTCTTCTTATGGGACTCTTTCTGGGAGTTATCCTGAAACTTTATAGGATTTCTTATAATCTTCTGTGAGGACCATTTCCACTCAAACACGGTATTCGGAAATGTCCCGCTCCAATTTACCAATCTTTTTCTCAACCAGCGAATCTTCATTCTTTTTGACATTATTATCCAACACTTTTTTCCATTTTATGTAGAGACAGGAAATATTATATTTACTAAGTTCCTCCTCTCTATCTAATACCCTCTGTTTTGCAAGAGCTAATTTTTTCTCTCTCTGTTTAATAATCACTTTGATCCATTTTACCATGCAGAATTCGGCCAGGAGTTGCCATTCCTTTTTGAGGTCATCGTCCAAGAAACTGCCTTATTTCTTGATTCAAAGACCCCTAGGGGTAATACCCAACTGTAAATACCTTTGCAAGAATGACAAATCCCACCATTGTGTGGCTTCATACTGTTTGCCATTTTGGAGTTGAAAAAAAGCTTTCCTCATGGATACTTCAAAAGCCTCCATGTCAATCGGGCTATTCCATTGTCATAAATGATCATCTGAGTGCCTGTCTCTCGACACTATGTGATCAAAAATTTGTTGCAGTCTATTAGCACAATCCATACCGGAAAAAAAAAAAGGAAGAAGGGGGGGGGGGGAGGAGGGTAATGTAAAAATGTATTACCTAAAAATGTAGTGTGTATACAGCAAATTGGCCACTGTGCCTAATGACACAACCACATTATATATATGTAAATATACAAAATTATATAGTAAATATATCAAGAACTGTACAACCCCACTGAAAGTGCCCCACTGGAGAGTATTTTTTTTTAAAAACTTGACCAATATATTTTTTAATATATTTTTTAATAGATTGTACATATTTTTACTGTATGACCCTAAGTTTACAACTTATGTATATTATCTTTGCAATTATATATGTGCGGGTGGTGAGGGGTTAATGACTATTTAGAGGCACTGGGTGGCCCCATCCCCTCCCCTCACTTTAAAAGTGTCTGTTGCCGTCCCTTCCGTGGCTTGACAAAGCTCATGTGCGCGAAACATGTTGTCACGGCAACCTGTTCTTTCATGCGGTTCAAGCTGGTTCCATTTCCAGTTTTGTCATTTCCTCTCCGCTCGGCTCTTCATCGCGGTAGGCACCTCATACTGAGCCCTGGCTGGTCCGGTGTTGCTCCCAGGCTCCACCAACTGGATGCCCAGACCGGCTGGGGTTCCCCCTATCCTATCCTGGGGATTGGACTCCTCACCCAGTGGCCCTGCAGGTTATCACTTCTCACCATCAGTGGACACAGCCTGGTTGGATACCGGTTTGAATTGTTTTTTATTGATTGAGATATACATAACTTTTACTTTATTAATGTTCTCTACAATAAACATGACTTTTTCCCATGGGCTGTCCTCATAGCATCTATAATACTAACTTTTGGATAGCGCTGCTCTTCTCTCTTTTGGGAAATTTTCAGGCTGGAAAATCAGCATCTTTTAGGCAGCAGCACCACTGGTTGGTTTGGACATTCGCCAAGTGTGATTGCTGCAGTGTCAGCGCTAGAATTTTTGTTATAGCAATAATTTTAACACCACAGCTTCTGCATAACTCTAAACTGATAACCTATAGGGGCTTTTAAAGTCTCAACTATGGAAAATATAGGGTGCTCAAGTTTGTCACCATTTCACACACAATTTTAAGGTTTTATATATTGGGTATCTATTCATTCAGTGCAACCTCATCTTTTATATTTTACCAAAAATTTGGAAATGTATTGTGTTTGTGTTCCCCTAAAATTAAATTTAGTGTATTTTTTTAAAGAAATGTTGCATTTCCTTGATCTTTGCATTAATATTGAGAAGCATAAAATACTTCAACTACCACTATTTTGTTTTCTAGTATGTGTGTTTTTAGAAAATATATGATATTTGGGGGGTTTTATGTAATCTTCAAGGCTAAAATATATTTTAAACTTGTGCAAAAAATGCAAAAACTGCTCTGGCAGTGAAAGGCTTGAGGGCAATAATTTCCTTACCAAGCCATTCATCGACTCTGGTGTGTCATTCGTGTGGAGAGGAAGAGTGGGAGAGCGTAATGTGTGTGGCATCAGTGTGCAAGGCAGGTAAAACATTACAAACATTTACTCAGCCATTACTTTTTATATGTTGTAACTGCTTGGGGAAAAATATAGTATTGAAGCAAGACAGTTAGCATCAAGTGAAAGAAATTATCTCAATATAGTTTCATTTATTGCATTTCACACACAAGTGCTTACTAATAAGTGGCCTTGGGAATCAGCATCTGTGGGTGAAAAACATCATGGCAACTTGTGGATAGCCGCTATCATATGCCATTGTTTTAAATCACTTTCTGTAGTTGGATTATGCTGTATGAAGATTTTTTTTTTTCATTTTGTTTGGTGTTGCACTATAACTTGGCAAGGCTGAGGTCCGTAGCTAGTGCTATTGAAGAGAATAAGTAAGTCAGTTCTCCCATGCAGCAACAGACATTTAACTTTACAAATGTTTGCCAGGATGGCACACCAATATAGTGAATCACAAAACAAATGATCACACGATGGCTTCAGCTGGCTCTCCACCCATCAGGAAAGCTCATTTAACATGTTACACCCATGTAAATCCTTATTGTAGAGACATTTAACTTGGTGCAGAGAGCATGACAGCCAGGCAATCAGCCTCTATAGAATTTTAAAGCTAACAATGGTACAGTAGATCTTAAGATCCATTCAGAAAAAGTTGAATACTAGATGAAGTGATAGCGCAGTGTAGGGGCACATAGTTCCCCTGTTCCCCCACTAGGTGCCACTGTAGTAGACAAAAGGATCATGGTTGGGCTCCTTAGGGGTTAACCACTTGCCTACCAGGCACTTTTACCCCCTTCCTGACCAGGCCAATTTTCAGATTTCAGTGCTCTCAAACTTTGAATGACAATTACATGCAACATTATATCCATACTAAATTTTCTAGCATTTTTTTGAGACTGGTAGAGTTTTCTTTTGGTGGTATTTATTGACTACTGGGTTTTTCATTTTTTTTCCTAAACAAATGAAAAAGGTAGAAAAATTTGAAAAAAAACCAAAACAAAATAAAAAAAACATTTTTCTTGGTTTCTGTTATAATGTTTTGCAAATACAGTAAGTAATTTTTCTTCTTCACTGATGTGCGCTGATGAGGCTGCACTGATGGGCACTGATGAGGCGGCACTGATGGGCACAAGAGGCAACACTGATGGTCGGCACTGATGGGCACTGATAGGTGGCACTGATAGGCAGCCCTGATGGGCATTGAGGGGGAAGCACTGATAGAGGGTACAGATGTGCACTGATGGATGGTAGACACTGATGGGCACTGATAGGCAGCACTGATGGGCACTAGTGAGGATGCACTGATAGATGGCTCTGATGGGCACTGATTAGCACTGATGGGGTTGCACTTATAGTCAGGGCACTGATGATCAATGCCCTGATTATCAATGAAAACAATGTCCTGACAGGCTTGTCGGTTAACAGCTCTCCTTTCCTCCCACAGAAACAGCATGGGAGGAAAGCGATGCCGATAACCAGCAAGTCTATTTACATGTGATCAGCTGGTATTGGAAACAGTTGATCACATGATAAAGGGACACTGTGATTGGCCCTTTACCCTGATCTGTGATCAGCTGCATCCAAAGGACACAGCGATCATAGAGTGTGCCCGATAAATGGCGCAGGAGGTGCGTGTGGGGCGCGGTTCAGGGAGGATGTCTATTGATGCCATCCTATAAGTGGACGACTACGTTTTAGCCATCTTTCGGTTATAGCAAAGTCGATAAGTGGTTTAGAGAGTGAATGCTCTGCTCCTTGCTTGTGGATGGTCACTTCTTTATACGCTGTAGGAAGGAACTTTCAGGGGGAGAGAGGTATTTTCTTGTAGAGGTGACCAGTTTCATACCTACCATGTAGGAGGGAGTCATGCTTGAAGGGCAGGAGAGGAAGAGAGTGGGTTGCAACCAGTGAGACTGCCATGCTGTTGAGGACTTAAGTTTGGGACTGCTTTCATCCCCTTGGGGATTACAGAATTTACGGATTGCCCTCCTGCAGTGAGGTCTTGCAGTAATCTCACCCTCCTTATGGACTTGTTCAGGTGTGTGTTGCCTTTGCCTGAAAGGCTAAATTAACTGGATGTAAATATTTTCTATTTTATTTATTAAAGCAAATGGCCAATGGCACTTCTGGTTTTGACATGACGTTACTCCTGATCAGCTACATGGGAGTGTCCTTAGGAAATGGACTGGTGTATTGGGCATTCATTGGAGTCATTATAATGGGTGTGTGCACCTGCACACTCAGCCTGCTGGACTTCTGCAAGAACAGCAGACCAGCAGGCACCTAATCGGACACCTAATTGGATAATTATTCAGAGACCTCTTTCCTTCCAAAACTATATGATGGCTCCAAACTCTGGGACTTAATAACAAAACCGGTTGCAGATCAAAGGATCGGTTTTCCCTGCTCTAATTCAATATTCTGGAGCCGCACACTCTGCATTAGTTCAAACCCTGTGTCACTTCTACTTCCATTTTCACTCTGGCAGGTCATCACCATGTTACAATCTATAGACATATACAGTATATATGTATATACTGTATATCATACTTTGTGCGAAGAAGAGTTTACACACAACTTCAACAAGATATCCATACAGGTTAATTTTAAGAAAAGGGCTGTTAAAAAAAAAAATATCTGGTCACTTGTCTCTCTGACTTCTTTTCATGTTTCTGCCCCGGCTATTGAACTTTTATATAATTTTAAACAAATTTACCCAGTTCCAAAGATTTCCTTCTTTGTGATCCTCCCACAGCTTTTGGCTTCATAGAAATATCTCTACTTTTCTGTTACAGCAGCTGTGCAGGGTGTCTAAATATGACCATGTATTCTAATAAGCATCAGAGTTAGACACAGAGCACTCAGCACTCACTAACAGAACTAGTCAGGAGCACCTCCTCTTTTCACATATGTAGAAGAAGAAGAACAAAAATGTAATATATTACAACTTACCAGCCATTAAATGTGATGGCCGCATTCATTTTCCTTTTCCTTATAAGTATAGAAATTAGAAAATTAACTGTCGATTTTAGCAAAATTCCAGGATCCCTTCCTGAGCACTGAAATGATATCTCAAACAGTATTATCTGCTTGCCCAACTCTCATCTGTGAACTATAAAGCACCCACAACCTATGTAATGGAGATCAGGAGAGGGCAGTATACAGTATGTAGTCCCAGTCAGCAGAGCAACCTAGGGTGACAATGTTGAGCCTCTATAGATACAGTACAGTGCATGAGTGCTGTCAGAGGCAGGAATTGTGTTACTGGCAGAATTATCTGGTGAAAATAAAGCCTGAAAAAGGAACCAAATACAGCCACCACTTCTAAAGACTGATAAGCTTTATTATATTACACTGCTCAAAAAAAAAAAATGAAAGGACTTCTTTTTAATCTGAGTATAGCATCAGGTTAATTAAACTCCTGGGATATTGATCTAGTCACTTAAGTAGCAGAGGGGGTTGTTAATCAGTTTAAGATGCTTTTCTGTTAATTAAATTAACAACAGGTGCATTAGATGGGCAACAGTGAGACAACCTCCAAAAAAGGTTTTACAGATGTAGGCCACTGACTTTTTTTTCCCTACTAATCTTTTCTGACTGTGTTTCCCTAATTTTGCATTTGGCTAGGGTCAGTGTCACTACTGGTAATATGAGGCGGTACCTGGACCCTATAGAGGTTGCACAGGCAGTCCAACTCCTCCAGGATGGCACATCAATATGTGCCATTGCCAGAAGATTTGCTGTGTCTCCCAACACAGTCTCAAGAGCATGGAGGAGATTCCAGGAGACAGGCAGTTACTCTAAGAGCTGGACAGGGCCATAGAAGGTCCTTAACCCATCAGCAGGACCGGTATCTGCTCCTTTATGCAAGGAGGAACAGGATGAGCATTGCCAGAGCCCTACAAAATGATCTTCAGCAGGCCAGTGGCCTCTGACCAAACAATCAGAAACAGACTTCATGATGGTGGCCTGAGGGCCTGACTTCCTCTAGTGTGCCCTGTGCTCACTGTTCCGCACCATTTAGCTTGATTGCCATTTGCCATTGAACACCAGAAATGGCAGGTCCCCCACCGGCGCACTGTGCTTTTCACAGATGAGAGCGGGTTCACCCTGAGCACATGTGACAGATGTGAACGGGTCTGGAGAAGCCGTAGAGAACGTTATGCTGCCTCTAACATTGTTCAGCATGACTGGTTTGGTGGTGGGTCTGTGATGGTCTGGAGAGGTATATCCATGGAGGGGCACACAGACCTCTACAGGCTGGACAATGGCAGCCTGGCTGCCATTAGGTATCGGGATGAAATCCTTGGACCCATTGTCAGACCCTACGCTGGTGCATTGAGTCCTGGGTTACTCCTGGTGCATGACAATGCCCACGCTCGCCTGACCTAAATCCAATAGAACAATTCTGGGACATTATTGTTTCGGTCCATCTGACGCCGCTAGGTTGCACCTCAGTCTGTTCAGGAGCTCAGTGATGCCCTGGTCCAGATCTGGGAGGAAATACCCATGGACACCATTTGTCGTCTCATTAGGATCATGCCCCAACGTTGTCAGGCATGCATACAAGCACGCGGGGGCCATTTGGAGTTGCTGCAATTAAATTTTAGCAAAATGGACTAGCCTGCTGCATCAATTTTTCACTTTCGGGGTGTGTATTCCTTTAATTTTTTTGAACAGTGTACATTTTTTGGTTTCTGAGTTTGGATACTATATACTTTAAGAAGTGTGTGAGGACAAGGTGTGCTGTCTGAGGGGTTATGCAAGCAAAGACCACTGCATGGAAAGAAACATCATTTTAATTTAGAAAAAAAAATAATGAGGCTATAAAGACATAAAAATGTGTCAAATTTCAGTCAGACTTTTGGTTGTCAATCCACTTGATACTGTCTTGTGTAGCACTACCCCCCAGGGGTTGCAGATGACTGGTCTCCCTACTCCTGCACAGCCAGGTGTCAAGCATTTTCTGCTTTCATTCAGACACAAAGAACAGTATTTAAACTTGGTTTTTGTTGTTTTTTAGGGGTAATAATTTGGATGGGGAATAGGATTTATGGGATGCCCAGCTTGATTGCAACAATAACAGGGACAACTTCCTTCCTATGTACACGCTCCAGAACTGTCCTCCAGAATACTGAAAGTTTATAACCAAAGATGCAAAAAGTCCCTTAAGGACTATGAACTCTCAGTCCCTTATAAAGTAGCCTAAAGTTTTTTAGGCTGCACACCGGAGTATCTCCAACTCCACTTTAGAATCTGATCCCAGCTCTACTGACTGCAGGAACTACCAGCCCACCTGGCTACTTCTTCACCAACCCACCCAGCTGCTCCGAAGATCTCCCAGGGCAAGGAAAAGGAAAGATTAAGTACAACGCTGTCTTCCAGAGAGGCTTGCTACAAGTGGCAGCCTCTCCCCTTGTGAATCCCTGAGTGTGCTGATGTACTCACACTGTCCTCCTTGCTCCCACTGCTTCTTAGGCACGATTCCTTTCAAATTGCCCTGCTGTCAGGATCCTCCCAAGCCAGCCTGAGCTCCAGCCTGAGGCAGAGCCCTCCCCCCCAAGACCAGGGGCACCCCTCCAAAGCCACAGACAGTCTCCTCAGTACTCCATCTTCCACCCAACTCCCCTGCTACTATGATTCATCCATATTTAAGGGCTGGCTCAGCCACCCTGCCAAGCCCACTGCCTGGAGATTGGTTCCCCTAAGTATGCAGATCAACCCTCCTGGCTTCTGCCCCCTAACTTCTAGAAATGTCTCTAAACTTCTAGAACCAGGGGAAACACCAGAGAACTGCCTGTATGAGTCATTCAGCTTTACCTGCAGTAAACTCTTGACCCAATTTAGACTCTCAAGTTAAAGCAAATCTTCGCTGCATAGGAGCACTACACACTGAAAACACCATTTAATTAATTTTGTAATATTCAAAGCAAACTCCCCCATCCATCCATCCATGCCTCCATGCTTTTTTTTATTGACAAATCACTTTAAAAAACAACCCCCTAGCATTTCTGGCTGTGGCCATCTAGTTTAAGGGCAAATGGTTAATGTAGCATTTACTTACAAAAATCTGTCTGCCCTATCTCAGACATGCATCTAGGATAGGGTGCTTAGCTGTGAAAACCCCTCCTCCTCTTCTCCTAAAGACTTCTGGATTACCTAAAAATAACCCAGTTGTTGATCCTTCTGAAGACTCCTGGAATGTATGACATCATTTGCCTAGGCAAGAAACCAGGAAATAACTGAAGAAATGTTAAAAAACCGTTTAAAACAAGTAAATATGATATACTTTCCTATCTATTTATGAATTCTAGCAGTATGAAGATTAAAAATAATCAATGTTAATTGAGAGACTGAAGCCCCACTTTAACTATGAGTCAGAACACAGATTTGCCTACACTGACACCAGTAGCATAGCAGAGGGTGCTACACTTGCAAAGCCCGAGCTAAAATATGAAGTCAGAAGATCGTGGTCTCTAGTCTTTAGTAGGGCAAGCTGTTTTAAATTAGGACTAGTGCAGCAAAACGAAAATTTCGGTGCCAGAATTGAAAGTTCAGCATGCACTGGGACAAAACTGAAACCAAATTTGAATATATATATTTTTATAAATAACTGCATTATACTCAACTTTTTAATTGATATAATGAATTTAAATGAATATGAATTATTGTCGGCCATTATCAGCACCTTTTGAAGTGGTGTTCAAAATCCTGCTTGCTGCATTTTTGGTGCATATTTGGCAAACCACACTAAAAATGCACCTCCCTATTGAAATACATTGAAAACACAGTAAGAACACATCAAAAATGCACCCGTGTTGTGTTTTTGATGCATTTTTGAGAGTGATATGACCTATGAAAAACACACCATACCCCTGGTAAAATCACAACAAAATTGAGGTAAAATCGCTGCAAAATTCCAAGAAAATCGTGCCGTTTTCAGCAGCCATTAAAACTTTTTTTTTCTTTCAGCACAACGATTCATCTAGTAAGTCAATTATTTTTCAACGTCTTTTAACAGACAAAGCTCTCCAGCAAAAGTGTCAGTTAAAGGGTTGAAACAAACCATTTAACACTGTCAGGTGTGCTTTGATTAGTCCCCTTTTATTATAATTAGCTCAAAAGGAAAAATATACTGCAAGGTGTTTACTGGAGTTTGGCTTTAAATTGTTAATCACGTTCATCTAAATCTCTAGTGCATGTAACATTACCCTGCACTCAGACTGACAATGCTACCATCCAGGTGTGTCTTCATTTCTCCTCCATTTAGAGTGGAAACAGCCTAAAGCCGGCCATAGATTATGCAATTTTCTGTTAGTTGCAGGAAAGTAAATCTCTTGATTCTCCCATCAACACAGTCAGTGTTGATGGGGGAATCCCTCCTGTGGAGCTATTGTGTTCTACCAGTGGCGGGGGGGGGGGGGGTGCAGGGAGCCATCCCTGCCAGGAGAACAAACTGATTACTGCTAGCAGCTGTAGCCACTGACAATAATCACATTCTAAAAATACGACATGCTGGTTATACCAAAGTCGATTGATCGATGGTCGATCCTTGAAAGAATGAGGTCAGCTGACTACCTGAATATACTGAATGACCAGGTTATTCCATCAATGGATTTTTTCTTTCTTGATGGCACTGGCATATTCCAAGATGACAATGCCAGGATTCATCGGGCTCAAATTGTGAAAGAGAGGGAGCATGAGACATCATTTTCACACATGGATTGGCCACCTCAGAGTCCATAACCTAACCCCATTGAGAATCTTTGGAATGTGCTGGAGAAGGCTTTGCGCAGTGGTCCGACTCTCCCATCATCAATACAAGATCTTGGTGAAAAATAATGCAACACTGGATGGAAAAAAATCTTGTGACACTGCAGAAGCTTATTGAAACAATGCCACAGTGAATGCGTGCCATAATCAAAGCCAACAAAATTTTACAGTATGTGACCTTTTTTTTTGGTGGCGACTTTTTTTTTGGCTAGGCAGTGTATACAGAATAAAAAAGTGACACTGGAAGTGTCGGTCTCCTCTTGAAAAGGGGGGATTTTTAAGGCAATGATAAACTGAAAAGCAATATATAATAAAAATAACATTTTATTGGACTAAAAAATGACAGATGGTGCCATTATTGAACAATTGAAGAGACACCACGACCGAACGTGGAACACCACCATTGGTCATGGATCACAGAACAAACGCACAATTCATATAAACATACTCGGTGATACATGGAAAAAGGAGAAAACAATGAAAAATGTGATTGTAAAAGGAAACAAGGGATGAAGGTATACCCCTCCCACACCGGGGATCAAAGTCCCAGGTGGGGGAGAATGTTCAATCCGACGCGTTTCGAATGTTTGTGTTGAACTTTTATAGTTCCACTCTTCCTCAGGGATATGTGAACTGGTAGTCCCTTCATTTTCCTGCCAAATTCTTTCGGTAATAGTGAAAGACTATAGTTGCCATGAGGATACAAACTTCAAATGTTGGTGATGCAGTTGTTGACCCCGAGAAGGGTAGGAACAGCTGATAAGCTGTCCCCCAAAAGATAGTGTTGGAGCTAGCGGTCTGCTCATCCGGTAGGCCCACGGGGTGTCAAATGGTAATAGGAGTACCCCTTAAAAAGTGGTGCACTCAAACCGGCGTGGAACTCCCTCACAAAGTGGAGCAAACAGCTCCAGTTGGTCTCAAAGTAGGGTCCATAGTGGCTCAAAAATAGGAGAGCAAAAGAGCATGTATACAAAACCCCTAGCTACCTCCTACAATGTGGAGGAGCATGGGGATGAGGCATCGGTATACAGTGCTCAGCATAAATGAGTATACCCCAACAGATTTGTCAGAAAACCTTTACTTTCTTTTGAGAATCAACATTTTCTATTGGACACCATACTAGAATATACTCCCACAAATGTGGGCCATTGATTGCAACCAAGATTTGTTAACTTCCACACACAAAAAGTATTTTTCCTAACAAATTTATTCAAGACCATGTTGCAAAAATGAACACACCCCAAAGAAGTCTTAGGAACAGAGCTAAATTTTAGGCAACAAATCCTAATTAACAAGAATTCAACTACAGGTGAGTGTAATTATTCATTAAACAGGTGTCCAGCAAGACAGTTGATTATAAAAGGGTGGTCTTAACAAAGAAAACCCCTTCCCATTTCATGCTGTCAGTAATGGCATCGCAAGAGAAATGTCACAAGGCCTAAAAAAGAAAATAAATTCTTTACACAAGAAAGGTGAAGGCTACAAGAAGATCAGCAAAGCTTTACTTCTTATTCAGAATACTGTAGCAAAAGTGATACAAAAATTTAACAAAGATGGAACTACAACCATTTCACAGAGACGTCGAAGCTGTCCACGGAGGTTAACACCTCGACAGGAGCGTCTTCTGATGAGAAGGGTTGAAGAAAATCTCCCTGCAAGTTCTCAGCAGTTACCTAAAGAAGTGAAAAGCCAATCTGGGGTGATTGCTTCCCGTGACACAATACAGCGTACACTGCAGAGGAATGGCATGCATGAGTGTTGTCCAGCAAGGAAGCCTCTCCTAAAGCCCATGCACAAAAAGCCCACCTAGAATTTGCCAGGACCCAAGCTGAAAAAGAAGAAGACCACTGGGACTCTGTACTCGGGAGTAATGAGACCATGATAAGTGTTTTTGGAACTGATGGCTTCAAAACTGTATGGCATCACAAAGGTAAGGAGTGCAAAGAAAAATGCCTGGTGCCTACAGTGAAATATGGTGGTGGCAGTGTCCTTCTGTGGGGCTGCACATCAAAGGCCACTGTTGCATTTCTGAAGAAGAACAGGGTGAAAGTGATTCAGTGGCCAATTATGTCTTCTGATCTGAACTCAATTGAACACCTACAGGGAATTCTGAAGAGACAAGTTGAGCATCAATCTACATCCAGCATCCAGGCTCTAACAAAGGCCGTTCTTGAAGAAGGGTAAAAGATAGATGCTGCAATATGTTGCCAACTTGTTCATTCCATGCCTAGAAGACTTGGCGCTGTCCTTACAAATCATGGAGGTCATACAAAATACTAGATGTAGTAGTTTTTGTTGTGGGGTGTATTCATTTTTGCATCAACTAATTTGAGTAAAACTGAAGATTTTGTAATCTAAGTGATATTATTAACCTTACTACTTTCATGCAATGAGCTAAACAAATGTTCTATCAAACTCAGTTTTGTCAAACCTTTGGAAATTGTTCTTGTGTTCATTGAGATATTGATAAAATCTTACTTTTCAAAAGGGTTGTGCTCATTTATGCTGAGCACTGTGTACCATAGTTTGTGGATTCTATAACATTCCTACAGACTAAATAATATACACTGATTTGGGTTATTTTCACTGAATAGATGTTGCAGAATACATTTTGGCCTACATTTATGAAGTAAGATTATTTATTTGCTAATTTTTAAAACAGAAAAATGTAAAATTTCATTTTTTTTTATTTAGCAAAAAATTAAAAACCCAGTGGTAAATAACCACTTCTCGGCCAACGATGTCATGTGACAAAGTAGATTTTGAGTAGGGATATCTGAATGATGCCTGCAGCTGCAGGCATCATTCAAATATCTTTTTTCTCTGCTGGCGATTCCCTGTCATGTAAAAACAATCAACCACTTGACATACTCCCCTCCCACCATTTACCATAGAGCTGGCCGAGGACTAAATGGTCCCGGTCATCTCTATGACCTTCAGAGGCTGGGTGCAACATTATGATGTTACGTCCGGCTTTGGCAGATCTAACCACTGCCATTTCTTTGGCTGGAAAGCTGAGATCTTTTTTTTTTTTTTTATCTCAGGCTTTCCAGTCTAGAGGCCAGATCTAAGGACTTATAGACACCAGATCTCGCTATAAAGAGGACCTGTCATGCCCTATTCTTATTACAAGGGATGTTTACATTTCTTGTAATAGGAATAAAAGTTATAAAATATAATAAAAACATGTAAAGGGAAAGTGTCAAAATATAAAAATTAAAGGGAAATAAACAATAAAAAAAAAGTAAAGCATCCCCGTCCCCACGTGTTTGCACGCAGAAGCGAAAACATATGTACGTTGCGCCCTCATATGTAAACGGTGTTGAAACCACACAGTGAGAGCAATAATTCTAGCCCAAGACCTCCTCTGTAAGGCCCCTTTCACACCGTTCAGGACCGCCTGTCAGTTTTTTTGGGCGGATCTGAGCGGTCATCCCATGCATCTCTATGGGGCACATGGGACATATCTCCGCTGACAAATCTGGACGGATGGAAACCCTATTTTCCATCCGTCCAGCGGATTGGATGGGATCGGATGAGAACGGACAGACGGTCCGTTCCCATCTGATTCCCCCATACAGATGCATGGGGACCTGACAGCTGTGTCTCCACACACAGCGCAGAGACACAGCGGTCATCTTCCTGCTTAGCGGGGGATTGTCGGATCGATCCCCCGCTGAGAAAAACGGAGTTCTCCTGACGGACTCCAAGTGTGAAAGGGCCCTAACTCTAAACAGGTAACCTGTAAAAAATGTTAAAGTGTCGCCTATGGAGATTTTTAAGTACCGAAGTTTGGCGCCATTCCATGAGTGTGCACAATTTTAAAGCATGACGTGTTAGGTATCCATTTACTCAGCGTAACATCATCTTTCCCATTATATTAAAAAATCAGGCTAACTTTAGTGTTTTTTTTTTCATTCAGAAAACAGTTTTTTTTCCAGAAAAAATGCTGTGCAAATACCTTGTGACATAAAAAGTTGCAACGACCACCATTTTATTCCCTAGGATTTCTGCTAAATAAATAATGTTTGGGGGTTCTGAGTAAATTTTTTAGCAAAAAAATTATGAATTTTACATGAGGGAGAGAATTGTCAGAATTGGCTTGGGTAGCAAGTGGTTAAATACCACCAAAAGAAATCTATTTGTGTGAAAAAAAAATGTAAAAATTTTATATGGGTACAGTGCTGCATGACCACGCAATTGTCATTCAAAGTGCGACAGCGATGAAAGCTGAAATTAAAAATTTACATTGAAGCAGTTAGATACCATCAACGGTGCTGTATTTAGATATCCATCAAAAACTTGATTCTGTGTAATCAAATTGAAGTCCCATTGAATGAACATCAAATATTATTTAATCCTGTAGAAACAGAAACCTGTACAATAAAAACAAAAATTAACTAAGCTATGAATGATCGTTGTTTACATGCAATATCTATATCAGTGCAGGGGCGTAGATAAGGGGGGAGTCAGGGGGGTCCAAACCCCTCCAGAGGGTCCATCAACTATGCAGCAGCTAGGCTAGTATAGCCTTTTAGCTGCAAGAGTAAAACAGCCTGTGTCCTCCACATTGGGAAATGGACAAGTCGCCGGGACACAGGAGATCAGAGGTGATGTGAAGAGGGAGGGACATTTGAGAGCATGTCAGCTACCCATTGGCTTAGGAGGCAGGGGGCGGGGCAGCCCTGTAGGCTACAGGCTTCCCGCCCTCCCACTGTCTCCTCAGCCAATGGGTATTGATAGTGCGCTGTCCATCACTGCAACTAAATCATCCCGCAGACTTTTCTGTAGTGTGGGATGCAGTGGGCCTCCATGCTGGCTCTGATGAGGGACTACACACAAGCTTTTCAACTGGCAAGTGAAACTCCTGCAGTCAGGGCATGGGACAGGAGGGGGGGGGGGGGGGCACAGGTGAAGTGCAGTGTGACACCTTCTGAGTTTGTCCCGCACATCACATGGGCGGCCGCTGCAGCTCCAGTACAGAGATTGTATACTGGACCTACAGCAGCTCTGTGTAATAGAAGAGGGATCCCTTCCTGGCTGTGTGACGGCCTCAGGTAAACAAAACACTACCCTCTGGGAACCCTCCAATCAGTCCTTTTTACTAACTCTTTGTAGCCAATCAGGGCTTCTTGTGGGAAAAGGTAGAATTGCAATTGCTCTGCTGTGCTTGGTCTGTACTCCAGGGACCTGAAAAGGTCCACTGGTTAGTTCTCCTCGATCTCAGGAATGTGAGCAGAGACAGCCCGATTTACAAGTAGACGAGTAGATAGAACAGCTTTAACCCTGGCCAGGCTGAACAGTAATTGTAATAAGTAATAAGTGCAATGTCTCAGCAAATGATGTCTCATATTTCTGGGGACAGTGTGCAAGAGAGAGAGAGAGAGGGCAAAGGGTAGGGGGGGGAGGATGTGAGTCAGGGTATACATGCAGGGTGAAATGTGTGTGTGTGCGTGTGTGTGAGGGGGGCAGAGTTGTATAAAGTACTCGAAACCCATACTTGAGTAAAAGTACAAGTGCTCGATCAAAAAGTGACTTGAGTAGAAGTGGAAGTGCTCGTTCAAAACGTGACTTGAGTAGAAAGTATTCAACATTTTTTGTACTTAAGTATTGCAAGTAGTTTTTTAAAAAATTTTGCTACTCAAGTACTGAAAGTAAAAGTACAAGTAGTTTTGAAAAAAAAAATTGCTACTCAAGTACTGAAAGTAAAAGTACAAGTACTGTGTTATGTAGTTATTAAAGAAAAAAGTCAAAAGTTTGAACATCATATTGTTTTTTATTCTTTCATATGCAGCTTTTATTTATACATAGAGTAGCATTTATTTTCGTATGCGCTGATAATACACATGTTTTGAGCTTCATGAAACCTGCCATCTACTGTTCTGGCAGTGGTAATTTTTATAATTGTAACTATGCAGCACAAAAAAAGATTGTTGGAGTAGAAGTATTGAAATCATTGAAAAAATGTAGTGAAGTAAAAGTGGAAGTAGGAGAAAAAAGTTCTACTCTAGGAAAGTACAGATACCACCTTTGGGTACTTAAGTACAGTAGTGAAGTAGTATACATCTCTGGAGGGGGGGGTAGTGTATACTGAGAGGGGGTAGTGATGTGTGCAGGTGGGGAAGTGTGTACAGAAAAGAGGGTAACGTGTTTAGGAGGGGGCAGTGCATATAGGGAGGAGGGTAAAATCATACCTCCCAATTTAAATTAAATCCAAGATGAGTCCCAGAGCCAAGTGAGATAGCAAGTTCTGGGCGGGAGGTCAGAAGGGGCATGTGCTTCAGGCACAGTGTGCTATCGTGGAGGGCGGTGCCGGAGGGCTGCTGCAGTGTCATGGGGCTGTAGCATGAAGGGGTTAATAAACACTGCCACTGTCCACTAATGCAGCACAAAGAGGTTAATGGCACTGCCACTGATCAGTAATGAGTAGGAATGTTTAAATAGGTCTGCAACCCTGACCAACAATGCAGAAAGATTAAAGAAGAATTCCAGCAAAAACCTAACTAGCCTTAAAAATGCCCCCTTCCCCTCCTAATACCTATGCTTATTAACTTATTTTCAGGCCGGTCCAGTCACATGATCCCTCTTGTGTGAGCCATATATGCAAGGGAGAGAGGGGAGCGCTGGCAACAGCTTGGACATGAAAGCTGTATGGGTGACGTGACTCTCTTGGGCTTTACCAGCCATTGTCGAGCAATCTGTCCTCTCCTCTGCAGCAACCATTGCTTGACACAGGGAAGATCAAGTGACCGGACCAAGGCAGTCTGAAAATAGGTAAGTATATACATCTTTTTTTTAAAACACAGGTTAGTCAACATAGATGTTGGGGGGGGGGGGGGGGGTGGCATTTTTAAGGCTAGTTTTGTTTAGGCTGGAATTCTACTTTAAGAGGCTACCAATAAAGGGGATTTAAATAGCATATGCCATTGACCACTTATTTTGGGGGTTATTATTGCTGCCACTGACATCAATGCTAGGTGTTAATACTAAGGATTATTATTGCAGAAATTGGTACCAATTGGGGATTATTGTTGCGGAAATGGACACCAATGCCGGGAGTTTTTTTTTTTTTTTTTTTGTAGAAACTGACACCATTGCTGGGCATTACTATTGTGGAAACTGTGACCAATGCTGGAGGTTATTATTGCTGCTACTGACACCAGTGTTGGAGGTTATTATTGCAGAAACTGGCACCAATGCTGGAGGTTGTTATTGTGATGTTGAGGGGTTAGTATTATGGAAGTGTCATTTAGGATAGGGGTTGTTATTGCAGAAACTGACATTGATGCTGGGGGTTATTATTGCTGCTACTGACACCAATGCTGGGGATTATTATTGCTGAAACTTCCACTGATGCTGAGGGGTTAGTATTATGGAAGTGTCATTTATGATGGGGGTTGTTATTGCAGAAACTGACATTGATGCTGGGAGTTATTACTGCTGCTATTGACACCTATGCTGGGGATTAATATTGTGGAAACTGGCACCAATTCTGGGGTATTTTTTGCAGAAACTGTTTTTATGGTTTTGAAGACACTGACTGTCTGTCTGCACCTTGGTTTGGCCCTGCCCACTGGCAACAAGGAAGTGTGGGGGTACGTTTGAGAAAGCAGAGGTTATTGATGGGACCCAGGGAAGGAGAAAATGCTGGCAGGAGCCTGCAGAGAGACCCACCAGGCATTGGGAAGCAAGTGGCTTGCAGTACAGAAGTTGGGTGGAGAGAACTGCAACAGAGAGTGTTGTATACAAAACTGGGCAAGGCATGAGGAATGTTAGCCAGGGAAGAGAGCAGCCATGCAGGGAAAGCACAAACCACCGGTCAGCAGCCGGGAGCTATTTACTGTTTGCTTCACTAACAGATGTGCCTACTTGCGGTGCTGTATAAACTGTATGTGGTATCAACTACATACAGTATCGGTCGCTGTATTCTGCTAATGCTACAGGGACTTCCTGTCCCGCTCCCGCAACAAAATCAAGTTAGGTTTAGCGCAGCCATTCACAGGAAGCTTTGTATTTTATCAATGAATACAAGTCTTTCTCTGTTTGACTGAGTTAGGTGGATAATGTCAACAATTGACAAAATACAAGGCTTCCTGTCAATGGCTGAGTAGACTCTGCTTTTTGTTCCGGTAACAGATGGGAGGTCCCCATCTCGTTGCTGGAATACAGCGCTATATACTTTATATAGCTGATGCTACACACACTTTGTACAGCACTGGCAGCTGAAGGTGCTGTACAGAGGCTGAAGTTCTATAGAGGCAGAGGCTGAAGTTCTACTTAAACCCCTTAAAGCTGCTTCCCGGTGGCCCCCTAAAGAGGAGCACCAGGGTCCCCTCAATAAATTAAGTCAGCAAATACTGTAGCCATTGACTTTTATTATAAGGACACTTACCTGTTCAGGGATCCAGCAATCCAGCACCGACATCTGTTTATTTAGGAAATGGTTCTTTCTGACTAGCTTGGCCCAAAAAAAACATCTGAAGCAGGGCTGTGGAGTCGGTAGATAAATGTTCCGACTCCTCAGTTTTTTGTACTTCAGACTCCGACTCCCCGACTCCGACTCCTCTGTATTAATATGTATTAATCTTTCGACACTGACTTGGGTGGGTGGCATTGCAGTAACTATTCTAGCCCATCACTAACGATCTCTGGATAAACAAGGATGGCTTCTTCAACAGTAAGCTTTGATGAGCGATCATACTTTTCAACTTCTTTTAGTGCTTTATAAAACTCCTGTTGGAATTTTTTTATTTGGACATTTACTGGTTCTGTAACGCTTATGCGAGGTCGCTTTCCTTTAGCAACTTCCATTTTGTCTAAGAAGGAATCAAAGTCTAATTCTTCGTTTGAAGAAGATGATCCTGAGTTACCACTATTGCTTAACCACTTGCCTACAGTGCACTTTCACCCCCTTCCTGCCCAGACTGATTTTCAGCTTTCAACGCTCTAACACTTTGAATGACAATTACTCAGTCATGCAACACTGTACCCATAAAAAATTTGTGTCCTTTTTTCACACAAATAGAGCTTTCTTTTGATGGTATTTAATCACTACTGGGTTTTTTATTTTTTGTGCTATAAATAAAAAAAAGACTGAGAATATTGTGAAAAAACGCATTTTTCTTTGTTTCTGTCATAAAATTTAGCAAATGAGTAATTTTTCTTCACACATTTTGGCCAAAAGTTATACTGCTACTTATCTTTGGTAAAAATAACCCAAATAAGTGTATATTATTTGGTCTTTGTGAAAGTTATAGAGTCCACAAGCTATGGTGCGAATCATTGAAAATTGATCACACTTGATCACACCTGATGTACTGAAGGCCTATCTCATTTCTTAAGACACTAAAAAGTCAGGAAAGTACAAATACCCCCCAAATGACCCCTTTTTGGAAAGTAGACATTCCAAGGTACTTAAAAAGGGGCATGGTGAGTTTTTTGAAGTTGTCATTTTTTTCCCACAACTCTTTGCAAAATAAAGATTTTTTTTTTTTTTTTTTACAAATTGACGTATTAACAGGTTATTTCTCTCACACAGCATATGTATACTTGCAACTACACCCCAAAACACATTCTACTACTCCTCCTGAGTATGGCGATACCACATGTGTGAGACTTTTTCACAGCCTGGCCACATACAGAGGCCTAACATCCAAGTAGTACCGTCCGGCATTCTAGGAGCACAAATTACACATATAATTTCCTGACAACCTATCGCACTTTTGAAGGCCCTGGAGCACCAGGACAATGGAAACCCCCATAAAATGACCCCATTTTGGAAAGCAAACAGCCCAATGTATAATTTTTGAGGCATAATGAGTCTTTTGAATATGTCATTTTTTTCCACAAGTTTTTGGAAAATGTGGAAAGAAAATTAAAACACATTTTGTTTACACAAAGCTGTCCATTTATGCAATATTTCTAACACATAGCATGTACATAGCAAAAATTGCACCCTAAAATACATTCTGCTATTCCCCCTGAGTATGGCGATACCACATGTGTAACACTTTTTCACAGCCTGGCCACATACAGACACCTAACATCCAAGTAGCCCTTTTCACAAAGTTGTCCATTTATCCACTTTAAGACTGGGCCTATTTTTGACACTTGATGTTTACAAGCTAAAATCATTTTTTTTGCTAGAAAACTACTTAGAACCCCCAAACATTATATATTTTTTTTTAGCAGAGACCCTAGAGAATAAAATGGAGATCGTTGCAATATTTTTTATCACACCATATTTGCGCAGCAGTCTTCCAAATGCAATTTTTTTGAAAAAAATTCACTTTTTTGAACTAAAAAATAAGAAAACAGTAAATTTAGCCCAATTTTTTCCCATAATGTGAAAGATAATGTTACGCCAAGTAATTAGATACCCAACATGTCATGCTTCAAAATTGCGCATGCTCACAGAATGGCGCCAAACATTGGTACTTAAAAATCCCCATAGGCAACATTTTAAAAATTTCTGCAGGTTACTAGCTTAGAGTTACAGAAGAGGTCTAGGGCTCAAATTATTGCTCTCACTCTAACGATCGCGGAGATACCTCACATGTATGGTTTGAACACCGTTTACATATGTGGGCGGGACTTGCGTATGTGTTTGCTTCTGCGCGCGAGCTAACGGGGACAGGGCGCTTTAATTTTTTTTTTCCTATTTATTTTATTTATTATTTTTTTATTTTTACACAGTTTAAAAAAAAAATGTTTTGATCATTTTTATTCCTATTAAAAGGAATGTAAACATCTCTTGTAATAGAAATAGGCATGACAGGTCCTCTTTATTGTGAGATCTGGGGTCAAAAAGACCTCACACCTCACAACTACACTAAAAAAGAAAAAAAAAAAAATTGTTGAAAAAGGAAAAAAAAAAAAAAGCTTCCCTTTAAACCGGTTGCTAGGCAACGTCTTTTGACGTAGCTCTGGTCCTCCAAGACCATAGAGTCGAGTGAGGGCCATCTTGCCCTCACTCAACTTCCTGTCTCTGAGGATCCAGGACCGGATAGTTTTCCCCGCTGCCGGCGGGTCCGGAAAGCTGGGAAAACGTCTGGGATGCGGCGGGAGGGGGGGGGCACCTCTTCCCCTGCACCGTAAGGGTAATTTCGCGGCGAATCCGCCACTGGGACCACCCTTATCTGAAAGCCGACCGCCTGCCGTTTCAAAAAATACCGGGGTTATGGGGGCTAGTCGTTAGGCGGTCAGTAAGTGATTGCATGTATATGGCAAACAGGTGACGATGACTGATGGGGTGACAGGTAACGATGACTGATGGGGTGACAGGTGACGATGACTGATGGGGTGACAGGTGACGATGATTGATGAGGTGACAGGTGACGATGATTGATGAGGTGACAGGTGACGATGATTGATGAGGTGACAAGTGACGATGATTGATGGGGTGACAGATGACAATCACTGACGGAGTGACAAGTGACGATGATTGATGGGGTGACAAGTGACGATCACTGATGGGGTGACAAGTGACGATGATTGATAGGGTGACAGATGACGATGACTGATGGGGTGACAGGTGACGGTGATTGATGGGGTGACAGGTGACGGGCGATGGTCACCGATGGGTGACAGGTGACGGGCGATGGTGCACGGCGGTACTGATGGCAGTCTCTGGTGACCGGTGAACTTTAGGCTATGTCCACATGTGAGCGTAGCGATCATGGGCAGAATCACTGCGATTCTGCCCGCGATCCAGAAATCACTGCAAATCGCGGGGCGCCTGTGCGTTGCCCGTGATTTGCAATAGCACCCCAAACGCTGTGCGATGTTGCTGCGATTTCTGCCTGCCGAATCGCGGTAACATCACGCAAACAACGCATGACGCCCCAAAGAAGCTCTTGTACCTTTTTTGGGTGTCATGCGTTGTTTGCGCGATGTTACCGCGATTCGGCAGGTGGAAATCGCAGCAACATCGCACAGCGTTTGGGGTGCTATTGCAAATCACTGGCAACGCACAGGCGTCCCGCAATTTGCAATGATTTCCGGATCGCGGGCAGAATCGCGGTGATTCTGCCTGCGATCGCTACGCTCAAATGTGAACGTTATGGGTGTCAATTTCTGGGCACTGATGAGGTGACTGTTGGGTGACAGGTGACATTGGGGGGGGGGGCTAAGGACTGTGTGGGGACATTTTATTTTTGTGACTTTTACTTTTTTACAGGTACACAGAGCAGTAACTCACTGTTTCTAGCTCTGCTCTCCTCACACTGGAAACTATGAGGGGAGAAGAGCTAGTAACAGTGAGTTACTGCTCTTTGTTTACATTTTGTGATCGGCTGTGAATGGATTCACAGCCGATCACTTAGTAAACAGTCACTGTCAGTGACTGTTTACTACTGCCGGTGACAGCTGTGTTCCTACGGAACACAGTGCCACCGACATGACCGCGCTGCACGCTCCCGATCGCACATGCGCGGTCATCTCCCGGGCACCTCCATTGTGATCGGCTGTGTCATTGGAACACAGCCGATCACGTGGGAAACAGCCACGCCCATTGGCTGTTTCCCCCCTGCCGGTGACGGGGGGTGTCCCGGGGACACCCCGACACCGGCAGTGCAGGGCGGCGTGCACGCGATCGCGCGCCTGCCCTGCTATTCTGGGATCACGTCATATGACGTCTTCCCAGAATAATGGTCGCACCGCTTCGCCGTCAATTGACGGCGGGCGGGCGGCAAGTGGTTAAAAGAACTTCATCCTGTGGAGGTATTTCAGGTCGTAATCCCTTCATGCGAACTGCTACATCATAGAGGGCCTTTTTCCCAGTAGCAGTCTGTTCACTGTTCAACAAAAGTCGGCTCATTGGGTCGACATAAATAGCCGCTAACAAGATTTCATTTTGCAGCAAAAGACTCTCTCTTTTCATCATTAAAGATGCACTGCCCTCAGTTATTAACCCTCCATTTTTGTTCAGGCGATATAACAGGCTCTTCCATTCCAAGAGGAATTTACCCGGGGTTAGAGCGTCACATTGCAACCTCTTGGTGACAGTGAAGGGGTGAGAAAGAAGGTTCTCCAGCTCTTTTGTTTGTGTCCACTGGCTTTCAGTTAATGCAACATTTTCATTGTCCATTTCTTCTATGAAGTCTTTAAGTTCAAGCAAACGCTTCACCATTAAATAAGTTCTTCCCCAGCGAGTTGTTTGATCCAAAATGGCTCCTTTTCCTGCACGTCTTTTCAAAATTGCATCTGTTTTCGGGGCCCTGGCTGCAACAGTTACTTGCCGTAATTTGCCAATTAGTGTAGCTGCATGGCGATCTTTTAATCCATCTCTTATGGCAAGTTGCAGTGTATGAACAGCACATCGCATATGATAAATAGTAGCAAGCTTCAATGCTTCTTCAACAAAGTTGTCTAAAAAAATGTCAGCATTCTCTTCAGTTTCTAAACTTCTGTGTTTGTCCCGCACATCACATGGGCGGCCGCTGCAGCTCCAGTACAGAGATTGTATACTGGACCTACAGCAGCTCTGTGTAATAGAAGAGGGATCCCTTCCTGGCTGTGTGACGGCCTCAGGTAAACAAAACACTACCCTCTGGGAACCCTCCAATCAGTCCTTTTTACTATCACTTTGTAGCCAATCAGGGCTTCTTGTGGGAAAAGGTAGAATTGCAATTGCTCTGCTGTGCTTGGTCTGTACTCCAGGGACCTGAAAAGGTCCACTGGTTAGTCCTCCTCAATCTCAGGAATATGAGCAGAGACAGCCCGATTTACGAGTAGATAGAACAGCTTTAACCCTGGCCAGGCTGAACAGTAATTACAGTATATTACATTTTTGGTTTGGGGGTTAACCACTTGCCTACTGTGCACTTAAACCCCCTTCCCATCCAGACCAATTTTTAGCTTTCAGCGCTCTCACACTTTGAATGACAATTACGCGGTCATGCTACACTGTACCCATATGACATTTTTATCATTTTTTTCACACAAATAGAGCTTTCTTTTGGTGGTATTTAATCACCTCTGGGTTTTTTATTTTTTACAAAAAAAAAGAAAAAAGACAGAAAATTTTGAAAAAAAAACAAGTTTTTCTTATTTTCTTCACTGATGTGCGCTGATGAGGCGGCACTGATGGGCACTGATAGGCTGCACTGATGGGCACTGATGAGGTGGCACTTATGGGCACTGATGAGGTGGCACTTATGGGCACTGATGAGGAGGTACTAATATGCCGCACTGATGAGCACTGATAGGCGGCACTGATAGGCGGCACTGATAGGCGGCACTGATGAGCACTGATAGGTGGCACTGATGAGCACTGATAGGCGGCACTGCTGGGCACTGAGAGGTGGCACTGCTGGGCACTGAGAGGTGGCACAGAGGTGGCACTGCTGGGCACTGAGAGGTGGCACTGATAGGCGGCACTGATGGGCACTGGCGGATGGCACTGATGGACACTGACGGGTGGCACTGATGAGCACTGATGGGCGGCACTAATGAGCACTGATGGGCAGCACCATCAGTGCCCACACTCAGTGCCCATAGTGCCCAGTCAGTGCTCATCAGTGCCTAGATGAGCAGGCACTGATGGGCACTGACTGGCAGCGCTATTGGCACTGATTGTGGGCACTGATGGGGGGCACTGATGTCGGGCACTGTGGGCACTGATGGTGGGCACTTTGTGTATGTTTTTTACCTTGTTTAATCAGGGCACTGGTGATCAGTGCCCTGATTACATTCTTCTGTGTCCCCGGCGGCTGATCGGCTCTCCTCCTTCCTCACACTGCAGTCTCTGTGTGAGGAAGGAGCGCTGGCGATGAGAGATGATCTCATATGTTTACATATGAGATCATCTCTCATTGCATGGGCCGATCAGGTGGTAAATGGCCGCTGTGATTGGCCATTTACCACGATCTGTGATTGGCTGTGTCCAAGGGACATGGCCGACACAGATTTTCCCCGATGCGCGCTCGCGGGAGCGCGCGGGAAGTCTGTCTCTGTCTCTCCGAAAATTAGAGTCCGCGCTGCAGCCGTCTTTCGGCTATAGCGCGGACCGGAAGTAGTTAATAATGCTTTATTATGTCAATAACCACATCAGCTCCTGAAGGTCTGCTTGTGCCCGCCCACATTCCATGCCTAACTACTGGTCATTGAGGCTGCATAACACAGTTTTGGACCAATATTGAAATGTAAAAGAAGAAATCCCAAAATGTATTCTGATACATATTTTTGTATTAGAAAAAAAATCCCAATAAGCGTATATTGATTGGTTTGCGCAAAAGGTTTAGTGTCTACAAGCGATGGAATATTTTTATGGAAATTTTATACATATTTTTTTTTTTTAACTAGTATTGGCAGCGATCAGCTACTTATAGCGGGCCTGCGACATTGGGGTGGACAAATCAGGCACCTAACTGACACTTTTGACACTTTTTTGGGGACCAGTGACACCAATACAGTGATCAGTGCTACAAAATATGAACTGTTACTGTACTAATGATACTGGCAGAGAAGGTGTTAACACAGGGGAAATCAAAGGTTTAAATGTGTCTCTAGAGAGTGCTTGCTAACTGTGGGGGATGCTCTGACTGGATGAAGACAGAGATCGGTGTTCCTGCTTAGCAGAAACACAAGATCTCCATCTTCTCCCATGTCAGAATGGCAATTTGCCTTGTTTACATAGACAGACCGCCATTCTGCCTCTCTCAGGAACGATCACGGGTGCCCTGCGGACATCGTGTCCAGCAGATTGGCTCCCCCTCTGTCCATTCAGTGCGCAATCAGGTCTCCAGCACCATGCGTGCGCCTTCTAGAGGCTATTCCACGAATTGACATACAGGTACGTGCTTTCGTGCAGTAGAGCCGACCTGCCGCAGTAAATGTACATTACACAGTCGGCAAGTGGTTAAAACATATAACATTGTAAACACAAACATAAGAAAATCATTTTGTGGAAGCAGAAGGGCTTCTTAACCCAAATGTACATTATATCCAAATGAAGCATAGCAAATGTAGAAGTAACACATTTGGGCCTTCTTTGCTCATGTATCTCCCTCAAGAAACCTGAAACTCTGCTTTTTCCATCTGCAGCATGAAAAACAATGATGTTATTTACCAGAAACATAGTGCAGCTTATATATTAGCTGCATAAGGATGTATGTAACTACACCCACTTGTATCATAGAACTGCAGCTAGACAGTCCGTATCCTCTTCTCACATGCATGAATGCAGTGCTAATACAGAGTGCACCTGCTGGCACATTGTAAATAATGTACAAGCAAACACCACTGGGTGCTATACAACTATCTGCATGTATGTTGAGAACGTGATCCATGGTCTAGCAACCTACATTAAGGGCCCCCATAAAGGGCCACTAACTTACTAACAATCGCAAATACAATAATGTTTACGTATAATGAAATAATGCACAAACTTCATGTTGTTTGGGATTCTTTTCACAAATTTATTCTATTCTCACATATCATAAACTACAGAGCTAACTGTGTGCAACCAAAATATTGAATTTCCAAAAGTCTGTGACAGTTTGAAGGTGCAACGTACAGTCATTACTATGTGATAAGGAGATATCTTTATACTGATGATCATGGGAGACTGAAATGAAAACAGTTGACTCCAGCATTCTCCAAATTTTAAAGGATTCATGAATTCTATTCTTGAGCCAGGTTCAAAAAACCTTTAAAAGGACTCTAGAAACATGGTTCGAATCCCAGTCTCCTCCGGGGTACTCTGTTTTTCTCCAACACCCAAAGATATGCTGGTAGGTTATTTGGCTCCCGTCTAAAGCGGCCTTAGTGTGTGTAGGTATGAATGTGAGTTAAAGCGGAGTTCCGGCCTCAAATACCTTTTTTAACTAAAAATACCCCTATAATACTAATCCATCGCCCTTTACAGAATCGCTATTCTCATACTTACAAGGTGTACAGTATTGGATTTTAGTCAAAATCTTACTTTTAAAAACACTGTCTGGGCTCAGCCATCTTGGATGTGGGCTTCTTAAGCCGCAGTGTAATCTGCTGTGTCCTTCTTCCTGATTCCAGGGAGTGTTCTGTGAGTTCTTCCTGATTCCAGCCTCCTGGGAGTGATGACAAACAGCTCCCAGGATGAAATGCAAAGGCAGAAGTGATGTCGGTGGCCACAGGCACAGAGGGGGGAGAAGGAGGAAGTACAATCAAAAATGCCCTGAAAATAAGGTAAGGGACCCCCGAAAAAAATTGAAAATGCCCAATTGTTGATCAGCATAGCGAGCACTCCAGGAATCACTAAAGTTGCAAAATAGGCCGGAACTCCGCTTTAAGGCTTGTACACACTATAAGAAAATCAGGCAAGAATTTTCGTCCAAAGAACGTTCATATGATTTTCATATACTATGTACTACAGCTGATTCCAACCTGCTGAATGAAAATTTCCAAAGGGACAAGCTCCAAATTTTTCTCGTACGGAACAGAAAGATTTTCGCTTAATGTGTACTGTTTTCCTACGATTTTTGTACAGGAAAAATCAGAAATGAAAGACTGATCAAAAACAATAAACAACAAAAAAAGTCTTTGTCGTACGAGAATTTTTATACAAATTTTCTTTCATCAGTTCACCCAGTGATTCGTTCACCCAATTTTCTTATAATGTGTACCCCACTTAGGAACCTTAGAATTCTTAGATTTACATATGTAAAGTGCTGCATAAATTGATGGCTTTATAAGCACCTGTAATAAATAATACATACAATTTGAGTTTAAAAAGCCAGTAACAACTGTAACCTGGACTTTGTTGCTGCTGTAATATCTTTCTGCAGGGTGGGCAGGATTAAACTGAATATTTAATAATGCAGAAGTGCAGCAGCCATCTTTAAGGAGACCTCTTTGTAATGCTCGTCTATGGAGTATATCCAGTGCAGATGGCAGCCATCATGGCTGGGTCTGCATCAAGCCTGGAGAAGGACAGTGAATGACTGATGCAAGAGAGCAAAGGAACAGTGAACTGGGCTGCTGGAAAATGGAATCTCTGTTGTGCCACCAGTCTGCAGAATGCAGTGAGGAAGCCACTGGGGGAGCCATGTGCTGCTGCAACCTTTATCTTGTGCTGAACAGTTGATAGAGAGCACCACAGGGTTGCAATGAAGGGGGAACAGTGGTATGATGCCATAGTTGCTGGAGCTATCTGTTCCTTTGCCTGCGCAGGAGAAGAATGCTGAGACTACTTCTGCCATCAAACTTTGTTCAATGCTACATGTGAGGGCCCGCACTGGAGCCCGAACTGGAGATCAGTGTTTCACTTCCTGGATGCGGTGAGGGACTGTAGTGACCATCAGCAGACCCTCACCATCAGGAGAGGATCACTGGCTACTAATCTGGCAATGCTTGGACTAATAAATTCTTTGAAATACCCCCGCCTCTATAAAACCTGAAGCCCGATAAGAGGTTCTAAATTCTTGGTGCACAACAAGCATGCAGGCTGCTGTGTTGCAGACCTCTAATCAGGTCTGGAGCATAGTAGGGTGCATTAAGAGTGACAGCATCTTCAATGGGCTTTGAAAGTGGATTTGTCAGCTGTCAGTTTTAGCCACGGAACAGCACTAAGCCTAGAAGCTGAACTGATCAGCTTCTGGACTTCTGTTGCTACGGAGCACCTCATTGGAGTGCTTGCATAGGCTACGGCTGCTGTCAATTCAAAGCTGTGACATAGGACTGGGGGGTGGGGCCGAGTCCCTATGTCTGTGTCAATGGACGCAGCAGTGGGGCTTGGGAGCAAGGATGCACCGGTGCCCCCATGGAAAGTGGCTTTCTGTTGGGGCACCCACTGAAGAGGAAGGGCTTGGAGCGCCGGCAGGGGACCCCAGAAGAAGAGGATAGGGGCTGCTCCCTGCAAAACCATTGCACAGAACAGGTAAGTATAACTTATAATTGAAATATAAGTTGAAACATATAATTGACATTTTGTTTAAAAAAGCAAGGCTTTAATAACATTTTAACACACTAAAAATTTGACATAATTTTTCATTGCAGCAAACTGCAACGCATGAAAAGGTTTTGCAAGAGTTATACTGTAGTGTTGTTTTCTTGCTCTATTATACAAAACAGATATACAATATGTAAAGGTATTAACTGGTTGCATTTACTGTTTCAACGGCTGCCTATTACAAACAAACAAGACAACTCAGAGATCTTCTTTAAATTATTGATCCTGCTTAAAAACATAATTATTTTCTTGATATACATGTGCTCCAGTGTCAATGACATTTTATAATCAGTATTGGAAATAATTATTTAATGTCTTTTCAGTAAAGCTTTTACAAGGCTCCCTAGGCTGCCATGGCAAACAAATACAAGACACAAGAGAGCCTTGGTAGCACTATGATCAAGTTTTCTGTAAGTCAAGTACAGGGTAATTCACATTTGAGGCCTGTGAACTTGACTGATCAGAAGGGATAGTAGGCTTCATGCCCAGTGTCACTGGGATGTTTTAGCAAACATGCACACACTCCATTTTTGTCTATCAGGGAAAAGATCTAACCAGACACTTCTAACAACAAGGTTGGGGCAGACTTATTATTATTATTATTATTATTATTATTAATAATATCATTATTATTATTATTCAGAAATTATATAGTGCCAGCAGTTTACGCAGCGCTTTACAATGTAGAGGGGGAACAGTATATTTACAATACAGTTCAATACAGAAGAAATAGGGGGGCCCTACTCTCAGCGCTTATAAATTAAAGGGAGGGGGGGTGGTACAAAAGGTAATAGTTGCAGGGGATCAACTGATGGAGGTGACTCTGGTACAGTTCTTAGGTGGAGGTGGGGTAGGCTTCCCTGAATGAGTGTGTTTTCAGGGATCGCCCAAAGGCAGACAGGGTAGAGGCTGACTGCACATACTGGGGCCGGGAATTCCAGAGAGCGGGAGAGGTTCTGGAGAGGTCCTGGAGGCGAGCATTGGAGGAGATAACAAGGGAGCCAGGGAGCAGAAGGTCTTGGGAGGAGCGGAGAGGACGATTTTGGCAATATCTGCAGATGGGGTTGGTGATGTAGCTGTGAGCAATGTTGTGGATGGCCTTGTATGTTGTGGTTAGTATTTTGAATTTTATATGTTGGGGGAGGGGAAGCCAGTGAAAGGATTTGCAGAGAGGAGCAGCTGTCACAGATCAGTTAGTAAGGTGTATTAGTCTAGCAGCAGCATTCATAATAGACTGAAGGGGGATAGCCTGTGTAAACATAGGTCAGCGAGGAGAGAGTTGCAATAGTCAAGGCTGAAAATAACCAAGGAGTGAATAAGTTGTTTTATGGTGTCGTTAGTCAGTGAGAGGCAAATTCTGGAAATATTGTGGAGGTGAAGGTGGCAAGATGTGGCCAGTTATTGGATGTGGGGGCTGTAGGAGAGTTCAAAGTCTATGATTACACCCAGTACCTTGGCGTTTGTGGAGGAACTAATGGTTGTGCAGTTGATCTCAATGGTAAAGTTATGGGGAGGGGATTGGGTAGGAAGAAATATTACAAGCTCAGTTTTAGAAAGATTGAGTTTGAGGAAGTAGTGTGACATCCATACTGATATGTTGCTCAGTAAGTTTTTGATACATGAGGAGTTTGAGGGGGTGAGATGAGGAGTGGAGAGATAGATATGGGCGTTGTCAGCATATAGGTGGTATTGGAAGCCATGGGAAGTTATCAAGTGGAAAATCAAGAAATGGTGGCCGCACACCGAAAGTTGAAATCAAATATAGGAGTAATTTTATTCTTCATCACAGGCATCAATACATGACTGATAAGACATGGGACAGGTAAAAGGGTGACGAATTTCACGACACAACAAGTCGCTTACTCATAACCAAACTTGTTGTGTCGTGAAACGTGTCAACCTTTTAACTTTCCTATGTCTTATCAGTCATGTATTGAGGCCTGTGATGAAGAATAAAATTTCTCCTATATTTGGTTTCAACTTTCGGTGTGCGGTCACCATTTCTTGATGTTTCATTGCCTTTGGATGGCAGATCCAACCTGCACCTAAATCATACCCCACCTTGAGCAGTCCACCTGTGTTGGATTCCTGCAAGTTATCAACTGGCCCAGGGAAGAGGTATAGAGAGAGAATATGAGAGGCCCAAGGATGGAGCCTTGGGGTTCCCCAACAGAAAGCGGAAGAGGAGCGGTGGGGATGTTGTATGTAACACTGAGAATGCGCTGAGATAGGTAGGGGGAGAAAGGGCAGAATCACGGAGGCCAAGGGAATGGAGTTTTATAAGGAAGAGTGGGTAGTCCACCGTGTTGAAGGCAGCAGAAAGGTCCAAGGGTATGAGTATGGAGTACTGACTGTTGGTTTTAGCGGTTAGTAAATGTTGGTGAGTTTTAGTAGGGTTGTGAAATGGTGTGGGTGGAAGCCGGACTGTACTGGATCGAGAAGGTTGTTGTCAGTGAGGTAGGAGCCCATACAGTTGTGGACAAGGCATTCAAGAAGCTTGGAGGCAAATGGGAGCAGGGAGATGGGTCTTAAGTTATTCAAACAGGTGGGGTCCAGTAAGGGTTTTTTAAGTATGGGAATAACTAGTGCATGTTTGAGCAGAAAGGGAAAGATGCCAGAGGAGAAGGAGGGGTTGAAGATAGGAGTTGGAAAATTTAGGATAGCGTAGGAAGGTGGTCGCAGTAATTGTGAGGGGAAAGGGTTCAGGGGACAAGTGGTGAGGTGGGCCATGGAAAGGAGTTTGGCAACTTCCTCAGTGGTAACAGGGCTGAAGAAGGAAAGTATTGGGTGCGGTGTTGGACCTGGTGTGATGGTTTGGGGAGGAAGCTGTGTGCTGGATGCCGCATCAAGAATTGTGTTGATTTTGTTTTTGAAATGATTGGCAATCTCCTGGGTAGTAAGCAGGCTGGTGGGTGGAGGCAGTAGGGGGGGGGGGATAAAAAATTAAGGATAGAAAAGATTTTAGTGTGGGAGCAGGATTTGTATTTGAGAAGATCAGATTTGTAGAGGGTGAAGGATTGCAAGGTCTTGCAAGGATTTACGCTACGATCCCTCAAGGGGAGGGCTGCACCTCTTGAGACTTCTGATGTTGCCTGTTTGCTAGAGTTGTAGCAGGCGAGGCCTGGTTCTGCGTTTAGAAAGAGAAGTGAGTGTGTCCAGGGAGGATGACAGTATGTTGAAATATATACCATGTAAACATTTTAGGCAGCTGTGAAAAATGCTGTAAAAAAAGAATGCTTCCAGAAAGAGAAGTGTTACTAATTTATTTTTTTCCATTAACAAAATGTAAAGTAAATGAACAGAGGAGAAATCCAAATCAAATCAATATTTGGTTTGACCACTCTTTGCCTTCAAAACAGCATCAATTATTTTAGGTACACTGGCACACAGTTTGTGAAGGAACTTGGCAGGCAGGTTGTTCAGACATCATAGAGAACTAATTACAGATCTTCTGTGGATGTAGATTGCCTCAAACCTTCTGTTTCTCCATGTAATCCCAGTTAGATTCAATGATGTTGCGATCAGCGCTCTGTGGGGGCCAAACCATCACTTCCAGGACTCCTTGTTCTTTACACTGAAGATAGTTCTAATAACATTGGTTGTATGTTTGGGGTCATTGTCCTGCTGCAGAATAATGTGGGGCCAATCACATGCCTCCCTAAAGGAATGGCATAATGGATAGTCATCTGCCTGTATTTCTCAGCATTGATACCATTTATCCTGAGCAAATCTCCAATTCCATTTGCAGAAATGCAGCCCCAAACTTGCAAGGAACCTTCACCATGCTTCACTGTTGCCTGCAGAGACTCATTGTTGTACCACTCTTCAACCCTCAGTGAACAAATAGCCTCCTGCTACAGTCAAATATTTCAAATTTTCACTCAAGGAAGGAGGAAGGGCAATGTCTTCATCTCCATATTGCTGTATCCCAGGACCTGGTTACAATTGCAAAAAGAAATTAACTCTGTTCATCCATTCTCCTGGTTAACACAGTGATTTGGATAGTGAAGAAGCAGCAACTCACTGAAAAGATCATCTCTGTACTCTCTTTGTCAATAACAAACTAAGCAAAATCTGCTATATTAACAGTGCTTTGCGATGCAATAAAGCCTTTTTTGCTTATAGTGAGTTTTCTTTCCTTGCCAATCTAAATGCTGCTGTGCAGAGAATTACAGGAGACTAGCTGGAAGACAGATTCAAATATAATTAATAGGAAATTGTACAAAGGATGCAAACCCTAAATGAAAGCCACACACAGAGTAAAAATTGAATCAGAGATTAAGGTCCATGTGCACTCGTGCAGTAAGTTTGATAGACCCAGAATCCTAATGTAGACATTATGGGGTTAAAGTGTTACTTACTCCAGGACCCTGCATTCACTATATCTGGTCTTCCACAGTACACAGAACATGGAAATGCAATTGTTTTAGTAAATATAAACTGCTAAATACCTTTTCTCATCAGCAGTATATAGCAGTCTTGAGACTTCTATTAGTATCCAGCTTAGCACTTGTTAAAGCTTGTAGGAGCTTTTCATTCTCCCCTGATTGTCCTATGAGGTTGCAGGACCCCTGACCCTCTGTCTGGACAGTGCTGATTTGCCCTGTGCTGATCACATGCACTCTCCCAAGAAATAAATCTCTCTAGCATTACACACCAAACTGAGAATGTGCAGAGTGCCCCCAAGGCTCTGTTGTATCAGGAGATGGATTGAGGACTGTGGAGAAAGGGGAGGATCAGAGAACAAAGGATCAAAAAGCCTTTTTACACAATGTGCAGGATTAACCCTTTAGGTTCCACAGTGAGTATAACAATCATTCTTTTTTTGCATATACAGACTGATTTTACGGTTGTGAGTTAAGTAACACTTTAATTTCAGGAATTGCGTCATTCATTAGAACATTGATTGCATTTGGAACTTGTGCTGTGCAAAATGTTTTGATATCTATTATATACATTTCATTAAACATTTTATAGGTCTGTGCGTTACTGTGAAAGATACGCCGACTACAGGTGCAGAGACCTGACTGCATAGCTATAGTCTGTCATCTCTATACAATGAGCAGAAATCTTAATTTTATAAATTAGAATTGCTAAAAAATCATTAAAGTGAAAAGACTTTTTTAAAACCATTAAGTTACAATATATTTCACACACCAATCATAGAGATTAAATGAAATAATAAATACAACTGAAGCTCTACTCTGATACCTGTATGCATTGCAATTATATTTTCTAGTCTTTGCTATTTCACTATATCTAAAAATGAATATACTGCTATAACTGCATTTTTCTTTGTCTTCTTTATTAAAAGTGATTTACTCTAAATAGCTGTAAGATTCCAGCTGGTGTTTTTCTCTGTTTGTAATTTTCTCCTGTTTAGTGTCTTAGTTCAATGAGAATTGTTTTATTGGTAATGAAAAACATGGATCTGCTCGCAGAAGATCATTACATTGCCCGTGCGCAGGGCTGAAATATTGACACATTATGGTGCAGGTTTATTGTTATGGTGGAATAAATGTTATGTTTTCCCTTCTGTGTCTCGTGTAAGAAAGTAATGTGAGCAGTAAAGGTCTGTCACAAGCACAGCGCTATAAGATCATTTCCATCTCCTGGCCATTCAGCGAAGTGCACGGTAAACACTTGAAAAGCCATGCAGAGACCTGTTCTAGTCTTGTTGGATAAATAGTTATAATACAGCAGATTGCTCAACCTCTTTCTCTGATTTTGACGTCAACATGTCAAGTCATCTGGCGCTGCAGACCTGCATGTCAGACATGTAAGAGTTATTGCTGTCTATAGGGAAGGAAACGTGCTGACATTTACATGGCAGGCCATTTAGTCATACACAGATATGCCATAATCGTAAGCTTGATGAGGTTGTTCTAGTTTTAGATGCGTTAGCATATTGCAACTCATATAGCTTGTATGAACTGCTTATGAGGACTGGTTACAATTTACAAACTGACAATCTCAAAACTATAAACTGAACAAAATGTATATATAGCTCAATGGGGTCATAAATGTAACATATATCTTATGGAGAGTACTCAGTGCTGGCTGACTTTGTTTTAGGCATGCAATTCTGCTTGGCAAATAGGAATTCTGAAGTTAAAGCTGAGCTCTGGCCTTACCTTCATTCTTTCACAATTGGACAGGCTTGTCTTCTCCGCTGAAATCCTTACTCTGATTTCAGTGCACACCGTGAGCCTCTCCCAGTATGCATTAGGAGCTATAGCAAGTCAGGTAAAGCCCACCTCATATTCTGGCTGGAGGACATCTAACATCATCTAGATCCTGACTGTCCCTGGCCTGTCTCTTTCATTCACTGAATTCAATATTTCTGTGTTAGTCATTTTCTTTTTTTTTTTTTTAAGTTTATAAGTAGCAAATAGTAAAATAAAGGTATTATGCATACATGAGTAATGCAAAATAAGCTGTCAGAACAATAACAATTGGTAACTTAAAGCCATATTTTGGCATTGGTAAAGTATCCTAAACCCAGGACCCTGCATTCATTATATATGCTCTCCCACAGTACACAGAAGATGGAAATGCAATTATCTTAGTTAATGTTACCTGCTTAATACCTTTAGCAGTACATAGCAGCCTTGTGACTTCTACCAGTTCTTGGTAAAGCTTGTAGGAGGAGTTTTCATACTGCACTGAGCTGTGCTATCAGGATCCAGGACCCCTGACCCTCTGTCTGGACAGTACTGATTGGCCCTGTGCTGATCACATGTACACTTCCAAAAAACAAAAAACAAAAAAGTCTCTAGCAATACACACCAAACGGAGCATGTGTGGAGTGCCTACAAGGCTCTGTGCTATCAGGAGATGGATTTGGGACTGAAGAAGAAGGGGAGGATCAGAGAAGACAGGTTTAAACAGCCTTTTTGCACAATGCACAGGGTTAAGTTAGGTTCCGCAGTGATTATAACAAGCATTTACTGCATATACTGACTGATTTTACTGTTGTGGGTTTAGCAACACTTTAATTGAACAAGCTGAGGTTAGAAGCTGATTGGTTTCTATGCAGAAATTAGCCTGATTTTGCACTCTCCAGCTTTAATAAATAAACCCCAGTGATGTAGATAAGAAGCATAGGAACTTCATTGGAGAAAAAGAACTGAAGAATGCCATGGCCTCCTTAGTAGGAATGTAGAGAAGTGGAAAGAAAGATGATTGCCGTAGAAGGTGAGGGGTATGGAAGATGAAGGAAGCATTTAGAAAGTAGGAATCAAGGACAGGGTGGAAGATGAGGGGAAGAGAAGGGAAGTGAGGGAGAAGGAGGGAACATCAAGGTCACCTAAGTATTGCCCCTGGTGCTTCACACCCACAGGGAGGAATAGCTGGCTATTGGCATCAAGTCATGGGTGTATTGTATCCAAGGCCACCATACTGAGAGGAATTTCTTATGAGTATCTAGTCAGACATGTGTACAGGCTTTTCCTTTGGTCTGTTTGGCAGCTAATAAGACAAAGGTTGCCAAGTTGAATTGCGTTTTATTGAGAACTGGAGATTTAATATGAAGGCAAGTAAACCAGGGGCTTCTTGGATGAATGCAAAAAAAGTGATTATGCATTTATTGTTAATGGGGTGATTTGGGCAGCTGTAAAATACTTAACAAAGTTAGGTACTCCAAGTTCGCCATGCTACACTTATGGGTAAATATGTTTTTGTTTTTTTTAAGAACACACTACCATTTATTGGACCAATGAATCTTAGTGTATGGTTTTGGAAAGATTTGGGGCATAGGATTGGATGAGGATTGGAAGAGTAGAAAATAGGTAACAAAGTTTCTGTAAAATGGTCGTTTTGATGGCATTAATTTTCCAATTCAGGATAGGCTGAGGCAAGTCCAGGAGAAGATAAGGATGGATTTTAGTTATTTCAGTCATAATGGCTCAGCATCAGGTGAGATGCGGTCATTGCCTGGGGCAGTCTGCATGCAAATACAACCTGCTAGCAACTCCCACTTCTCCAGACTGACATCCACCCATCAAGGCATTTTGCTATTCGCATAATTCTTTCAAAAAACAGTCCACTGCTCGCATCATAACTGAGGGATTTTGAGGGGAGCACTGAAGCAGTGTAGTATGGGAGATATGAGCATAAAAGACTAGCAGCTGTCCAGTAGAGGTAGCTTAAAGCGTATTTCCACTTTTGCAAGTCAAATTACCTAATACCTAAAAATAACTTTAAAAATATTGCTTACCTTTCTAGATGTTTCTTTGGAGCAGGTTTATACAAAGGACTCCACTTCTAGAGACGAATGTACACCATGTACACTGTGCTGCAACTGTTCTCCAATTAATTATCAGTTTCTCATTTTAATGCAAAACTTTCATAGCAACTTGCATTTTAGAGAGACACACTGACCCAATGTCTACAACCACCTGTCCAGCGTTTTCCACTACTACTCGCTGTAGCAGAGTGGGCTCGGCCGTGTTCACTGCACAGGCTCTACATGGGCACTTAGCTTAACTCTTGATCTTCCATACCTCTGTATAGGATGGAAAACTCTGTGGTGCAATCCCCTTCTTTTGCTGTGGGAGACAAACCACTGGCGTAAGGAATGATGACAACATCTCCCTTGCTGCTAGAGGCCATGCCATCTATAACAGGTACACGCTATCGACAGGCTGTTTGCTACATTTCCGTTTCTCTTGGTAACTACTTATGTTTTCACATTACTCCACTCTATGCTGATGTCCTCATACCCCAATGTGTTAAGGACCTACTTAGTGAACTATGTGTGGTACTTATGATACAGCTCTTTAATGACTTCAGACCAGGCGGAGACAATGTTGCAAATGCTTTTCTTAAAAAAAGTGCAAAAGTAGACATTTTACAGACCAGCAGGCAAGACATGATACTTCCCTACTTCTACTATAACTACAGGCTGATGTGCTGCCCCAGCATACCTGAAAATGTGTACTTCAGTGTCCATAGTCTTTTACAGGCTCTCTCACGCTAGTGCAGGTCCTTCAGGAGGACTAGTATGCTCAGGGCGAACCCTAAGTGTTAAGTCCATGTTGCAGGCCATAACAGATGACAATCTCCTACTCCTGCAGGTCTCTTGTTCCTTCTTCATTCCATTCTCACACTCCAAGGTCAAATCCCTGGGCCCCCTTGGCAAGGGGGATCTCTGTGAACCGGACCACTGTCCAACTTTATATCACACAGTGCAAGTGGGCCGGACCCAGACAGAAAAACCCACCAAAAGTCAGGAGAGTAGGCAACATTTTGCCCCAAACAGTCCAGTCAGGACAGCACCCACTGACTGCTTAAGCCTGCTCACAAGTGCGCAGCACTCTGTACAGCTGTGGCCAAAAGTTTTGAGAATGACACAAATAATAATTTTCACAAAGTCTGCTGCTTCTGTGTTTTTAGATCTTTTACTTTTACTATGTTACTCACAAGAGTATATGTGTAATAAGAGCTGAGCACTGTAGTGTCAGACCTTGGCATCTGTGTCCTGGGGGTACCCGGTGGATGTTGGGAGAGGTGTTCCCGTCAGAGAGACAGCAGCGGTGGACTCTGTTGCCTCCTGAGTCCGTGGATGCACCGTCGGGCTGCCGTGACGTCACTTCCAGGATGTGATGCGTGGATAATGGGGACGCATTTGTGGAGCATGCGCTTCTTCTTCAGGCCATGTCAGCGCTATTTTGGAAAGGGGCTTATATGGGATCACAGATGGTGACTATGTTCTGTGGTGGCCCATTGCAGCCAAAAAGGTCTAGCTGCCTGAAATCTTTATACCAGTCGGCCAACTCATGCCATATCAATATAATACATTATGCAACATTAAAATTCCAGTTTAACAGGACAGGTTCCAATCAGAACAGACCTCGCCATGGTCAACCAAAGAAGTTGAGTGTACGTGCTCAGCGTCATATCTAGAGGTTGTCTTTAGGAAACAGACGTAAGAGTGCTGCCAGGATTGCTGCAGAGGTTGCAGGGGTAGGGGGGAGTCAGCCTGTCAGTGTTCAGACCATACGCTGCACACTGCATCAAACTGGTGTGCATGGCTGTCTTCCCAGAAGGAAGCCTCTTCTAACGATGATGCACAAAAAAACTTGCAAACAGTTAGCAGACTAAGGACATCGATTACTGGAACCATGTCCTGTGGTATGATGAGACCAAGATAACCTTATTTTACTCAGATGGTGTCAATTGTGTGTGGTGGCAACAAGGTGAGGAGTTCAAATACAATTGTGTCTTGCCTACAGTCAAGCATGGTGGTGGGAGTGTCATGGTCTGGGTCTGCATGAGTGCTGCTGGCACTGGGGAGCTACAGTTCATTGAGGGAACCATGAATGCCAACATGTACTGTGGCATACTGAAGCAGAGCATAATCCCCTCCCTTCAGAGACTGGGCTGCAGGGCAGTTTTTCAACATAACGACCCCAAACACACTTTCAAGATGACCATTGCCATGCTAAAGAAGCTGAGGGTAAAGGTGATGGACGATGGACTGGCCAAGCATGTCTCCAGACCTAAACCCTATTGAGCATCTGTGGGGCATCCTCAAACGGAAGGTGGAGGAGCGCAAGGTCTCTAACATCCACCAGCTCTGTGATGTCATCATGGAGTGGAAGAGGACTCCAGTGGCAACCTGTGAAGCTCTGGTGAACTCCATGCCCAAGAGGGTTAAGGTGGTGCTGGAAAATAATGGTGGCCACACAAAATATTGACACTTTGGGCCCAATTTGGACATTTTCAATTAGGGGTGTACTCACTTTTGTTGCCAGCGGTTTAGACATTATTGGCTGTGTGTTGAGTTATTTTGAGGGGACAGCAAATTTACACTGTTATACAAGCTGTACACTCACTACTTTACATTGTAGCAAAGTGTCATTTCTTCAGTGTTGTGACATGAAAAGATATAATAAAATATTTACAAAATGTGAGGGGTGTATTCACTTTTGTAAGATACTGTATAACATCAAAAAAAAAAACCAACATAAAAAAACAGCAACATAGGATCCCAAAATGGTTAAGAATCATATGAAAAAAGCCATATTGAAGAAATGCCTATATATGGAATATGGGATGTATACCTATGCACACGTTTCTTATTGGTATGTAAAGCGATGGGCTAAAGGGTATATAATATGCCATTATGGTTAAATCATTGTTGTTAAACAGTGCATTATGATATACGAATACCGTTGGGGCCTATGTTTCCTAACCATTTTGGGATCCTATGTTGCTGTTGTTTTTTGATGTTATAAAAAATTGTTTGTCACCAAACTGTTCTTGGATGGTTGGGAGAATTTGCTCTGGGAGGATGTTTTTGTACCATTCTTTATTCATGGCTGTGTTCTGGCAAAATTGTGAGTAAGGCTGAGAAGCAACCCCACACATGAATGGTCTCCGGATGCTTTACTGTTGGCATAACGCAGGACCGATGGTGGTGGTCCACTTTCTTCTCCAGACAAAGTTTTTTCCAGATGCCCAAAACAATCTGAAAGGGGAATTATCAGAGAAAATGGCTTTACCCCAGTCCTCAGCAGTCTGATCCCCATACCTTTTGCAGAATATCAGTCTGTTCCTGATGTTTTTCCTGGAGAGACATGGCTTCTTTGCTGCCCTTCTTGACACCAGACCATCCTCCAAAAGTCTTCGCCTCACTGTGCATGCAGATGTGCTCACACCTGCCTGATGCCCATTCCTGAGCAATGCTGCACTGGTGGTGCCCCGATCCCCCAGCTCAATCAATTGTTGGAGACGTTTCTGGTGCTATCTGGACTTTCTTGGGCACCCTGAAGCCTTCTTCAAAAAAATGCAGTGGAAATGTTTTTTTTGGGATAAAGTTCATTTTCATGGCAAAGAGGGACTTTGCTATTAATTGCAATCATCTGATTACTCTTCATAACATTCTGGAATATATGCAATTTGCCATTATAAAAACTGAGGCAGCTGACTTTGAAAATAAATGTGTCATTCTCCAAACTTTTTGCCATGACTGCATGGGACGGACAGGCCGGTATGTAACTTTAATGCAGAAGAGACAAAGCATGTCTCTTCTGCAATAAAAATCATGCCTGTTTGCCCATTTTTATTTTTCACACAAAGTTCCACTTTAAGCATCCTCTTACCAAAATTAACTTTCAGTTTGAGTTTCAGAAATATAATTATCAGTCACCGAGCAGAGGTGTTTACATTTCATGATTCTAAGCTCCCCAGGGGCAATACATAAAGCAATGCTGAGAGAAGGCACTCACTATATTTCCAGATGACAGACCTGAAGCTGAGTTGCCATGGAAACCACTGAAATCTCCATCGACTGAATTTTATATGAAAAATCCTCATTTTCCCTTATTTTCATGTTCATCTTCAAGCATCTAGGCATTACTAGGTAGCTATATATTAGCATGCAGCAACAATTATATGTTTCTTTGCCACAAATTGAACATGTTTATGAAAATGACCATAATAAATGAAAAAAAAAAATACAAATCTATTTGTTTTAAGCATTACCTTATAGCAAAATTTTCTGCTGCTAGGGTGTTCAGTTCCAGCTATTTTGTTTCATAAGCATATTGATGGGGAAGGGGTTTGAAAGCACGCTGCTCACCATCAAGCCATGCAAACCCAGGCATTTTGGAGCACAGAAGCTTATTGCTGTAACACAAGAGCAAACACTGTCATGAAGTCACAATGCTGGTACTCTAGTTTACTGAGTCAGTGCTCACAAAGCTCTATAATCCTAAGCAAGCAAATCAGCAAAAGCTCCTCAGTTTATTAGACTAGAAATGGGGGTGTGTGTATGGAAAACAACTATAGATGGGATAAAGTTCCTAGGGTAGGCCATACATGATTCTTTTTTTTTTTTCATTCAGCCAGCAGGGTGAACAAAAATGATGAACCGATTCCTCCATCCACACGTTCAGTGTTGATGGGAAATTGTTTGATGAGCTATTGTTTTATGCCGGTGGGGAGCCTTCCCTACTTGCAGAATACAAAGATCAGTGTTGCCGGCTATAGCCCACGGCACATGTTGTTCGGGAAAAACCTGACAGGCTTTTGTACAAAAGTTAATCGATAGATAAACTTATATACAACTAGCTAACCCATTCATGGATAGAAATTTATCCAGGCTCCTGCTGAACTGCCTAAATATAGATCCATGTATGGCCGGATTAAGCTCCATGACAGTTAGGGTAGCTTTACCAGATTAATAACAACTGAAGGAAGACAGACAAGGAAACAAAAGGGTATCAGGAACAGGCCAACAATAAGGAGACTTTAAGGAGTAGGCAAATTATCAAACTATAAACCAAGCTGGAGCCACCAGTACATACAAATTATTTTTGAAACAATAAATTGATTCTCTAATGTTTAGTGAGCTCAAATCAGCGCTCATTTTAGACTATACTGATGAGAAAATTCAAAGGAATAGGCCCCTTTTTTTTAAACAGTGTGGTTGATTTACTAAAACTGGAGAGTGTAAAATCTGGTGCAGCTGTGCATGGTAGCCAATCAGCTCCTAACTTCAGCTTGTTCAGTTAAGCTTTGACAAAAAAACATGGAAGCTGATTGTCACAGTGTATGTGTTTTTTCATGGATATTATATTCATACCAAAATGGAACATTACAATCAAACAAATAACTGAAGTACTTTTGAAGGATATTGTCAGTGGCATTATTGAATGTGGATGAGATTTTTTCTATTAGCATTCCTATGAAAATCTATCCGTGTTTGGCCAGCTCTAGGCACATACAGAATTGATGAGACTATTTAACGTACTAGGTCTCACAAACAAACAGAAAAACCAGAATGCATATTTAGAAAATATGCCAACGAGGTCAGTCTAAGCACTTTTAAATTTTGGAACCCCTAAAAGCTGGGTTCTCAAACAAAATGACATTCTGAAAGCCTTTGTATGGTATGCGCAAATTTGGTTTAGCCCACTTTACGATTAGGGTACGGTTTAGAAGGCTAGAAAATAAAGGTTAAAAGTTTAACCTAACCTTTTGAACTAGATTGTTTCACCCTTCAAGTCTGCATTCACAATATTTTCCCCAAAGTTAACATTACAATTTCAAGCATTAGAGGAAATATATATTTTGGGTTTAGTGTTTAGAGCCGTCTGAAATGTGTAAGGCGCCTCAAGGTCTCTTGTCACCCAGCTTATAGTTTTTAATTGCTGAATAGTGATGGTTTTAATTGCCTCAATAATGTTGACTGTTGTAGACACTTTGTCAAATAAAGCAGTTGTAGAATTGTTCTGATATTATCCTATGACTATTTTTAATAATCTCACTAAGCACCTAAATTCAGCTCTATCAATCAGACTGAACTGTTGGTTTTGCTGCATCTTTCCAAGTTCATCACACTGATACAACATTACATACTTTGTATAAGCTCCACAGAAGAGCAGCATTACATAATTATCTCTGTATTTTCAAAGATACAGTGGCATGAAATAAAATCCAGCGAATATGTTCCTTTAGAATCAGGGACTGACAACAATGATTTAGTGTTGTCTGCAAAGAACTGCATAAAGTGATTGCACTATATAAATTAGTAAGAATAAACAGAGATGAACACAAACAGAATCATTCTTGCCCTTTCTGGCATTCTGTCGAAATTCTTGTTTCATACCGTAAATAAAAGTTATAACCTAAGTGGCCTGTATGGGCAACAGCTCTAGATGTATTCCAGTTTTTGAACTTTTTCTAGGATTGCTTTAACAAAGGGAGGTTTGCCTAGAGTTTACAATCAAGGAAGCCTATCAATGTTGCTCCTGAATAGTAATAACTAATGTTATAAAGAAGATCTCTCCAGGAATCCAAATATATAGGGACAGCCTCTGTTTTGTTTGGCAAGGTTTCTAGTGGTCACTAGCTTGGTTAAGCAAAATGTTTTACTTTGATTAGACTCTAAATTTAGGCAAGGAGGTGTAGAGCATAGCTATACTAATTTTAATGATATTGATAGCTGAAAAATGCAAAATATAAAGAATATTACAGAGCTAGATACACAGAGCATAGATAATTGATGGAGAACTTACCAACCACAACCAAGGATGAAGTTCAGAAAATGTCATATTCTCTAATGTGTCATAGACAAGGATACTCTTGACTGGATGATGGTGGAGGAAGTAGATGAATTCCTCTTTGTCAAGGAAATGTTGTGCTTGTCTCTGATAAATCACTGTCTCCTGTACAACCAAGAAGCTCACAGCATCAATGTAAATAGTATCCTTATCAGAGATCACAAGTTCAACACAAACTTTAGTGAATGGGGATCTTAGATGTATTATCCTTTACCTAAGATATGAGGAGACCATGACGGACAGGAAGCACAGCATAAACATGAAACTGTGCAGTGATTCACTATATCCCATTTAGGGTCTATTAAAGGAGAAGAACATTTTCAGTCCTGCTAAAGTTAGTGTGTCTGAATGAAAACCTTTGAAAAATAATTCTCTTGTCCCTCACCGGAATCTTTTTTTTAACTCATCAGAACTTGTAAGGCAAAATACCCTGCATGGACGCCAATCATACAAGTGACTAACAAGATCAAATTGGGTAAGTTTGATAAGGTGGTGTATCCAAATTTTCAAAAAAAAATGTTGAGGCTGTCATTGAATCCTATTTACTGGTTTTCATTAATGCTTTAATGGTTGCAACAGTAACAAAGCAGTTTTTTTGCATAGCCAGATGCTTTGCTAAGAATGGAGAGAGAGAGAAACACTGACTGTAGCTACTGCCCTGTGGTGCTGAACCGGTTAAAAGCCATATCAGCAAGAGCAGGGAGCTGCTGAGCAGGAAGAGTTCATTAGACTGAGTCAGGCAGTACTGCACTGTGGGAACTGTAGTCTCCAGAGGAGACAGACTCTGCTGTCATCAAAAGCTTTTGAACTACATTTCCCAGGCAGAGATTGCCAGAAGGAGAGGAAAGAGCTGCATTTTCTCAGGCTATACAGTACATAGCTTCCTCTTGCCATGAGGTAGACCTGATAGTGCACATTGCTGTCCAGTGTGCACCAACACTGCACTATTGGCAGCCTATGTGGAATCCAGAGCACTGAGCTTTTGTTGTACCAACAGCCAGAGTTACCTGGGTACAGAGCAGAAAGTGGACTAATCGTTGTGTGTGACCAGATGGTGAGCTGCAATATCACTGGGACTGGTCAGCTGCTGCTGTGGGGTTTTACTATCTGCTGCTAGAGAGACTGAGCCTTTTAAAAAAATGTCCATATAGCCATCAAGTGGCCTTATTGCTACCTTCAGACTTGACTGGGACTATTCATATGTGCACCAACGGTAAAACTAAGCTCCAACACTAGCCAGCTGAAAAGTTAAGACTGAACAGTGTCCCTTTACAGTTGCTACACCTTTTGCTTATGTTAAGAGGTTACTAAAGAAAATCCAAATAAATCAAATCAATAAGCAGCAACTATTTTGTGAGATATACACAATGCAAAAACTAAAAAAGATATGTTTCGCTAAAAATGGTGAGTGTCCAAATATATGAAACAGTCCATAAGTGAAGATGAAAACTGTCCTTGATGTGATGAAACCACTCTCGGTCACCATAGAAAGGTAAAAATAGCACTGCCACCACCACCAAAGGCTGAAATGGTCTCCTACCAGCTCACATTGACCCCATTGTCGGAGGTCAATGACACCTGTGGCTTAATACCCAGCCAGGGCCTTTAAGGGATCAGGGGTCCTCCTATGACTCCACACACCGATAGCCCAGCAGGACCAACACTGAATGCAAAAAAAGCTCCACATAATGTACAATCATTCAAGTAGTTTATTTATATCCAAAGTAATGCACTTACATAGTAAGGAATAAATTTCACATTAAAATCAAGACAGCCAGCTTACAAACACACCCGTCTTTCTGGGTTCGTACATGCGGTAACGTCAGCACATCGTTCACCCTACGCGTTTCATCATACGTTGACGTCTTCTGGGGTATGGATGGCGTGGGGAGTAATCGTGATATATACCGTGGAAACAGAACCAAGCATCAATCTGAGTCTTGGCCGGCCATATAATGAAGACGGAAGCAAGCTGGACCTTACCGCCACTCTCATTCTCTCAAATCTAGAGATAATAACAAACTAAAGAAAATAAATAAAAAAAAACAAGAAACAAAATAACAATAATAGTGCTGTAGATGCAGCCCTCATTTCCACTCCTTCTCACCACTAAAAAAGCAAGGCCTGAGCAGACCTGCAGGAAAATCCATAAATGGGTAGATCTCAACTGCAGTAATATGACATCTAGTGGTGAAAAATTAAAATGACTTCAGTTTAGTTATAGGGTTATCATCCAAGTATCAAATATGGATAATTTCATAATGAACTAGTACAGCGTTTCTCAGCTCCGGTTCTCAGGGCACACTAACAGGCCAGATTTTAAGTATTACCTTGGGGAGATACAGACTAGAATACTGCAATCACTGAGCAGCAAATTATATCACCTATGATGTATTTCAGTTTTCTTGCAAACCTGGCCTGTTAGTGTGCCCTGAGGACCGGAGTTGAGAAACACTGAACTAGTATATAAAAATAAATTAAAAATGATTTCAATATTTCCAAAAAAATGGAAATCAACAAAAATAGATAAATAATTATAAAACATTTTATCTAATAGAAGAGTTCATAACAAATCATCCATCCCCTAAGGGCAGACCAGGACTCAAACCAGGGCTCACAATAATCAAAAATGCATATCTCACAAGACCTAGTACACAAATCAAAATTTAAGAATTGTTAATGAACGCATTCACATTCTAGTCCACATTTAAACCATGTGGAAAACACAATTTGATCCTATATATCCAGGCCATTTCTAATTTGGAAATTTCCCTGACTAAAGAGCTACCCCTCCAAGTGAGGTATCGTCAGTCGTAACTAACTGTAGGCCTTCCTTCGGTTTCTGATTGGACAAAAGATTAATAACATGCCTAGTGTCTCTGATATAGGAAGGCATTCTCTGCACCAGGGGTTAGAGGTAATTATCTATATACTTGCCCACCCAGGATGTAACAGAGTCTATTGACTATGGGACGGCTAGGGGGGCATGTCTGGTTTTTATGAACTTTAGGCAAGTCATTTAATTTTGGGGTCTGGGGCGCACTAGGCACTAAATATATGTTTTCTTTTTTGTTCAAGATACCCTCTTTGAAACCCCTGTTAACTATTACTTCCAGTTCCCTTTTATAATTCCTAATGGGATCTTTAATCAAAAGGGGTATAGGTTTCGCAATCTCCCAGGATCTGGAACATCTCTGACAGATAGTCACTTTTGCCAAGGACTACAATCTCCCTTCCCTTGTCTGCCGGACAGACAAATGATCAATTCCTTGTTGTTACATAGGGAATCCAGACCTATTTCAAGGTCTTTCTGCATTTTAAGCTTTTTGGCCCTGATATGGTCCAAATCCTTTAAGACCACATCTCAGAATACTTTTAAGGAAGGGGCTAATGTTCCTGGAGGGTTAAACAAGAAAGCATTTAAAAGATTAGAATTTTGAAATTCTGAAGTGGCAACTCTATTTTCCTTGATAGGGTTAGAGATCAAATATCTTTTTTATATTAAGTTTATGTACATCCATATACGTCTGAAATTTTCTCAACCTCCTAGGGGGAGCAAACTTCAGACCTTTATCCAAAAAGAAAAACTATATTTAGTGCCTATGAATAAAATGTTATATAAGAGGAGCCAGGTTCAAACCCCCAAGGGGACAGGACACTGGTTCCTCTAAATAAAAGGAAATGGATTTTTGAGGAGGACTCCTGTAAGGGGAGCGTAAATTCAAATAACAAAATACATATTCAAAAAAGTATATAAGTTTATTAAAGAGATAAAGGAGAAAATATTGTTAAAAGAGAGTAATTCTCACAATACATTTTACAAAATATACATGTAGTGTAACCATTGTAGCCTCAGCCAGAAGGGACGGCTCTGACGCGTTTCACCCGAAGGCTTTCTCAAAGACCACGTAGTATCCCAGGCGGACTATTACAAGGAGAAAGATACACGATTAGAATACAGGTCATACAACGTTATTTATATCATTCGTGAATAAATATTATAATCATATCTACACATAACAATATAGAAAAGTTTTATTACGCTCACCAAGTTACAAAAACTGGTAGTATAGGACCACCATGAAATCCGGTCACTGACCATACATGCCCAGCCACAAGCGACCAAAGGGAGCCAAGTAGAGGGAGCTCACAGCCCACAGAGAATCATCAGGGCTAGACCCAAGAGGGGATGTCGAGTCTGATATCCTCGGATTGGTCAATTAAGACTAAGAGGGTACCGGATAGTAGGGGCATCCAGCACATCACCCAAAATGTCAAACGGTTAACATCTGAAATGGAAGGAATAATCATGACACTCATCAGGACACCTTATACAGGCAATCTAATTAAATGAATATAACTCACTGAAAACATCCGATGGGTTCATATATATGATAAGCCATGATGAGGCGGCACACTAAATTCCCAATGGCCCCCCAAAAAGAGAGGGAAGGGGGACAAATAAGAGAGCAGTGCATAAGTAGTGATAGTCTACAAGCAGGGGTAATAACACAGATGCTTCAGAGCATACCACCCGCATATAATCCCACGCCCCCTACTTACTGGAGAATATCTATATAAAGGAGTACAGTAATCCCCCGCTACATCGCGGTTCAGTTTTTGCGGTCCCGGTAATTCGCGTTTTTTTTGTAATGTTATTTTACTATATAAATCATTAAAAATGAAATATTTTTGTGTTTTCCATAGCTCTTGCTATGTCTCTTAGTATCTTTTATGTGTTTAAATTAGTTTCTATTGTTTTAAAAGTGTGTTTAAAGACCTTAAAATGCTTCTACACGTACAGTGACAGTAAAATAAACATGCCTACAATGCATTTTAATAGGGTTTTTCTATTTCGTGGAATTTCACTTTTCGCGGCTGGGTCCGGAACGTAACCCCCGCAATGGAGGGGGGTTTACTGTAATAGCGTAATACAAAGCAAAAGTGGTGTCCTGAAAGAGTACATATTCCCCCATATTGCCAGGCTTCTTACCTTCTAGTCATATCTGTCACCGTGGATGTAATGACAACAGCCAGCGTTCCCACCTAGTAAGGAGAAAAGGAGCAAGCAGCCGCTGCCGAGGCCGCGCCTTTACTACCTTAAATCATCAGACTCCACCGGAAGTGATAACAATCTACTTCAGGTGCGGGCGCCAAACGACGGACATGCACGGTGACAGATATGACTAGAAGGTAAGAAGCCTGGCAATATGGGGGAATATGTACTCTTTCAGGACACCACTTTTGCTTTGTATTACGCTATTACTCCTTTATATAGATATTCTCCAGTAAGTGGGGGGCGTGGGATTATATGCGGGTGGTATGCTCTGAAGCATCAGTGTTATTACCCCTGCTTTGTAGACTATCACTACTTATGCGCTGCTCTCTTATGTGTCCCCCTACCCTCTTTTTTTGGGGGGCCATTGGGAATTTAATGTGCCCTCATTATGGCTAGACTAATCAGTAGTATGAACCCATCTGATGTTTTCAGTGAGTTATATTCATTTAATTAGATTGCCTGTATAAGGTGTCCTGATGAGTGTCATGATGATCCCTTCCATTTCAGATGTTAACCATTTGACATTTTGGGTGATGTGCTTGATGCCCCTACTATCCGGTTCCCCTCTTAGTCTTAATTGACCAGTCCGAGGATATCAGACTCGACATCCCCTCTTGGGTCTAGCCCTGGTGATTTTCCGTGGGCTGTGAGCCCCCTCTACTTGGCTCCCTTTGGTCGCTTGTGGCTGGGCATGTATGGTCAGTGACCGGATTTCATGGTGGCCCTATACTACCAGTTTTTGTAACTTGGTGAGCGTAATAAAACTTTTCTATATTGTTATGTGTAGATACGATTATAATATTTATTCACGAATGATATAAATAATGTTGTATGAACTGTATTCTAATTGTGTATCTTTCTCCTTGTAATAGTCCTCCTGGGATACTACGTGGTCTTTGAGAAAGCCTTCAGGTGAAACGCGTCAGTGCCGCCCCTTCTGGCTGAGGCTACAATGGTTACACTACATGTATATTTTGTAAAATGTATTGTGAGAATTACTCTCTTTTAACAATATTTTCTCCTTTATCTCTTTAATAAACTTACGGTATATACTTTTTTGAATATGTATTTTGTTATTTGAATTTACGCTCACCTATCAGGAGTCCTCCTCAACAATCCATTTCCTTTTATTTAGAGGAACCAGTGTCCTGTCCCTTTGGGGGTTTGAACCTGGCTCCTCTTATATAACATTTTATTCATTGTATATTAGGATTGGAGGTCTCCTGAATTAATTGACATGTCCAACAACTTATTTTTTCTATTATAAATTATATATTTAGTGCCTAGTGCATCCCAGACCCCATTAATATATTACTTGCCTAAAGTTCATAAAAACGAGACATGTTTCCCTGGCCATCCCATGGTCAGTGGCATAGACTCTGTTACACCCCAGGTGGGCAAGTATATAGATACAGTAATTACCTCCAACCCCTGGTGCAGAGAATGCCTTGGTATATAAGAGACTCTAGGCATGTTATTAATCTTTTGTCCAATCAGAAACTGAAGGAAGGCCTATAGTTAGTTACGGCTGATGTTACCTCACTTTACACAGTCATTACGCATCATCTCTGCCTGGCAGCAGTTAAATTCTATCTAGAGAGGGATTCAGGTCTATCTATAAAACAGTTGGATTTCATTCTGGAACTATTGGAGTTTGCTGCAACACACAATTACTTTTGGTTTGGGGAACAGTTTTACCGCCAAGATAGGGGAGTAGCCATGGGAGCTAAGTATGCCCCCAGTTGGTGAATCTATTTATGGCTAAATGGTAGGAGGATGTTGTCTATGCCCAGAGGAGACTGCAGGTAGTTTTATGGGCTAGGTATATAGACAACATCTTCCTCCTATGGGATGGTAGTGGTATGGATTTACAAACTTATATTTTTGAATAGCAACGATAGGGGAATACATTTGAATTATTAGGCTAGTTAGGAAGAGATTCATTTTTTAGATCTCAAGATTGCAGTTAAAGCGGAGTTCCGGCCTATTTTGCAACTTTAGTGATTCCTGGAGTGCTAGCTATGTTGATCAACAATTGGGCATTTTCAATTTTTTTCGGGGGGTCCCTTACCTTATTTTCAGGGCATTTTTTATTGTACTTCCTCCTTCTCCCCCCCCCCCCCTCTGTGGCCACGGACATCACTTCCGCCTTTGTATTACATCCTAGGAGCTGTTTGTCATCAATCCCAGGAGGTTGGAATCAGGAAGAACTCCCAGAACACTCCCTGGAATCAGGAAGAAGGACACAGCAGATTAAAATGCGGCTTCAGATGTCCACATCCAAGATGGCCGCGCCCAGACAGCGTTTTTAAAAGTAAGATTATGACTAAAATCCAATACTTTACACCTTGTAAGTATGAGAATAGCGGTTCTGTAAAGGGCGATGGATTAGTATTATAGGGGTATTTTTAGTTAAAAAAGGTATTTGAGGCCAGAACTCAGTTTAAAGATAATAGATTTATTACTTCAACTTTCTTTAAATCTACCGATCGAAATTCATACATCCCTTGTGGAAGCTGTCATCATGAATCTTGGCTAAAATCAGTGCCTTAGAGCCAATATAGGCGGCTGAGATGTAACTGCACAGAAGTAGAGGATTTTAACAAACAAGCTGCTGTTTTACAGGTACATTTTTAGAGAAGAAATATGGCTTAGGACCTCTCCAGAGTACCATTAGTCAAGTGTTAGCACTTGATAGAAATGAGTTATTGAAGAACAGACCCAAAAAGTTTAGGGATAATATGGATACTCATTTCCTTCCATTTATTACAACCTATTAGTTTGAACATCAAAATATGAAACGCCTCATACAGAAGCACTGGCATCTGTTGGGTAATGATAGGATTCTGAAGTCAATTCTCTCTAGCAAATAACTAGTAGTATTTCAGGGGAGCTCCCTCTTTGAGAGATAAGATTTCTCCCAATGTTCATAACCCCCAATTAAGCATTTGAGTTTCTTTCCAAACCTTACTGGGTATTATCAATGTAAAAAGTGTCAAGTTTGTGGCCTAAATGGATGTAGAGTGAAGAAAATCAATAGTTTTGTCTCTGAAAGCATTTCACGTACATTTCAGATTTAACCATTTATAACTTGCTTTAGTACTGGGGTAGTGCATTTGTTGCAATGCCCATGCGGGCTTCAGTATGTGGGCAGGACTAAACGAGCCTTTACAGGTGAGGTTAAATGAACATTTTAGCAATATTAGAAAAGGCTTTAGAAACCATTCGGTATCAAAACATTATGCAGTTGCACACAATAGGGATCCTACGCATACTTTATTTCTGGGCATAGACAAATATAGAAAAGGATATAGAGCTACATGATGGACTTTAGTGGCACAACATAGTTAGCAGTCAGGAGGGGGGAACCCCACTGGAAACCTTCCTACCGCCAGTGGCACGACGAGGAAGAAAAATAGTGTGCTATAAGATATTCAATTCAGAACCCAATAGCCATTGAAGCATCTGGATATAATCCATACTGAACTATCTACTTATCAGTGTTACTCATAATTAAAGAGGTTATAATACTTCTGGGAACACTGCAGTTATATGTTTCCATCCTTACTTTAAGAAACATTAGCTAAATAAGGGGAATAAGACTATCAATGCATCTCCACTTCCTAGATCGCAGGATATTTACTGCTACATCCCAGCTCAGTTGACATAATTGCATGTTTCACTTACCTCAAGGAGTTTGTTTTTATTGAATGAGAATACTGATTAGCCCTCTTGACATGTTCTGGAAGAAGAGCTAGGGCGCAAAACATGTAGAATATATTGTCAAAACTGGCGCCACCTCACCAATGTCAACATCCGTTATATATTATCTCCCATTTGGCTTATGGGATATCTGGTATAGATCTTTTTGGGGTGGTTATGGTTTGCATTGATGGTCAGGGTGAGCAGGGCTGCTTTTATTGCTTAAGGTTTGACCCATTGTCAGTATGTTGCTATATTTGCACTTTTTTGTCATCTATGTATTATTTTAATGAAATATATTAAAATTTAAAACTTTTTATAAAAAAAATTTTGTTGGTTGTAAACTATGTTGTGCCACTAAAGTCAATTATGTAGCTCTATATAATTTTCTATTGAATATTAGGACGAGGCACTGTTCTATTTTTGGTGTCCATATTTTGCCTCCTTTTGGTGACACCTACAATCAAAGTACATAGACAAATATAGGCGGCATTGGAGGGGTAGCTCTTTAGTTAAGGAAATTTCCAAATTAGAAATGGCCTGCATATAAAGGATCAAACCGTATGTTCCAGATGGTTTAAATGTGGACTAGGATGTGAATGCGTTCATTAACAATTCATAATTTTTTGATTTGTGTACTAGGTCTTGTGAGATATGCATTTTCGATTATTGTGAGCCCTGATTTGAGTCTCGGTCTGCCCTTGGGGGAGGGATGATTTGTTATGAACCCTTCTATTAGATAAAACTTTTTATCATGATGTATCTATTTTTTGTTGTTTTCCTTTTCTTCAGAAATATTTATTTATTTATTTTTATATACTTTGATTAATTCAATTTGTTTTATTATCTATATTTATCTGCATTTTTATACATAATTAATTATTGTCTGAAAATATCCATATTTCATAGTTGGATGATGACCGTGTAACTAAAGGCTTTAGAAACTATTCAGTATCAAAACATTATGCAGTTGCACACAATAGGGATCCTATGCATACTTTATTTCTGGGCATAGACAAATATAGGCTGCACTGGAGGGGTAGCTCTTAAGTCAGGGAAATTTCGAAATTAGAAATGGCCTGGATACATAGGATCAAATGGTATGTTCCACATCATCTGCCCATGGTCTGTCTCGGTCTGCCCTTGGGGGAGGGATGATTTGTTATGAACCCTTCTATTAGATAAAACTTTTTAGCATTATTTATCTATGTTTGTTGTTTTCCTTATCTTCGGAAATAATGAAATAATTTTAATTTATTTTATATACTTTGATTAATTCAATTTTTTCTATTATTTATATTTATCAGAATTTTTATACATAGTTAATTATGGTCTGAAATTATCCATATTTGATAGTTGGATGATGACCCTGTAACTAGAGGGAAGTCATTTTAATTTTTCACCACTAGATGTCACATTACTCCAGTTGAGATCTGAAGACCCCCTATGTACCAATGTATGGATTTTCCTGCAGGTCCACTCAGGCCTTGCTTTTTTAGTGGTGAGAAGGAGTGGAAATGAGGGATGAATCTACAGCACTATTACTGTTATTTTGTCCACTTTTTTCTTGTTTTATTTTAGTTTGTTATTATCTTTAGATTTTATTCTCAATATATAAAGTTATTTGGGTTTAAGGCTCCATGTACACGGGACGCTGGAAATGGCCGTTTAGGAGCAGTTGGGCGTTTTTTTCAGAAGCCCCTGAACCCATCTACATTTTATCTTATCTGTCCATGTACACCAGGTTGTTTACAGTCATTTGCAGGCAGTTGCGTTCAGGGACTGTTTTTAGAACGCAATTATTTGCGTTCGAACGTGTGTTTCCCGGCGTTTCAAACGCACAAACGCGTCCGAACACGTCTGAACGCGTCCGAACGCATCTGAACGCGATGACCCGCGTTTAGCGTTCGCGTTTTATCCATTTTAAAGGGGAATACTTTTTTTGACCTCTAGGAACGCTTCTAAACGCAAACGCGGGTACAAACGCGACCGAACGGACGTTTCAAACGTCCTAAAAATTCCAGCATTCAAAGGGACTTTTAACAACGTCCCGTGTACATGGAGCCTAAGGGTGAGGGTTGAAGTAAGGTCCAGCTTGCTTCCGCCTTCGTTATATGGCCTGCTGAGACTCAGATCGAGGCTTGGTTCGGTTTCCATGGTATATATAGCGGTGACTCACGCCATCCCAACCCAGGAATACGCCAATGTATGTCGAAATGCGTAGGGTGAACGATGTGCTGACGTCACCATGTGTACGATCCCGGAAGGACAGATGTGTTTGTATGCTGACTGGCTTGATTTTAATGTGAACTTTATTCCTTACTATGTAAGTGCATTACTTTGGATTTAAATATACTACTTGAATGATTGTACACTATTTTGAGCTTTTTTTGCATTCTGGGTTTTTCTGTGATGTACTGCTGGGCTATCGGTGTGTGGAGTTATAGGAGGACCCCTGATTCCTTAAAGGCCCTGGCTGGGTATTAAGCCACAGGTGTCATTGACCTCCGACAATGGGGTCAATGTGAGTTGGTAAAATACCATTTCAGCCTTTGGTGGTGGTGGTGGCGGTATTATTTTTACCTTTCTATGGTGACCGAGAGTGGTTTCATCACATTAAGGACAGTTTTCATCTTCACTTATGGACTGTTTGATATATTTGGACACTCATCATTCTTAGCACAACTTATATCTTTTTAGTTATATCAAGAGGTACCTAGGGGGTACCTCTCAGGAAACATTGCACCATATCCTAGCCATTCTCCTATAGTGCACTCTAGACTAGTTATAGTATTATTATTCACATTGCAGTTAATTGCTTTATGTACTGCTTTTTGCTGACTTTGCTGATTCATGTTAATCCCAATCTAACTGTACAAATCTCTTTTCTAAATTATGTTGGCATAGTGATGATAGTGTCTAGTGGACTGCGTCTGAACCTACCTTCTGTGTGTTTCTTTATTTATACTCAAACCACCATATATTCTAACCCATACTGATACATTGAGTTAATTTATCACTAAATGGTCTTGTGTATTTTTTATGGTGCTAATTCATAGCTGAGTTAACCACTTGCTCCATATGGACGTACCCATGCATCCTCTAGTTTCTACCAGGGCCATGGCTGCAGCTTTTTTTTTTTCCAGCAGGTAATGCTGAATAATGTAAAAGCAATCAGAGCAGCTAAATACCTGCTGAGTCACTTTTACATGTGGATGAAGGTGGTTACCCCCCCCCCCATCCCCTTTAGCCGCCTTCCCCCTTCCCAGTAGAATGAGAGAGCCCAGGACTTAAGCTGGCAGATTTGCTAGCTGACCATAGCAATGAGGGAGGAACGAAAGTCTCTATGATCTATGAAACAAGAAGCATCAAGCATTTTGTTCCGCTTTCGGTTTGTTGTTTACCAGCAGTTACCGCATTGTGAAATCATCTGATCAAACCAGCAGGTAGGTGTAGTTAATTTTAAACGGAGAAACCACATTCTTGCCATGCAACCTACCACTTCTCAGGGTACTAACTATGTAGTAAAAATGAGAAGCAATCCTAGCTATAGAGTAAAATTCAGCATTTCTCTGTCTTTTTTTTCCAGAGCACAATGTATACCCCATAACAGCAGGGGGACACATGTATGTACCATGACCATGTTATGCAAAGGAGTGGTATTTGCATTACTCACTTTCTACCTTGAAACTTCTAGAGATGCTAACTTAAATAATGTTTGAAAAGAAAAGAAGGAATGATCCAAAGACATTAGGGACATTTGCAAAAACACTTCAAGAACATAGACATGACATGCAGTTGCTCTCATTTATCCTAGCGCTTATTGAATGGTGTGAAGCTCTGTTGATTTCTATAATCCAATCATGTGCAAGAAAAAATGCTGTGTTCTTTTTTGTTTTGTTTTTTTATTTTCCTTGCACCTGATTGAGTATTCTTTACAAAGTGAAGCTTCACAACATCCACTAAGCTCTGGAGAAAATGGGTGCAACTGCACTTGCCTTTGGTAAATCAACCCCACTGTGCCAATCAAGGGCTTATCTATAAGATGAGTGGTGGAAAGTACATGATTCACTAAAAGCTCTCAGAGCCCTCAGCTACATTCTGTGAAGAAACTTTTCCATATGCAGAGGTTAATCCTCTTTTCCTGTATATGAAAAGTGTGACCCCTTGTCCTTTGGAATGACCTTGAAGTAGATAACTTTGCACCAAGTTCACGATGTGGACCATTTATGTATTTATATTTAGTGGTCATAACCCCACTAAAACTCTCTTCTCAAGGGAGAAAAAATCCAGTTCAGCTTATCTTTCCTCTATGCCTCTTATCAGTACCCTTCTCTGCACTCTCCACAATTCCTCAAACATCGTTTTGGGAACAGGTGTAAAAAACAGAACTGTATATTCAAGATAAGTTCTTGCTATTGCTTTTTATGAGGACAACATTATGTCTCTCTCTTGTCGTTTATACCTCGTTTGCTTGCCTTAGAAACTGCAGGTTGTCATTGCATGTTTTTATTCAGTCTATGATCTACCAGGACATCAGAACATCAAGATCCTTCTAGATTATTGATTCCCCCAGTTGTGCTCAACTTAGAATGTCTAATGCATGCACATTTTTAGTCCCCCAAGTGCATACCTTTACAAATATTAGCAATAAAAACTTAAATATGGCCAATTTGCTTTGCATTTACAGTCTCAATTTTCCAAGCCTGTTGACCTTAACCACTTGCCGACCGCCGCAAGTAGATTTACTGCGGCGGTCAGCCCCTCACAGGCAAAGTGACGTAAATATACGTCACTAGCCTGTGAGGCTCTGTGGAGCGCCGCGCGCCGCCGGCGGCGCGGTCACGGACCCCCCGCGCGTGTGACCGGCGGACCCGATGTCCGCCGCTCACTCTGCGATCGGCGGGGGAGAGGGAGAAAGTCAGGAAGCTTGTGTAAACACTCACCTGTGTAGAGACACTGATCATACGGTTCTACTATGTAGGACCGTTGATCAGTGTAACTACAGCTCAACAGACCGCCAGTCACAGTAAGAATCACGCCCCTAGGGACACACACAGCCCCTCCATCTCAAATAAAGTTAACCCCTTCACTGCCAGTGTATTTTTACAGTAATATATATAGCACTGATTACTGTAGAAATGTCACTGGTAACCCCAAAAGTGTCAAAAATGTCAGTCAAGGGTCCAATCTGTCCACCGCAATGTCGCAGTACCGCAAAAAAATCGCAGATCGCCGCCATTACGCGTTAAAAAAAAAAACAACAACAATGACAAAAATCTTTCCCTTTGTTAGTAAACGCAATAACTTTTGCGCAAACCAATCAAAATACGCTTTTTGCAATTTTTTTTTACCAAACATAGGTAGCATAAAACAAATTGGCTGAAAATGTTAAAAAATTTTGATTTTTACTTTTTTTTTTGGGGAATTTCATATAAAAAAAAGTGAAAAATATTGTTATTTTTGCAAAATTTACGCTCTTTTTTTGTTTATAGCGCCTGATCAAAAAATCGCACAGGTGATCAAATACCACCAAAAGAAAGCTCTGTTTGTGGGGAAAAAAGGACGTCAAATTCGTTTAGGTACAGCGTCGCACGACCGCGCAATTGTCCATTAAAGTCACGCAGTGCCGAATCGCAAAATACCCCCTGGTCAGGAAGGGGGTAAAATCTTCCGGGGCTTAAGTGGTTAAAGAGAAAAAAATAAATGTCAACAGCTACAAATACTGTAGCTGCTGACTTTTAATATTAGGACGCTTACCTGTCCAGGAATCCAGCACTGTCTTCACCCAAGCAGATTTTTCTATTGGCTCTCGGGTGCTACTCCTGCCATTGCTTGTACGGGAAACAGGCTTCACAGCCAGTTCCCTACTGCACATGCGCGAATTGCACTGTGCTTTCTGAATTGCCCGTCGGCTGGGAAGGAGGAGGGGGATCAAACTTCCAGGTGATCCCACCACAGGAAGATCACCCGGAATTGGGAGTGGGTACCTGTCAAAACGAGGTACCCCCCCCCCGGAGAGGGGGGAGAAGGCAGATAAGCGGAGCTTTCCCTTTTGTGTGGAGCTCCGCCTTAACTTACACATTAGCTGTCTTTCACATCTATAGTTTTTGTGTACTTTCTAATAGTAGATTTGTTTGCCAACTTTGGTTTGTGAATCCCTGGAAAATAAATGAGATGTGAGAGACTGCAGAAAAAAATAATTACAAATTCTGAGTGGGGTCAGTATATACCCTTGCAAATAGGCTCTTGCATATTTTGCTAAATTATTTAGGTTATTGGTTATAGGATCAGAGCTCGATAAGTGTTCAGTGATGACATGTGGAAAATTCTGTTAGACTCTGCTTAGGTTGCCTCTGGTTATCATAATGCAGAAAAAAATATATAAAACAGCTTTCTTGTAGATGTGAAATTGTTCACCATAAATGCATATAGGGAAAATAAATTAATTTCAGAGGTACTGTATGTTTGTTGTATAATATTATGGTGTAATTAGTTGCTTGTTGGAGCTCAGAAATGATTAAACTGTTTTGATTGGCTCCAGAAACTAGTGTTGGTAATTCATCATTATTAATGTCTTTGGTGATATCATATTAAAAATATGTTAATTAATATAAGACTAAGTGTACAATCACCTTAAAAATGAGGAGTAATTATAAACAGTGTATGAAAATTGTGTGTAACAAATTGCAATTTATATGCCAAGGTATGCTTCAGAGCTTAATGTTTGAAGTGTGCTGCTACTAAAGCGAACTCAGCAGGCATGCACAATCAACCTGTGGATAGCAATTTGTTCATAGTGCTATTGTCAGGGAATACCTGTTAGAAATCAACTCAAGTTTAAGTCATACCTTGGTGTATATCTGCATGTAGGAGTTAGCATATTCATTGGCATACACTTTGTATTGTGTACGCAGACATGCATGTACACCCAGTGTGAGTATTGGTGCAAAGCAGCCTATTTAAAGACTAGCCTGACTCTGTCCTACTGTTAAACCAAGATTTCACTTTAAACTATGCTATTAGTCCTCATTGGTCATCTTCTAACTCTGTCAACTATATAACAGATGAGTGCTCATAACCTGCGGTTGCTTCCTGCATATCTTGCTGGTTCCTCTGTGATTACGCTATTCGTTAGAATCACAGTGAGCAACTCCTTCAGGCACGTATGTCCCACCACAAGCATCTGACACACCTGGACACATAGATGCTGAAGATTCCAGTGACCATTGTAGTTCTGCAGAACTTCAAAAACTAGAGTGACCAGGGACAGGAAAGGGCAAGTATTACTGTTCTTTTACTGGCTGCCTTAAAATTTGTTTGTAGACAGTGGGGTTGATCCCTACCAGTAAATTGGCTGTTAACTTAGAAAAAATAATTTTAATTTTGCAAGGGAATTTTCCTTTAGTTCTGTGAAGAAGATGAGGTTCTGCTGACTTCCATCATCCGAACATGTGCAAGCAAAATATAGTTTATTTCAGTCTCCTTGTACATGATTGGGTATTCTTTGTGAATTGTACCACATACACTAAGCAAAGTGAATATGTCATGTTGTAAACTGAACATGCTGTACTCCTTTACTAAATCAACAGAGTATTTTTTTAAATCTGCCTATTCATCTTTAAAGCGATTTTAAGTAGTTTTTTTTTTCATAAAATAATAAACATGCTACACCTATCTGCTCTGTGCAATGGTATTGCATAGTGGAATCCCTTTCCTCCTCTTCTGGGGTCCCTTACCAGTGCTCTCCACTCCTCCTTCCTTTCAAATGCCCCCATAGCAAGCCATTTGCGGGAGTGATCCTGATCCAGACTGTGCGTATCTATAGACACAAACAACGCCCTCCTCACAGGATTAAATTGACAGCAGCAGGAGACAATGGCTCCTGCATCTGTGTCCTGTGAGTTGAGAGAGCAGTACTCTCAGACACAGTGGTGATTCAAGCTAGGACTCAGGTAAGATTTTTTTTTTTTTTTTTTTTATGGGGGGGGGGGGGGGGGCTAGTTGAGCATGCCCTTTTTCCTGCTAACAATGAAAACAGTAAAAAACTGTGAAATGCCAATCTTCCTGCTGCCCACACTACTGACTTGCCCTCCATTGCTGCGAAATGGTCCTTTCATAACCTGATGGGAAACAAATGGTCCCCCACAGCTCTTACTCACTTATTGAGTGTAGAGGAGGTCAGCAAAGTTGGCAGCAGGTAAGGTGATAATTTTGTTTTTTCTATACAAATATTAACTTACTTGAGAAAGTTTTCCTACATAGTAGGGTCACTGTAATACTGATTCACTAATAGATTGTCTTAACAAATGCTGATGTATGATACTGCCTAAATGACTAACTTTAGATCATTAGTGCACATGTTTAATTGTTTAATTGTATAATTGTTTTATTGTTGGTTTCTTTCTACTTCCACAAACATGTATATTGCAATGTTATCACACAGTAGCAAACCTTACATGTAGGATGATTGCAATAGAAACAACCTAACCAGCACTGGCGTGGGAACAATTAGTAATACTGAACAAGAGGCGTCAATATGTAAAGCTGAGCTGTCTGGTCATGTACCATGGAGACAACACTGCACTACCAGACAGAACTCTAGTTACATAGAAAACTTTAACCCCTCACTTTATTACCTTCAAGGCAAGAATAGGAGACAACGTTTCCATTTTGCAATATGCAATTGATTCAGTGCAAATAATCTAATTTGTTTTCCCTGCCCTAAACAGAAAAATGTATGTATATTTAAATACATTTTAGAAAGTATGGAAGATTTCTAATATGCATCAATAAGTAAGATTTGTTTTTATGCATTTCAGGTAGGTGGATAGGGAAAACACTAAAAAGTTATCTTGCCTTTGAAAAGCAGCTCAGGACAACAAATTGTTGCAGTTAGTTGTACCACAATGAAAAAAAAGTTGCAACTATGCAAAAGTCTCAAAGATCAGTGATGACTTTTCAAGCTTATTTACTGGTGGTTAAAAAAAAATGTAAAGTATAAAAAGGCAATATTTTTTTTTTAAGTTTTGGATACAGTGGAGAGGGATTAGAGCACTGGCAAATTTATATTGCTGTCAGTGTCTCTGTTAGGGGGATAGCACTCTCTATTCCCTTTGTTTACCATTATCAGCAAAAGTGAAAGAATTCACAAATTTTAATTTCTCACTAGAACAATAATAGGGGAAATTTTCCAATGGGGACACTAGTTATGGTGACCCTGGTAACAGCCAGGAATTTCCTTTACTTTGGAAGGATTTTCTCTTCACTTCTGCTTTGGCTAAGGGACAGGAAGTGAAGGAAAATGTGGGACATGAATGGCAGAAAACAGACAGGTGTCATAATAACTCCATCCAAAATAAAAAAAAAGGTTTGTTTTTAGTAAAAGCAAAAAAAAAAGGCATCCAAAAAACACAAGGCTGAGGGGTCATTGTCAGCATTCCAACAATACAAAGAATGCAATAACAAATGTAAGAGCACAATCAGGTCAGCTAAAATAGACCACAAAAGGCACATAGAGGAGCAGAGTAAAAAAAAAAAAAAAAACAAGAAATGTTTTAAATATATTAACAGTAAGAAAGTGAGGCCAGAGTATATTGGCCTCATAAAAGATTATGAAGGGACTTTGGTTACAAAAGACAAGGAGAAGGCAAAAGTTTTAAATGCATTCTTCTCCACAGTTTTCGCAGAGGAAAAAGGGGAATATAGCAACTAAGACTGTAATGTTAATAACACATCACAGAATGTACCCTTGCGGCTAACAGAAGCCAGTATAAGAAATAGACTTGAAAAACTTAACACAAACAAGTAACCAGGACCAGATGGTCCTTAAGGAACTCAGTCAGGTGATAGCTAGACCATTTTTCCTAATTTTTATGGATAGTTTACTGACTGGATTGGTACCAGCTGATTAGAGAAAAGCCAACCAGGTACCAATATTTAAAAAAGGGCTGAGATATATCCCTGGAAACTACAGGCCAGTCAGCCTAACACCAATAGTCTGTAAGCTATTGAAACGGAGGATAAGGGAATATATCTAAGATTTTGGAAATTAAAACAGTATCATTAGTAGTAATCAGCATGGTTTCTTTAAGTATTGTTCTTGCCAGACCAATCTATTAACAATCCATGAGGAAGTGAGCTGCCATCCACATAAAGGAAGGCCTGTTGATGTGGTGTATCTGGATTTTGCAAAGGCATTTGATACATTTCCCCACAAACGTTTACTGTACAAACTAAGGTAAGTAGGTATGGACCATAGGGTGAGTACCTGGATTAAAAACTGGCTACAGAGACGGGTCCAAAGAGTGGTGATAAATAGCAAATACTCAGAATGGTCTGGTGTGGTAAGTGGAGTCTCCCAAGGATCTGTCCTGAGACCAATTCTGTTTAATTTATTCATAAACTATATCTAGGATTGGATAGATAGCGCAATCTCAATATTTGCAGATGATACAAAGCTAAGCAGGGCAATAACTGCTTAAATAAACTGCAATAACTGCTTAAATAACTAAATAAAATATTGGGTTGGGTAACTACATGGCAAATGAGGTTGAATGTTGAAAAATGCAAGGTAATGCATTTGGGTTCTAAAAATACAAATGTAAGTTACTCGCTAGGGGGAGAACCTTTAGGGCAGGGGTGGGGAACCTCCGGCCCGCGGGCCGCATGCGGCCCGCACGACCCTTCTGGCCGGCCCGCACAATCGTTGCGATACGCCCCCCCCCCCCCGTGCCGCTGTGTCAGAAGGAGCCGATGGCTCCGTTCTGACACTGTGAGTCTCCGAAAAGGGTGGACCCGAGGTGCAGAGCAGTGCGCCTCGAGCCCGCCCATTTGTGTGACAATAGCGAATGAAAATTCGCTACTGTCTCACGGATCCGCCTCCTCCTCGGCCAATGTCATTGGCCAAGGAGGAGGCGGGAGGCGGGACGCGGGAGGACTCGAAGAGACGAAGAGAGGAAGCCGCCCGCCGCTACAACAGGTAAGTCAAGTGCACTGGGGCTTGGCACGCTGTTCACTCTGCATTGTGGTCAATCCCTCCGCATTGAAAGGGGGCACGCTCTGGGCACTCCACATTGAAAGGGGGCACACTGTGGGCACTCCGCATTGAAAGGGGGCACTCCGCATTGAAAGGGGGCACGCTGTGGGCACTCCGCATTGAAAAGGGGCACGCTGTGGGCACTCCGCATTGAAAAGGGGCACACTGTGGGCACTCCGCATTGAAAGGGGGCACGCTCTGGGCACTCCGCATTGAAAGGGGGCACGCTCTGGGCACTCTGCATTGAAAGGGGGCACGCTCTGGGCACTCTGCATTGAAAGGGGGCACGCTCTGGGCACTCCGCATTGAAAGGGGGCACGCTCTGGGCACTCTGCATTGAAAGGGGGCACGCTCTGGGCACTCTGCATTGAAAGGGGGCACGCTCTGGGCACTCCACATTGAAAGGGGGCACGCTCTGGGCACTCCGCATTGAAAGGGGGCACTCCGCATTGAAAGGGGGCACACTCTGGGCACTCCGCATTGAAAGGGGGCACGCTCTGGGCACTCCGCATTGAAAGGGGGCACGCTGTGGGCACTCCGCATTGAAAGGGGGCACGCTGTGGGCACTACGCATTGAAAAGGGGCACACTGTGGGCACTCCGCATTGAAAGGGGGCACGCTCTGGGCACTCCGCATTGAAAGGGGGCACGCTCTGGGCACTCCGCATTGAAAGGGGGCACGCTCTGGGCACTCTGCATTGAAAGGGGGCACGCTCTGGGCACTCTGCATTGAAAGGGGGCACGCTCTGGGCACTCTGCATTGAAAGGGGGCACGCTCTGGGCACTCCGCATTGAAAGGAGGCACGCTCTGGGCACTCCGCATTGAAAGGGGGCACGCTCTGGGCACTCTGCATTGAAAGGGGGCACGCTCTGGGCACTCCGCATTGAAAGGGGGCACTCCGCATTGAAAGGGGGCACGCTGTGGACACTCCGCATTGAAAGGGGGCACGCTGTGGACACTCCGCATTGAAAGGGGGCACGCTGTGGTCACTCCACATTGAAAGGGGGGCACGCTGTGGTCACTCCGCATTGAAAGGGGGCACGCTGTGGTCACTCCGCATTGAAAGGGGGGCACGCTGTGGTCAGTCTGCATTGAAAGGGGGGCACGCTGTGGTCAGTCTGCATTGAAAGGGGGCATGCTGTGGTCACTCTGCATTGAAAGGGGGCACACTATACCTTGATTACTGAAGGCCCCTTTCACACTTTTGTGACCTCAAAGTCACACAATTTTTTACAGCGTTTTTTGCCGCAAAGCAATGCCTATTACATTTATGCATACATTTTGTACGGCCCCCGAATGATGTTACAAAAATCCAAATGGCCCTTGGCAGAAAAAAGGTTCCCCACCCCTGCTTTAGGGGAATCCAGGATGGAAAAGGACTTGGGGGCCCTAGTAGACAGGCTCAACAATGGCATGCAATGCCAAGCTGCTGCAAGCAAAGCCAACTGAATATTAGCATACATTAAAAAGAGGATTTACTCCAGAAATAAAAAGATAATTCTCCCACTCTACAAGACTCTGGTCCAGCCACATCTTGAGTATGCCATTCAATTCAAGAAGGATGTGCTGGAACTTTAAAAAAAAGTTCAGAGAAGGGCAACAAGGCTAATAAAGGAACCAGATGATCTCAGCTATGGGGAACGACTATAAGCACTGAACTTATTCTCTCTGGAGAGGAGACGCTTGAGAGGGGATAAGATAGCGATATACAAATACCTTACTGGTGACCTTAGCATAGAGAAAAAAAACTTTTCAGTGAAAAGGGAGTTTAAAAAGACACGTGCTTATTCACTGAAATTGGTAGAGAAGTGGTTTAACCTTAATCTGCATAGAGGATTCTTTACTGTCAGAGAGGTAAGGATGTGGAATTCTCTTCCACAAGCAGTGGTATCAGCAGGGAGCGTTGATAGTTTAACCGGTTGCCGACCGCCGCACGACTATATACTGCGGCGGTCAGCCCCGGCCAGGCAGAGTGACGTATCGGTACGTCACTCGCCTGTCACTGACTTGCGAGCCTATCGATGTCCGCCGGTCACACTGCGATCGCTCCTGTGAAGGGAGAAAGACAGAGCAGCTTGTGTAAACAAGCTGCCTGTCAGTTCTCCCTGTGTAAAAGTGAAGATCTGTCCGTTCTACTTTGTAGAACGGTTGATCTTTGCTTTTACACCAATAGGAATGTCCCTACACAGTTAGAAGCACGCCCCTAGGACACACTTAACCCCTCCCTGTCCAATAAAGTTAACCCCTTCCCTGCCAGTGTCATTTTTGCAGTAACAGTGCATATGTATAGCACTGATTACTGCAGTAATGTCACTGGTACCCCCAAAAGTGTCAAAAATGTCAGTCAAGGGTCCGATCTGTCCGCCGCAATGTCGCAGTACCGAAAAAAAAATTGCAGATCGCCTCCATTACGCGTTAAAAAAAAACACCAAAAATGACAAAAATCTTTCCCTTTGTTAGTAAACGCGATAACTTTTGCGCAAACCAATCAAAATACGCTTTTTGCGATTTTTTTTACCAAACATAGGTAGCATAAAACAAATTGGCCGAAAAATGTTAAAAAATTTTGATTTTTACTTTTTTTTGGGGGGAATTTCATATAAAAAAATGTGAAAAATATTGTTATTCAAAAAATCGCACAGGTGATCAAATACCACCAAAAGAAAGCTCTGTTTGTGGGAAAAAAAGGACGTCAAATTCGTTTAGGTACAGCGTCGCACGACCGCGCAATTGTCCGTTAAAGTCACGCAGTTAAAAATCGCAAAAAAAACCCTGGTCCTTTAGCAGCCAAATCCTCCGGGGCTTAAGTGGTTAAAAAAACTATTAGATGGGCATCTTAATGATCACAACATACAGGGATATATGATTTACTATTGACCTAAACACATGCACACACACACCCCACAGGTTAAACTAGATGGACTGGTGTCTTTTTTCAACCTTACCGACTATGTAACTATGTAGTTCTACTTTAAATATTTAGACATCCATAAAATGCCCCCACTTCTACTTGAATCAGCCATAAAAAAATATTTATTTTTTATATTTTAACATGATTATATTTATTCCTATTTAAACTTGTTTTCACTTACAATTGTTTTTGTAGCAATGCATTAAATATACAAACCATTTTTAAATGCTTAATTTTATTGTTAAATAACTTTACCATGCTCTTTACCAGAAATGTAGTATTAGAGTTATTAGAAATTGGACAAATTATAGCATAAAATGTACATTTAAATATAAACAGTAATACTAGGGGGGATATTCTTCAAGTGTGATATTCACCAAACATTTGATGGTGATTAATCATTATCTGTCATTTAATACATCACTCAGGAAGATTCACCTGCTATGAAAATGTGGTAAATGTCACATTCTCTTCTTTATAAATATTATGTTAGTTGTTTTGAAACTACCACTGGTCTGTCTTTTTGTCCATAGATTGCATGGAAAATGAAATACATCTTGCAGGAAAATATTATTTAACCACTTTAAGACCGGAAGGATTTGCCCCTTCCTGACCAGGCCCTACTTTGCAATTTGGCACTGCGTTACTTTAACGGCAATTGCGCGGTCAATTTACGTCCTTTTGTTACCACAAATAGAGCTTTTTTTTGGTGGTATTTGATCACCTGTGCGATATGATCATGACATTCCCAAAAAAAACATTTTAAAATCAAAATGTTTTAACATTTTAGGCCAATTTGTTAAATTGTAAAAATCGCAATAAGCGTATTTTGATTGGTTTGCGCAAAAGTTATCACGTCTACTGACTATGGGAAATATTTATGTCATTTTTATTGTTTTTTTTTTTGTTTTTTTTACTAGTAATGGCAGCGATCTTTGATTTTTTGCGGGACTGCAACATTGCGGCTGACAGATCTAACCCCTAACTGACATTTTTGACACTTTTGGGGGTACCAGTGACATTACTACAGTAATCAGTGCTAAAAATATGCACTGTTACTGTAATAATGCCAGTGGCAGGGAAGGGGTTAACCCTGTGGGTGATCAAGGGGTTAAATGTGAGCCTAGGGGAGTGATTCCAACTGTGGGGGGCGTGGCTTCTGAGATGACCATAGAGACATGTGATCCTATATAGCAGGATCACATGAGCTCTGATCATCCCAGGGAGAAGGACGGCCGGCTGTGTTTACAACAGCCGATCGTACTTCTCTCTCAGCGGGGAGCGATCGCGGGTGTCAGGTGGCAATCGGAGCCGCCTGACACACGCATCGGCTTCTCCGCTGACGATCGGGCGCTGGCGCGCACTCGCACCCTAGCATCCTGAGAGCGAGCGACGTCGCTTTGTCCAGGAGCGGCTGCCTGCCGCAGTAAATCTGCAGTAAATCTGCGGTAGGCGGTCGGTAAGTGGTTAAATAAATCATTTGATCTGAAAAAAACGTACAAATAATAATTCTTTATCTTAAGTAATATTAAAATTATTGCTAAACCATTAGGCTCATAGCTAAAAAAATTAAAAACGTTCTACTGGATAAGGGGTATAAAGTTGTGCAGTTAGGTTAGGTTCCTATCTATGCAGTTGCGGTAAATGCGGTTTTTAAGCACTGTTTGCATTTTTAAACCTCGGGGGCCACCCAGTGACACCACCTGTGTCACCGCCCCCCCCTTTTGATGTCATTGACCGATGCATGCTGGGCTGCTGACATCACAGGGGGGTGTTGCCACCAGGTGATGTCTCCAGATGACCCCACCCCTTACCTATTTAAAAACTGTCAGACGGAGGTACAGGCAGTTGGCGGGTAGCCTTCGTCACGGCAGGAAGTTTTTTTCTCTCTTTTTTTGGGTCCAGCGGATCAGGGGGCGGTATGATTGACAATGGATCTACATCGGGGGACATTGTTTTTACATTTTTAATAAAGGAATTGTCAAAAGCTGTGTGTGTGTTTTAATTTCTTTTTGACACTTATTTTGGTGAATAAGGAAGGGTACAATGTACCCAATACTGATTCACATGGGGGGCGGGATCTAGGGGCCCCCTTGTTAAAGCGGGCTTCCAGATCCTGATAAGCCCCCTGCCTGCAGACCCCTACAACCACTGCCCAGGGTTCTGGGGAAGAGCCCTTGTCTCCATCAACATAGGAACAAGGCCAGTGGTGGTTGGTGCGTTGGGGGGGCAGGGGCGCCGCCCCCCCTATCCATGCATCCATCCCCCTAATCTACATGCGGGGCACCGGACGCATGGAGCTCAATGGGGGTTTTTTTCTGAGTCACCTGATTAGAGCTAGAGGCTCTAATAGGCTTCAGAAAAGGGTGGACCCGGGGGGCAGAGCAATGCGTCCCAAGCCCACCCATTGTGTGACAATAGCGAATGAAAATTCGCTATTGTCACACAGATCCTCCTCCCCGCCAATCAGGAAGCGGGTCCTGATTGGCCTAAAGGCAAAACCATGCCATTGGCTGAGGAGGAGGTGGAAGGACTCGAGGAGACGCCGGGGGACTGAGGAGAAGCCGCCACTGCAGGTAAGTGCACTGGTCTCTGGGGGGGGGGGCATGGCACGCTGGTCACTCTGCTTTGAAAGGGGGCACGCTGGTCTCTTTGCATTGAAAGGGGGCATGCTGGTCTCTCTGCATTGAAAGGGGGCACACTGGTCTCTCTGCATTGAAAGGGGGCACGCTGGTCATTCTGCATTGAAAGGGGGCACGGCACGCTGGTAATTCTGCATTGAAAGGGGGCACGCTGGCCATTCTGCATTTAAAGGGGGCATGCTGGTCATTCTGCATTGAAAGGGGGCACGCTGGTCTGTCTGCATTGAAAAGGGCCACTATGATCTCTCTGCATTGAAAGGGGGCATGGCACGCTGGTCATTCTGCATTGAAAGGGGGCATGCTGGTCACTCTGCATTGAAAGGGGGCACGCTGGTCACTCTGCATTAAAAGGGGGCACGCTGGTCATTCTGCATTGAAAGGGGGCACGCTGGTCTGTCTGCATTGAAAGGGGGCACGCTGGTCATTCTGCATTGAAAGGGGGCACGCTGTTCTCTCTGCATTGAAAGGGGGCACACTGGTCATTCTGCATTGAAAGGGGGCACGCTGGTCTCTCTGCACTGAAAGGGGGCACGCTGGTCATTCCGCATTGAAAGGGGGCACGCTGGTCATTCTGCATTGAAAGGGGGTACGCTGGTCATTCTGCATTGGAAGGGGGCACACTGGTCATACTGCATTGAAAGAGGGCACGCTGGTCTCTCTGCATTGAAAGGGGGCAAGATGATCTCTCTGCATTGAAGGGGGCACGGCACACTGGTCATTCTGCATTGAAAGGGGGCACGCTAGTTTTTCTGCATTGAAAGGGGGCACGCTGGTCTCTCTGCATTGAAAGGGGCACGATGATCTCTCTGAATTGAAGGGGGCACGGCACACGTGTCATTCTGCATTGAAAGGGGGCACACTGGTCATTCTGCATTGAAAGGGGGCACGCTGGTCACTCTGCATTGAAAGGAAGCACCTTGGTCACTCTGCATTGAAAGGGGGCACGCCGGTCACTCTGCATTGAAAGGGGGCACGCTGGTCTGTCTGCATTGAAAGGGGGCACGCTGGTCATTCTGCATTGAAAGGGGGCACGCTGTTCTCTCTGCATTGAAAGGGGGCACACTGGTCATTCTGCATTGAAAGGGGGCACGCTGGTCTCTCTGCACTGAAAGGGGGGACGCTGGTCATTCCGCATTGAAAGGGGGCACGCTGGTCATTCTGCATTGAAAGGGGGTACGCTGGTCATTCTGCATTGGAAGGGGGCACACTGGTCATACTGCATTGAAAGAGGGCACGCTGGTCTCTCTGCATTGAAAGGGGGCAAGATGATCTCTCTGCATTGAAGGGGGCACGGCACACTGGTCATTCTGCATTGAAAGGGGGCACGCTAGTTTTTCTGCATTGAAAGGGGGCACGCTGGTCTCTCTGCATTGAAAGGGGCACGATGATCTCTCTGAATTGAAGGGGGCACGGCACACGTGTCATTCTGCATTGAAAGGGGGCACACTGGTCATTCTGCATTGAAAGGGGGCACGCTGGTCACTCTGCATTGAAAGGAAGCACCTTGGTCACTCTGCATTGAAAGGGGGCACGCCGGTCACTCTGCATTGAAAGGGGACACGCTGGTCATTCTGCATTGAAAGGGGGCACGCTGGTCATTCTGCATTGAAAGGGGGCATGCTGGTTATTCTGCATTGAAAGGGTGCATGGCCCGCTGGTCATTCTGCAATGAAAGGGGGCACGCTGGTCTCTCTGCACTGAAGGGGGGCATGGGCATGCTGGTCACTCTGCATTGAAAGTGGGCACGCTGGTCTCTCTGCACTGAAGGGGGGCATGGCATGCTGGTCACTCTGCATTGAAAGGGGGCACACTATGCCATTTACACTTTTGTGACCTCAAAGTCACGCAATTTTTTACAGAGTTTTTTGCCGCAAAGCAATGCCTATTACATTTTTCTGTTTGCGCCCCTCCCCCAAAAATTTTGAGCACCAGCCGCCACTGAACAAGGCTACTCTGGGTGGGGGGGGCAGAGCCCCCCATCCCAAAGCACCCCCCATGTTGAAGATATGCGGGCTGATATGGTTCAGGAGGGGAGGGACGCTCGCTTGTCCCCTCCCTTTCCTGACTTGATGGGCTGTATGCTCGGATAAGGGTATGGACTTTAAGAGGAACCCCACACCATTTTTTTTTACAAAATTTGGCGTGGGGTACCCCTCCAAATATATACCAGACCCGAAGAGCCTGGTATGGATTTTCAGGGGGGGCCCACATCATTTTTTTCTTGGTTTTTATTTTTACCAGCTGTCAGTGGGGAACCACTGCAGTTAAAGCAAAACTAAAGTCTCTATTTCAAAAACTGCTGTATGCATTAATATAAACCTACCTGCCTGTTTGCAGTCTTCTTTACTGTAGAATGTAAAATAAACTGCGCAAATGCCTGTAACAGCTTCCTCTTCAAAGGTTAGACTTTAAACAATATTTTGTTGTGCACCTGCAGGATTTTGTGCCCATCCAGCCAAAAGAGCATTTGTGAGGTCATTTACTTTGGTTTTATTTGGCATATTGTCCTGCCATGGATACCTTTCCTTTATTTGCTAGTTTCAAACAGATTTGATCACCTGCCATTGTTGCTTTTTTGGATTTGGTGCAGACACACGCTGGAAGTTTTCAGCTGCCTTGCAGAGTCTATGTCTGGGCTTCTGGTGTCTTGCTGCACCTAAGGAGGAGATAAGGAAGAACAGACTGCCTCCAGATGAGCCTGCTCTCAGTCTCTGCATTGCAATGTATGTGTCATATCTGGGAACTCAGATAGTTCAGAGTTGGGAGATTGCACTTATCATAGCTATGTCAAGGTGGCAGGGTGGCTTCCACACGTGTTTTCAAAAATATGCAACAAAAATCCTCTGTTTTTAAACTGAGCAGTTTAGTTGGGTTTTTTGGCTGACTGTCCTGAAAGTATGCCAGGGACCTTCTGTATTGTTGGGTACTAATGTCAGATGAGAAGACATTGCTTGCTATTGGCATTCCAATTCATTCCAAAGGTATTCAATTGGGTTGAGGTGAGGACTTTGTACAGACCACTCAAATTCCTCCATACCAAACTGGACAAAGCATGTATTTATGGACCTACAGTAGCTCTGTGCAGAGGGACATACTTATGTTGTTTCAGTAAAAGGGCCTCCTCCAAATTTTCGTCACAAGCTTGGAAGTGGACAATTGTGTAAAATGTCTTTGTTTGTTGTAAGAGTGATAGCACTATTCTCTGGAAAGCCCTGAACTCAATAATTTAGATGGATGTCTACATACTTTTGGCCATTTTAGATAGATGTGACAATGACGTGTCCACAAACTTTGGCTACAGAGTGTGTTTGTAATGAGCAACACAGACATTCCTCAGGTAGTTACTATATATCACTATTTGCTAGGCATAGTCTCCTAGAGTGGGCCACCATTTCTATCAATTTGACCAGGAGAAGATTCTATTTTTCAGTGAGCATGCAGTGCATGCTGTATCAATAGTTCTCAATGGTCTCTTTGTGGAACAGAACGCTATAGACTGGCAGCCTGCCCAATGACACATAAGAAACTTGTTGCTTCTAGTCCTGCAGAAACCTTTATGACAGCTTGGCAGAACCCTATTGTGTCAGTACTCAGCAAAAAGTGAATAAATGACATACAGAATATTTATATTTATATTGGTACCTTACGAGCCGGTTCACACTACCACGACCAGAAAGTCGCCCCGTGACTTGAAGAGACTTGTTTAGAGACTTGGAAGAGACTTGGAAGAGACTTGTGCACTACTTTGAAGAGACAGGCGACTTTGTCTGTGGGGAATGCCTGGCTAATCTCTTTCTTCTTCCTGGAAAGTCTGATAACAAGTCGCTTCAATTAAGATAAGGAGGCGACTCCCATTGAAGTATATGGGACAGTCGGATCACAGGTCGCCTCAAAGTAGTACAGGACCCTTTTCTGAAGTCGGAGCGACTTCAGTAATGCCAATTAAGACGGCACTGATTGATTAACATTGCTTTTGTTATGTCAAGCGACCTGGGGCTACACAAGTCGCCTCACAAGTCATGCTAGTGTGGATGGGCTCTACCACTGGAGCAAATTAAATGATTGGCTACAAATAACAACAATAATATATTACAAATGTAATATTGTAGCAGGGATGTCAGTACTGGAAATAATAATCACTAGATTGACAGTGAGTGTGTAATAGTACTATTAGGTGCATAGAATGAGAAGTCTACATCCGTTGAAAAAGGTTCCTGTACCACCATTACATGGCTATGGAAAGTCCACTCGTCAACACAGGTCTCTCCATGGAAAACCCAAATTGCATCTCAATTTGAGCACCTGCAAAAGAGAATAAGAGCTGAAAGGTCCAGTGATAATAGAGGTAGGGTAATGAGCTGTGGTGGCCATCTGCTTTGTTTCTGAATTTAAACATTATCTTAAAACAAATATTTCTTATTATTTGTATTATTTCATATTTGTATACATTAAATATGAACTATTGGTAAAACTTATTTTATTCATTTAATTATAGTGGGGATAGGTTGGTACCTCTTTGAGGTTTTTTTGTAATCCCTGTCCCTTTGGGGGAGATTTCTCGAGCGAAAAGATACAGAACAGTCTCTGCAAATGTGTTCCAATAAAAAAAAAACATACAGCTCTGGATAACCATTTCCATATACTCATTAATATACTCCACCTCACACACAAGTGTTTGAGTGAATTTTACAAAGAACATGTATTTAGAACAACATTAAAACCACAAAATGCTCCAAACTCTAAACCACAAATGGATACATATCATAAATATCAATAAGTAACATTTGTGATGTGTTTAGAAACAAATATTTAGCCTGATTTACAAATCACCACCTCTGCCTGACAATAACATCCCATAGAACAGTGGTTCTTAACCTGGGTTCAATCGAACCCCAGGGGTTCGGTGGGTCAGTCTCGAGGATTCGGCACACCCTCCACTAGTACCACTTCGCTGTCAGGGACTATTTCTCCAGTTTCGGGCATGTACTTCCGCTCCCGCTCCGCGCCGTCATCATGGAAATACATAACATCCAGTGGCGTAGCGTGGGGGGTGCAGGTGCACTGGGCGCAACATCTGGGGGGGCGCATCCGCTCCGCAGTGTCATGTCACTCACTCTGTCATGATAGGCTGGCCGCCGCCGCCGCCCGCTGAGTCTGCTCACACTCGCAGCTCTCTCTGCCCCTGGCTCACTCTCACTGCTGGCTGTGCAGCTCGGCTCCCGGCCGAATCCGATCCAGCTGGAGCCGGCGTCGCCCACTGTGGAGTAGTGGGGGGGTGGGAGAAAGGCCAGGCGTGCTGTGTGGAGAGGGACTGTCTGGGGGAGGGACTAACCCGTGCAGCGGCCGCCCAGCGCAGCGCAGGAGAGAACCACCAGGCCAGGCAGCCACAGCAGCAGAAGAAGCCGGCAGGTGAGAGGTCAGAGAGCCAGTGGTGACAGTGGTGCTGCAGCCTGCAGGAGGAAAACCTAGCCTGTGATCGGGAGTCGGGACACAGGTGAAAAAAAGGTAGGACTGGAGTACTACTGGCTGTACTAGTCTAGCGACTGACTGTCTGACTGACTGTGTGAGAACACTGAGAAGACTATGTAAAGGGGATCTATTTTATGGGGAACCTGGCCTGTTGTAAGGGGGGAGATCTAAATGGGAGACGGGACCTTACCTCACCCTGGCCTGCTGTAAGGGGGGATCTATATGGGGGACATGATCCCCCATATAAATCCCCCCTTACAGTAGGCCAGGGTGAGGTGAGGTCCCCCATATAGATCCCCCCTACAGCAGGCCAGGGTGAGGTTAGGTCACTCTGGGGTCCCCCATATAGATCCCCCCTTACAGCAGGCCAGGGTGAGGTTAGGTCACTCTGGGGTCCCCCATATAGATCCCCCCCTACAGCAGGCCAAGGTCCGGACCTCAGCTCACCCTGTCCTGCTGTAAGGGGGGGATCTATATGGGGGACCTGGTATCTATATGGGGGACCTCACCCTGGCCTGCTGTAAGGGGGGATCTATATGGAGGACCAGGTCCCCCATATAGATCCCCCCTTACAGCAGACCAGGGTGAGGTGAGGTCCCGTCCCCCATATAGATCCCCCTTACAGCAGGCCAGGGTGAGGTGACATGAGACATGATAATGACATGAGAGTGGCACTTGCCAAGATAAAGCCGCGCATTTCTGAACTGGTCTCTGAAAGACAACATCAGAAGTTACACTAATTTGCAGTAAATATTCATTATTATGTTTTTGTGTGAAAATCATGTTTTAATGGTTTTGTTCTTTGTTCTTAATGGTTTTGTTCATTTTGTGCACCTATGTATAAATATATACCTAAAATAATATATACCTATGTTTTGAATTTGAAAAAATCATATTTTATTTTTCCAATTAAGAAGGGTTCGGTGAATGCACATATGAAACTGGTGGCGTTCAGTACCTCCAACAAGGTTAAGAACCACTGCCATAGAAGAAAAAAAAAGGATGTGTCCCCTTTGTGTTTCTCAAGGAAATTCATTAGAATACTTTAGAAACCTTTATTTTATTTTTTTTTTTCATGAACATTTTATGCATGCTGTTCTAGTTTCAGGTTAATTGTGATGATCACTCCAACTACCTGTGTGTGAGAAGGAGTATATTAATTAGCGCGTTGTAACAACAATCAGCTATGACTAAAGCCTCGTACACACGCAACGATTGTTGGCCGACCGACGTCTTTTGTCCAGTGTTGTTGTGTTGGTTGAAATGTGCTCTAGACTGCACATGAATTTTCTCGGCCAACAAAAACCAACTTCAGAAGTGATGTCATTTGCTGGTTAACTTTCCGTGTGTTTTTTCTTCTCTGAGCATGCCCAGTCTTGCTCATCTGATTTTTGTCTGACGAAATCTGTACTTACTGACGGAAAATCGGCCGTTCTGTTGACGGCCAACAAAAATTTTATAGCCTGCACACCAGATTTTGTTCGGCCAAAAATTTGCAGTCGGTTGTCGGAAGCATCATACTAACAAGCCGACAATCGGCCGATCGGACGTTGGCCGAAAATTCACGGCCAACAATCATTGCGTGTGTACGAGGCTTAAGGCTTCTTTGTAGGCTGAAATGCATTAGCATAACTGTCCAGAACGCTGTATGTTTGCTTTGCAATAAAGCATTTTCAAGCATCTATTGTTGTGTGCTGTTGCTCTTTTGATTTCCTTTACAAATGTTTTTGCTGGAGAGTTAAAGCATTGTTGTAAACTATCCTGTTAGATATTTCCTGTATTGCTCTGTACAGATTTTTGCTAGCTTGTGCAAAATAGTTGTTGAATGATATGTTATGCACAGCTCTCAGAGTTTATTTTTTTTTATGCTTGCTTAAATAATAGGGTGTATTCAATTTTGCTGCCTTGCAAACATTGCAACCATGGACTGTGTGCAACATTTCCAAGATGTCTTCTCCCTATGCTCATGTTATTGGTGCATTGGTGAATTTACCAACAATATGTACATTGTATAGCACTGTCCTTAATCAAATGGATGCAACTGACTACATGCTAATGAACTTTGAGAAAATTGTTAAAATGTACATAATTTTTAACAACATTTTAACAACATTTTTAAAAACTTTTTAAATAAATGTTTTGTTTATGTTTTTTCCTTTCTTTATTGTGTTCAAGGCTAAAACATAAAGCTTATGCCATTTCATTTTTTTTTTTTTTTTTTAGCCATGTAAAATAGTATGTGTGGGTAATATTTATCATATACAGTGAGCGATTAAAAAAAAAAAAAAACAGTTTATAAATGTTGTAATTTTAGAAATAAATGAAATATATTTGATTCAAATTATTATAGCTTCTTTCTATTGAACTCTCTGCATAACCCTACTCTAGCATAGTAAAACCAAAAAAGATATGTGTAATTTATTCAAGCAGCAAAATGAAACTCTTTCTGCTCACCTTTATTATGCATTCCATGAGTAGTGTCATTATTTGACCCTGAAAAGAAAAAAAAAAAAAAAGATCAATGTGAAGAACTACATTCTAAACTGTACACAGGTCTGCATTCTTGTCCAGGATACAGTACCAAAGACATCTTAGTAACTTGTTTAGCTACCTAAACCAGTAATAATTATTTCAGGTATTCTGAAGTTTGTGACATTTCTTGGCAGTCTTCCCTAAAACATTTGATTTGATTTATTTCAAAAATTTAACCTTAATTAGCTGCCTAACTTGCCCCCGGGTGCCATTTTCTCCAACCCATCATCAATCCTGGGCTCACTTGCTGTCAAAGACTCAGACAGCAATGCATATATTTATCTTGTCTCGACATTTTTCTCACTCAGCCCTTCCACACCCATCCAATGGGAGTTTCTCTTTCAGCCTTTTCTGCTCAAACCCTAAACTGGAACTTTTACACAAGATTTTACAAGTCCCCTAATCTAAAGCAAACCTTGTGCAACATTGTATTATCTGGCAAAACATTTTTCATATTGCTATCTCTTGTAAATATATTATTGGATAATGGTAAATGTATAACATGTCTACTCTGCAGTGACTTCACATAAAAAGAAATGGATTACCTTTACCTGACCCAGAGCTCATTTATACCTACATGTTGGGAGTTGATGACTCCCAACATAGGTGCTAACTAGCAACCCTGGCATAAAATGCATCAGCCTCAATATTTTAAGTAGAACTAAAGGCAAATATTTTTTTTTTTTTTCGTTTTGGATGAAGCAAAGGAGGAATATAGTAAATATTTCCCTTCAATTCCTGTCCCATACCCAAAACTGGAAGTCAGAGCTCAAGCCAAAGTCAACAATTGCATATAGTTCTCCTGGGGAGCTTATGAAGATATCTAAGTGTACAAGGAGGTTTTGGTGCCAGTTTTTGAGTAACGATATAATTTTACTATGTTTAGATTAAGTCTAAGGCCCCTTTCACACACTCCGTCCGTCGAACGGACTCCGTTTTTCTCAGCGGGGGATCGATCCGCCGATCCCCCGCTGAGCAGGAGGATGACAGCTGTTCTCCACGCTGTGTGCGGAGACACGCAGCTGTCAGGTCCCCATGCATCTCTATGGGGGAAATCGGATGGGAATGGACTGTCGGTCCGTTCCCATCCGATCCGCTGGATGGATGGAAAATAGGGTTTCCATCCGTCCAGATTTGATGGATCGGATGTCAGCGGACATGTCTCCGCTGACATCCGATGCTCCATAGGGATGCATGGGGGGACCGTTCAGATCCGCCAAAAAAACGGACAGGCGGATCTGAACGGTCCGCCTGTGTGAAAGAGCCCTTAGTGATAACCATAATGACCGGTCGCAGCTGACTGATCACTGTGCGGATCACCTTGGTTCATCACTAGTGATTGACCGATATCGTTTTTTTAGTGCCGATACCGATATTTTGGTCATCGGATATTGGTATCGGCCGATATTGGCCGATATTTTTGGACATATAAAAAAATTTTTTTTTTTTTTTCACAGGTACAGTTGTGGAGGGGTTTGGGGATCTAAAAGACCCCAAACCCCTTCTCTGCACTTAAAAGTATTCAAAACAGCTAAGTTTGGCTGTTTTGAATGCTGTCATTTTTTTTTAATCTAGCGCCGAATACCCGGAAGTGATGTCATGACCTCACTTCCGGGTTTTTACATGGAGACCTGATCAGAGCCTGAATGCGGCTTTGACCGGGTCTTCTCTGCCGTGGAGGTAGGATGCCCGGGTCTCCCAAAAAAAATCACGTACAGGTACATGATTTTGCGCTTAAGAGCCCTGCCGCAGTATATGTACGTGGGACAGTCCTTAAGTGATTAAGTAAACCACCCCTCTGCAAAACCATTACCCTTCATCCCACACTGCACCTCTGTCCACAGCTCACATCTGCACCCTCTTGTTCACCACTTAACTCACTCACAAACAATATAGGCCCCCTCCTAACACATAAAACAGCAACCTACCCCTCTCCTCACACATTATACAGCCCCCATTCCCTCTTCTCAAACATACAGTATCTCACAAAAGTGAGTACACCCCTCACATTTTTATAAATATTTTATTATATCTTTTCATGTGACAACACTGAAGAAATGACACTTTGCTACAATGTAAAGTAGTGAATGTACAGCTTGTATAACAGTGTAAATATTCTGTCCCCTCAAAATAACTCAACATACAGACATTAATGTTTAAACCGCTGGCAACAAAAGTGAGTACACCCCCAGTGGCGTAGCGTGGGGGGTGCAGGGGGGGGCGGCCGCACCGGGCGTAACATCTGGGGGGGCGCATGCGCAGTGTCACTCTGTCTGTCTGACTCTGACATACACAGTTCACACACTGTCTGCGGCTGCCTCCATCTTTAGGCTGGGAGATGTCCAGCGCGACCGCCCTATGGCTGAAAATGGCGGGTCGGGGCGGGGCTGGAATGTGCCTCGCCTGTCCATTGGTGTAGGGTTGGTTGGCTTTGCAAGCCAAGCCCCGCCTATGCTGCCTCTCCTCACTGATCAGTCAGTTTAGCAGCGAGTGAGTCAGCAGCCTGGCGCTGTCACAGAGTGGGTTTTTTTTTTTTAATCACCTGATTAGAGACAGAGGCTCTAATAGACTTCAAAAAAAGGGTGGACCCAGGGCGCAGAGCAGTGTGCCCCGAGCCCACCCATTGTGTGACAAGAGCGAATGAATATTCGCTATTGTCACACGGATCCTCCTCCTGGCCAATGAGGAAGCGGGTCCGAGACAGGTAAGTCTCTCTGCATTGAAGTGGGCACGCTGGTCTGTCTGGATTGAAAGAGGGCACAATGATCTCTCTGCATTGAATGGGGGCACGCAGGTCATTCTGCATTGAAAGGGGGCACGCTGGTCTCTCTGCATTGAAAGGGGGCACGCTGGACATTCTGCATTGAAAGGGGGCACGCTGGTCATTCTGCATTGAAAGGGGGCACGCTGGTCATTCTGCATTGAATGGGGGCACGCTGGTCATTCTGCATTGAAAGGGGGCATGCTGGTCATTCTGCATTGAAAGGGGGCACGCTGGTCATTCTGCATTGAAAGGGGGCACGCTGGTCTCTCTGAATTGAATGGGGGCACGCTGGTCTCTCTGCATTGAATGGGGGCACGCTGGTCTCTCTGTATTGAATGGGGGCATGCTAGTCATTCTGCATTGAAAGGGGGTACGCTGGTCATTCTGCATTGAAAGGGGTCACGCTGGTCTCTCTGCATAGAAAGGGGGCATGCTGGTCATTCTGCATTGAAAGAGGGCACACTGGTCATTCTGCATTGAAAGGGGGCACGCTGGTCTCTCTGCATTGAATGGGGGCACGCTGGTCTCTCTGCATTGAAAGGGGGCACGCCGGTCTCTCTGTATTGAATGGGGGCATGCTGGTCATTCTGCATTGAAAGGGGGTACGCTGGTCATTCTGCATTGAAGGGGGGCACGCTGGTCTCTCTGCATTGAATGGGGACATGCTGGTCTCTCTCCATTGAAAGGGGGCATGCTGGTCATTCTGAATTCATAACAAACTATACATGTGCTTAGGGGGTAAGGGTTTCTTTAACTAATCTAGTGGAAGAGACTCGAGTGCTAGGGGGCGTAAATTACTTGTCTTGCCCCGAGTGCTGACAACCCACGCTACGCCACTGTACACCCCTAAGTCAAAATGTCCAAATTGGGCCCAAATAGCCATTTTTCCTCCCCAGTTTCATGTGACTCGTTAATGTTACAAGGTGAATAGGGAGCAGGTGTGTTCATTTTGGTATTATTGCTCTCACTCTCTCATACTGGTCACTTCAACATGGCACCTCATGGCAAAGAACTCTCTAAGGATCTGGAAAAAAGAATTGTTGCTCTACACAAAGATGGCCTAGGCCAGGGATCCTCAAACTACGGCCCTCCAGATGTTGCGGAACTACACGTCCCATGAGGCATTGTAAAACTATGACATTCACAGACATGACTAGGCATGATGGAAATTGGAGTTCCTGAACAACTGGAGGGCCATAGTTTGAAGATCTCTGGCCTAGGCTATAAGAAGATTGCCAAGACCCTGAAACTGAGCTGCAGCACAGTGGCCAAGACCATACAGCAGTTTAACAGGACAGGTTCCACTTATAACAGGCCTCACCATGGCCGACCAAAGAAGTTGAGTCCACATGCTCAGCATCATATCCAGAGGTTGTCTTTAGTAAATTGATGTAGCAGTGCTGTCAGCATTGCTGCAGAGGTTGAAGGGGTGGAGGCCTGTCAGTGCTCAGACCATATGCCACAGACTGCATCCAATTGGTCTGCATGGCTGTCATCCCAGAAGGAAGCCTTTTCTAAAGATGATGCACAAGAAAGCCTGCAAACAGTTTACTGAAGACAAGCAGACTAAGGACATGGATTACTGGAACCATGTCCTGTGGTCTAATGAGACCAAGATAAACTTATTTGGTTCAGATGGTGTCAAACGTGTGCGGTGGCAACCAGGTGAGGAGTACAAAGGCAAGTGTGTCTTGCCTACAGTCAAGCATGGGGTGGGAGTGTCATAGCCTGGGGCTCCAAGAGTGCTGCAGGCACTGGGGAGCTACATGTTCATTGAGAGAACCATGAATGCCAACATGTACAGTGACATACTGAAGCAGAGCATGATCTCCTCCTTTCAGAGACTGGGCTCAGGGCAGTATTTCAACATGATAACGACCCCAAACACACCTCCAAGATGGTCACTGCCTTGCTAAAGAAGCTGAGGGTAAAGGTGATGGACTAGCCAAGCATGTCTCCAGACCTAAACCCTATTGAGCATCTGTGGGGCATTCCCAAAGGAAAGGTGGAGAAGCGCAAGGTCTCTAACATCCCCTAGCTTCTTGATGTCGTCATAGAGGAGTGGAAGAGGACTTCAGTGGCAACCTGTGAAGTTCTTGTGAACTCCATTCCCAAAAATGTTAAGGCAGTGCGGTGAAAATAATGGAAGCCACACAAAATATTGACAATTTGGGCCCAATTTGGACATTTTCACTTAGGGTTGTACTCACTTTTGTTGCCAGCGGTTTAGACATTATTGGCTGTGTGCTGAGTTATTTTGAGGGGATAGCAAATGTACACTGTTATACAAGCTGTACACTCACTACTTTACATTGTAGCAAAGTGTAATTTCTTCAGTGTTGTCACATAAAAAGACAGAATTAAATATTTACAAAAATGTGAGGGGTGTACTCACTTTTTTAAGATACTGTAATACAGCCCCAAACCCCCTCCTCACACATAATACAATGGTTTGGTGGTGAATTGGCGCAAGAAGAGGTCTCAAAAAAAAAAAAAAAAAAGTCTGGTCCTAGGGACCCGGGGGAGGGGGAGAAGGGAGAAGGGATACACCAGGGATGGGGGGACCCCCAAACAGTTCAGGGGGTAGCTGTCCACTGTAGCGGCTGCCGGCGGAAGAGACAGAAGAGATCTCTGGGGGGAGACAAGAGGGAAGACAGCGCAGCGCCTTCTAAGTGCAGCAAGATATTTATTGAAGTATGTGCAGCAGTATTACACTCACATTTAGTCGGTGAATAAGATGCAGTTAGTCAAGTAATGTTGATCATCAGGAGCATCACTGGAGCGGGTCCTGGTGGTGGAGGCAGTGGATCCCGGTGAGAGCGGCAGGGGGTTCCTCCGTGTGTACAGGGATGGCCTCGGTGGTGTCCGTGGGCTCCTCGTCAACTGGTGGAACGATGGCACTCGTGGGTCCTGGGATCCTGAAGTCACTCCTGGCGGTGATGCGGGATGCTACGGCGACGCGTTATCGGAGCATGCGCTCCTTCCTCAGGCCGTGGATGCACCATGTTTGGACAGGGTATTTATGCAGTGATAAGGACGGTGGCTCAGGGGAGGCAAAAAGCATGGCTTGAAAGTCTGCAATAGGTGGAATATCGGTGTTTGGCCACTAGGTGGGGTGTGTGGGTACACAAACTGATGTGGTTAAATGCATGGGGAGGGGAATAACAGACCATGTGGGAAACTATAGTGTAATAGGACCGTAGTTGAAAACTGAGAAGGGGGGGGGGTTTGTTTTGGGGGTTTTTTTCACTGGGAGGGATGGAGATGACAAGGGAGGGGGGGGTTTTTGGGGGGATTATGTGTATAAGTGTCACGGATATGTGTTGCTGTATGTATGATGCTATGGGATAAGAATAGGGTACATGGTTTGGGCACGGGGACATATTGGGGGGGGGGAGGGGAAGGACATGTAGGGTGTTGGGGGGGGGTGGAGGAGGAGAAGATGTAAAAAAAAAAAAAAAAAAACGCATGTACAATAACTGGGGATGGTTATGGTTGTAGCTGTTTTGGGGGGGGGGGGGGGGTTTGTGGGGGTTTTTGTTTTCACGGGCAGTTTGATCCAGGGGGGGGGGGAATTGAAAGGGTGGTGTGTTGGCTTAACAAAAAAAAAAAAAAAAACGCACAAATCAATAAATATCAAATCCGAACTTTTGCAACAGGCGATGGGGGGGGAATGGCTGGGGATGGTTTTGGTTGTGGTTGTTTGGGGGGGGGTGGGAAGGGTTGTGGGGGTTTTTTGTTTTCACGGGCGGTTTAATCCGGGGGGGGGGTTGGGTTTAGTGGGGGGTGTGGAAAGAAGGTGGGTGGGGTGCATGGAGAAGCATTACAGTAAGGTGTTGGTTTCTATTTCCTCGTTAAGGCCTCCAGGCGCGAGGGTGTCAAGTGTGTAGATCCAGAACGTTTCTCTGCGACAAAGTCGCTTGTAACGTTCAGTTTGTGGGAATGAGTTGGGGATGGACTCGATGACCCAGACACGCAGACCTGTGGACGATTTCTCATGGTGTTCGGCAAAATGTCTGGGCACACTATGTTTGTCTTTTCCGGCCTCGACTAGGCGGCGGTGTTCGCCAAACCGCTTTCTTAGGGTCCGGATGGTTCTCCCTACATAGAACTGGCCACAAGGGCAGGTGAGGCAGTAGATCACGTATTCGGATGAGCAGTTGTGGAAGTGTTTGATGGTGTATGTTTTGCCTTTTATGTTGAATTCTTTTTGTCCATGTTATATGTGCTTGCAGGTGAGGCAAAGGGCTTTGCGGCATTGATACATCCCAACAAGCGGGATGAGGCATAGGGTGGCTGTGGGGGTTTTTTGTTCTTGTTTTAGTTTGCTCGGTGCTACAAGAGTTTTGATGCTTCTGGCCTTTCGGTAGGATACCTTAGGCTTTGGGGGGATGGTGGATTTTAGGTGGGGATCTTCCAACACCGATATTCCACCTATTGCAGACTTTCAAGCCATGCTTTTTGCCTCCCCTGAGCCACCGTCCTTATCACTGCATAAATACCCTGTCCAAACATGGTGCATCCACGGCCTGAGGAAGGAGCGCATGCTCCGATAACGCGTCGCCGTAGCATCCCGCATCACCCCAGGAGTGACTTCAGGATCCCAGGACCCACGAGTGCCATCGTTCCACCAGTTGACGAGGAGCCCACGGACACCACCGAGGCCATCCCTGTACACACGGAGGAACCCCCTGCCGCTCTCACCGGGATCCACTGCCTCCACCACCAGGACCCGCTCCAGTGATGCTCCTGATGATCAACATTACTTGACTAACTGCATCTTATTCACCGACTAAATGTGAGTGTAATACTGCTGCACATACTTCAATAAATGTCTTGCTGCACTTAGAAGGCGCTGCGCTGTCTTCCCTCTTGTCACACATAATACAGCCTTCCTGTCCTCTCTCCTCACATGCAATACAACCCTGCACTCCCTTACTTAGAATACAGCTTCCTGTCCCCTCTCCTCAAACACAGTACAGCCCCACCCAACCCCCTATTTTTAGATATAATACATCTCCCTGTCCCTCTCTTCACACACAATACAGCCCCCTGCCCTCCACACATAATGCAACCCCTGTTTCCCCTATATTAACACATGATACAGCCCCATGCCCCCTACATTAGCACACAATATAGTACCCCTATCCCTTTCTTACACACAATATTGATCCCTACCACCTCTTCTCCTACAATACAGCCCCCTGCCCCCTTCCTCACACACAGAAAAGCTGTCCCCCTCTTCTCCTCAAACATAAAACAGCCCCCATCTACTCACCTTACACATAAAACAGCCCCTTGTCTGCTCCCCACACTTAATACAGCCCCCGTCCACTTTCCATACACATATTACAGCCCCGGTCCACTTTCCGTAAACATAATACAGCCCCCGTCCACTTTCCGTAAACATAATACAGCCCCCGTCCACTTTCCGTACACATAATCAACCCCGTCCACTTTTCGTACACATAATACAGCCCCCGTCCACTTTCCGTACACATAATACAGCCCCCGTCCACTTTACGTACACATAATACAGCCCCCATCCACTTTACGCACACATAATACAGCCCCCGTCCACTTTAGGTACACATAATACAGCCCCTGTCCACTTTCCGTACACATAATACAGCCCCCGTCCACTTTACATACAAATAATACAGCCCCCATCCACTTTACGTACACATAATACAGCCCCTGTCCACTTTAGGTACACATAATACAGCCCCCGTCCACTTTCCGTACACATATTACAGCCCCCATCCACTTTCCGTACACATTATAGAGCCCCCATCCACTCTCCATACACATAATACAACCCCCATTCACTTTTTGCACACATTTCCGCAAACATAATTCAGACATCTCAAGTCTCCCGCAAGTTGCGGGAGTCTTCCGCATTTCGCCCTGCACTCACAGATACCCGCGAGCACAGGGCGATATCCCGGCAGGGCTGAGGACGGCAGTGACAGAGGCAAGCTCAGCTGTCATGACTGAGAATGGAGCCGCTATTTAAGGTCTGGCTCACAGGCGGACTGATATCAAATGCACTCCGCCTGTGGGAGGAGGAGCTATACAGAGGAAGCACGCGGCTCTGCTCTCTACTGCAGCTGTGTGCTTCCTCTGTATGACTCCTCCTCTCACAGGTGAAGTGCACTTGATATCACTCCGCCTGTGAGCCGGTACTACGGAGGAAATAGCGGCTCCATTCTCACAGTCTTGACAGCTGAGCTTTGACACTGCCGCTCTTAGCCCTGCCGGTATTTCCACAGCATACCACATAGACACATAGACCTGCACCACAGAGCCTAGCATACCACAGAGCCCAGCGTGCGCGGGGGGGGGGGGGGTTTCACCTCCCTGAAATTAGTTTTTGCAGGTTGGGATATCTTATAATTCAGCCCCCATCCACTTTCCGTACACACAACACAGCTCCTACCTGCTACTCCCACATAATGCAGCCCACCTTCCCCCACCACCCTTTTCACATAAAACACAGCCCCCTGCTTCCCCCCCCCCTCTTCACACACAATGCAGCCCACCTGCCTATTTCCCTACACAAAATGCAGCCCCCCCTGCCCCCTCTTTTCACACACAATACAGCCCCCCCTCTCCTCACACACAATGTAGCCCCCTCCTTACAGTAACTCACAGTTACAGATGTAGATAAAGGTGGATGTGGTCACATGTAAAGCAGGAACAGGAACTATTCTTATATACGATTCCCGTTCCTTCCAAAAGGGCAGATTTTTTAGGGTATTTTTTAGGCATTTTATATTTTTAAATGTTCCCTATAACATAGCAAATCTTCACTTTTTGAGTCGAGGTCCACTTTAAAATGTGCTAATTTCCGGAATACAGCGTATTGTGCTTCTGCATCATGCCATTAATTTGAACAATCCCCCGTAAATGAGAATGCATACCTATATCTAACACACCTATGCACATTTATTGTATAATGTGGATTTATGTCAGTGCAACTGCATTTCCTTAATAATTGCCTTGGAATTGATGTGACAAAGAATGCTGAATTAGCTGTGCGGTAAGGAGTATTCATGTTGCCAGTTTTATATTCCTACTTATTCTTTCCAAACCTCTGTCTGAAGTCATTAGCCTGTGCTTTTTATTTTAATTATAACAAGCAATAAAAATCAAATAAATACTTGTAAACTACTAGTTTAGTTATGCTGAAAAGCAGCTTGGATGTTGGCTGTTTTGTGGGCTGTCACATTGATCTTGCAGAGCAACTTATCTTTATTCCAACAAAACAAAAGCACTCACATTCCAGCTCTGCAAGAAGTAATACCATTTCATCATTTCTTCTCAAGGCATAATATATTCATACACTTTATAATGTTTGTTACCTCTTCTCTTAGTCTTACATTCTTTACAGCCTTTTAAAGGCTAATCCAACAGAAAATAGAAAAATTAAAAAAAAAAACATTTTCCCTCTCTAGAATCATCTATTTGGTGAACGTGGGAGGCTCTGGTTATACAACCACTTCACTTGAGTAGACTACAGGGGTAGATGGATAGATCTGGAAAGAAAGGACTTTTCAGCATGGCCAATTTGTCTTATCTGAAATATTTGAATGCTCTATGCTGGCCACAGTAAGATATATTTCTACATGTACATACAGTTTGTAGTAATTACAGTATTACAGTAATGCAAGGACCCATGTGCATGTGTATTATACCCCTCAGCAACCCCCTCCCTAGTATAGACCCCTCAGTATTAGAACCCCCCCCAATAACAGACCCCTTAGTGTTAGAACTCTCCCCAGTACAGAAGTATTAGAACTCCCCCCAGTACACACTGCTCAGTACTGGAACTCTCACCAGTACAGACCCCTCAGTATTATAAATTCCCAAAAATCACATCCAGGATGAAAAATGATTGACACGTATTCATGCTATCCAAAGCCAGTTGACCACTTAAAGGTTAACTCCACTTTTGTAGGAACAAAATAAATAAAAAAAAATAATATAGCATTAACAATTGCTACTGTCAGGGAAGATTTAGTAGAAGACGTGGCAAACATGCCAATATCCAGTATGGTCACGCTAATTCACACATGTGCATTAGCGGGTGTCATGCAGTGGCGAATCTTTGTGCACGACGGCGCATCGCATACACAAAGCACACTAATTGCCAGCGTCCACTGGCCAAAAAGACAGCAGCTCCACTCACAAATTGCTAGATTATCGTCAGCCTTTGTATCCTGTGTTCCTCTTCCTTGTGCTTCTGCTTGATTACCCGTTACCGACCCGGATTACCCCCGGTCTTCTCTCCTGGCTCTGACCCCGGCTTGCTCCACAAACCTGCTCCTGCCTTGTTCCTGATTGATACCCTGTGTTTGACCCTTGGCTTGATCTCAACAATGCTTCTGCTTCAGCTCCTTATTGACCTCCAGTGTTTGACCCTCAGACCTGGCTTCTGCCTTTGCTTCCTGCTCTACCCTTCAGTCAAGATCCGCCAGCACTTCCAGAGAGTTATATGCCTTGGCTACTTCTCTGATTTCGGGTGTCCTTCTATTAGGCAGCTACTCCTTCAGGCAACCTGTGCATCTCTGGGCATAGCACCCTCTGTCACCACCTTCGGGGGTACCCTGCACTTAGCCACAAGGGGAGCCCACTCGTCACCGCAGCCTCCAGTCAGGTACGCGACAGCTACATAAGTCATATTGTAAATTACCTTTAGCTTTCAATCTGCAGCTTATGTATTTTTTGGTGAGATACTCCCAAAGGGAAATCATGTCTAAGTGGTACAGACCCCACCAATTTCCTTATTAGAACCCTGCAAATGCAGCAGCTGTTTGCAAATTATGAACTCACTCTCACTCACTTTGCACATGGACACAAACAGCTACTTCTTTAGAATAACAATAGGTAGAAGTTTGCAACAAAGCTTGATAAAATCCCTACAATGTACATAGATCAACCAGAGAGAAATGTTTTTTTTTTCACTACAGAAGTGAAGGTACTCTTTAATGTGGCTCCCTGGCAAGAACAGGCCCACAATTGTGTGCCCATCCTAATAATTTTTCTCGTAGCCTTTGGGATACTCTTTGCCATGCACATAAGCTTAAATCTGCACACAGCTCTCATCCCCCATAACCCAGAATGTTACCCTTCACAAGGACTTGGATGGTAGGAAAACAACCAGAGAATCATGTCAAGGTCAATAATATAGCAAAAATGACAGATGCCTTGAACAGAAATGTTTTGTATATTCAGACATCACAGTCTATTTATTTGTCACACAATTAAAATACATTTTAATTTCATTTTCCCAAATCTCCTGGACACCAGGTTGACTTAGTTTTGATGAGGTCCCTTGAGTATATTTGCAAAACCCTTGGTGTGATGTTTCTGCTATCTATAATTTTCTTAGTTTGGTTCCTAAAGAAATTACATTACATGGATAGGTGGGAATGAATGGGACCTAGGGAGAAACATAGCCTGAAGTAATGGACATAAACTAGCTACTAGTGCATCAAAATTGTAAAAAAATACTTCAATTATTGAGCATAACTATAAACTATTATTGAGCTGGCTCCAACACTATTAGCTTCCTTTATCCCCAGAGACTCCCTGAACCGCTTTCTCGGTTGTGGACAAGAGGGCACAGCTTTTCTCACATGGTGCACATGTCCAAAAGGACAAAGATTTTGGATTAGAATATTTAATTTTATATACTCCCTCACCCAAATCAACCTATAAGATACAGTATTGAACCTACTTGTCATCATGAACCCTCAGCAACCAGACAGTTCACGCGCACGTGTGCGTGCATTAAGTGGTCTTGGCGCCTTTTTGGCATATAAAAGGTTGACAGATGCACTAGGGCAGCGCTGTCTGATCTGCAGTTTTCCCAGTATCCTGTTCCTGTATCTGTCCTTGATCATATTTAACCCGGCTTACTGACCATCCTGATTCTCTCCATTCCTGACTTCAGCTTGCCTTGTGACCTTGATTTATCTTCTTCTACCTGATTTTCTTTTGCCAACCCTCTGCTGAACTTTGACCATTCTTTGCGTGCTGTCTCTGATATTTTGCATCTCCTGTGTATTACCTGGCTTGTTTGACTCTGCACCCATCCTCACAGATTCCAGCATCTTTCGCATCCCTGCATCCACGGCACACCTGCATCCGCAGCAGACCAGCACCTGTTGCCTCTGCTGCCATCAGTTTCCCCTGTCTGCCAATGGAAAAGCTTGCAGGCACTCCTACCCCGCCACACTCTCGCGGCCGCTGTTGCAAACCTCAGTGGTCCTTGAACCAGGGTGGATGAGAGGCCTTCCTCTGATCGTCAGCCTCTACCAGAAGGTACGTGACACTACTGATAAAGGAGGCACCCAGTCACACCAGGTAGCTGATTGTTTTCATATTTATAGCAACCAGAATCGTTATTGCAAGATCTTGGAAATTTTCTTCCATTGTATTTGAACTAGTTAAAGCCAAACTCTTTTTTAATAAAAATTGAGAAGATCTGGGAACACTAGATACAATATAATTCAGGAGATGTGAGAGACAGATAGATGGGCGACCCCATGGCGACCTACATGCCTTCCCCTCTGCCGCTTTCTTTTCTCTTTTCTTTCTTTTTCTACTTGTTTGATTTTTAAAACCAAATTCTATAGCAGATCTTTTTGAATGTATACATTTTTGTAAATTATATAATAAAGCATTCTGTGGTGCTTCCATGCCCCCTTAGCTGGGGATTGGGATTTCCATTCTGGGGGCTCCTCCATCCCTCATTCTAGAATATCTAGGAGCTTTACTTTAGGAACAAAACTACAAAACTGACAGAAATGTTATCTTATGACTATATTTGTAACACATGGGTTTAAATGTTGAATATTCTCAAGAGAATGTAGTCTTTCTGCATTTGAAAAGTATCTTAAAATTTGTACTTATACATGAAAACTCCTTCTTGATTTAATCTGCAGACAGCTATGGTATTCTCAAAGCTCCTCTCCAGCAATATGCAGTCCCCTTTCACATCAGACCCTCACACCTATTCACAATTATCATCTAAAGCTGTTTTTTCTCAAATAGGTCCACTCTTTTTTTTTAATTTTATCATTTTTATTAATTTTCAATCAAAACATGACAAATAACAAAATATTACATTTTCCATGGAACAGTTACCCTTAATAGAGAAATGATTGAGAAAAAGGGGACAAGCAAATCAAGGGAAAAAAAAACACACCGTGAGTGTTTGCCAACAATATTTTGAATATTGTGCTACAAATTATTCTTATCAGTGAAGAATGGGAATATTAAGCATCGTAAAAGGGAGAAAAAAAAAAAAAAAAGGAAAAATAAACTCAAACCGTATGATAAACATTGTGATATCCTCCTTGTGTCAAAAAAATATTAGGAATACAAATACAAACTTAAAACATCGTGGTAAAATACAACCCCCCCAAAGTGAAAAAAAAAACATAATTAATTCCAATGTGAGGGATAAGTGAAAAAAAAAAAAGCAAATTTTCCCATAATGAGTCTCCTATCATCGTCCACCGGGTTAGAGAGGTACTTATCGTGCCTATCTCTGTGCCTTGGAAAAATGCCTATTGTAATCTGACCCCAAAAAGAAAAAACACAGTTCAGAGTAGGGCCTCCAGGGTAGCCCAACATAAAAATATAATACACTCCGTAGGGAGCCACATTAGATTACTTCCAATTGATAAGCCTCTGTACCAGTGAAATTCACCCTGGGCCTCCATCGATCTCTAGTCTGCTCCTCCCAGTTCTTTAATGTGGCAGTTAACTCCTCCATCTTATAGATCTCATTAACTTTTGAATACCATAATCTACTTCCTGGAGGTTGAGTTTGTCTCCACATGGCTGGAATGCATGCCTTTGCAGCATTAAGAAGTTGGAGTGTCAGGGACATCTTATATCTACGGATTGAGCTTCTCGTGAGGTGGAGGAGACAATACGCTGGATCATCTCCCACCTCAACCGCAGTCAGTTGCTTAATGACTGCCGTGACTTTAATCCAAAAGGGTCGCAGAAGGGGGCAAGTCCAAAAAATATGGAACATTGAACCCACCTCCGACCCACAACGCCAACACTTATCTGAGCAGTCTGCTCCCATCCTATGCAGCAACAAGGGGACTCTGTACCACCTAGTTAATATTTTATATCCCACCTCCTGATATTTGCAATCCAGACAAGATTTATGTACCAGTGTTAGGATCTTATTCTTTTGTGTTTTCGTCAGAGTAATTGCAAGCTCCCACTCCCATTGAGATAGAAACGACAGATGTTGTCCCTCCAGTTCCTCTGTCAACATTGAATAAAATAGGGACAGAGTATGTTTGGGGGGATCCCCTGCTCTACATAAAGATTCAAAACGAGTTAAGGCCCTTGGTATGTAGCCCCTTTGTCCAACAGAGAAGAGAAAATGTCGTAGTTGGTAGATACTCAAGTGGTCCAGGATCTAATCCGGTCCATGCAGCAATCTCCCCATGGGTGGGCACAGGGCCCTGTTGCCATACTTCAAGTAATTGTATCTTTCCAATTTGGGCTAATCCACGTATCTTAGCACTTGTACATCCCGGAGGGAAATCAGGGTTGCCGAGTATAGAGATAAGAGGAGAAGGCGCAGGAGCTATCTTTGGATGTTGTTGGACCCTCTGAGATTCTCGTAAAGTGGCACCTATCGTAGGGTGTGATAAGATAGGGTCCATTGGCGAAAAAGAGGACCAGGGGGCCGGGGGGGGGGGGGTTCAACTGGCCAGTTGCACCTATCTCCAGACCTACCCATCGCTTAGAGGCCAAATTACAATGCCAATTCAAGACACGCACAAGGTGCAAAGCACGATAGTATCGGAGCATATCCGAAAGGCCTACTCCCCCTTCGATTTTGGAAGGGACAAGACTTGAAGCCTGATCCTAGGAGATCTGGAGGCCCATATAAAAGAGCGAAACATTGTCCGGATCTGTTGAAAAAAAGACATAGAGACAACAATCGGTAGTGCCTGCAATAAATACAGTAGTCTGGGCAAGATGTTCATCTTAAGCGCGCTACAGGGTCCAAACCATGTCAGGGTTAATGATTGCCATAAATTAAGGTCCCTCTTCATAATCCCTAACATAGGGATATGATTCTTCCTAAATAAATCAGCTGGATCAGCTGTGATCTGGACCCCCAGATAGGCTAACGATCCCTTAACCCAATGAAACGGGAATGAGACACGTAAAGCATGTTCCTCCTGCAGTGATGTCGATACATTGAGCACTGCCGATTTCGTGAGATTAATCTTGTAATTAGAGATGGTGCCATAGTTATTAATAGCAGCTAGGATGTTTGGAAGTGTTACAATCGGGTTGGTGACGAAAAATAAGAGGTCATCCGCAAAAGCGGCCACCTTGTGCTGATCGTCAGCAACCCGAATGCTTGAAATGTCACTAGATCGACGTATTGATCACAAAAAGGGTTCCAACGTTAAAATAAAAATAAGAGGTGACAGTGGGCATCCCTGCCTGGTGCCATTCGAGATTGGAAAGTAATCTGAGCACCATTCATTTACTCGTACCGCAGCCGATGGTCTAGAGTATAGGGCCTGGATGCATTGCTGCATCCATGGTCCCAGGCCTATATATGACAGGGTGGCTCGGATAAAACTCCAGGCCACCCTGTCAAAGGCCTTCTCCACATCCGTAGATAGTAATACCATCGGAGTATGTTAGACCCGTGCTTCGTGTACCAGATCGATAGTCCTTATAGTGTTATTTCTGAAAAAGAGAGGTTGAAGGATTGTAAGAGGTGCATGAAAGTCAGCCAGCCCCCAGTCTGATGTACTCACCCTCCAGTCTGTCACCAACCAAATAAAACCTGTCTCTTGGTACAAAGAACAGGGGTTTAGTTGACACACATTTGCAAACGCATGTGAAAGCTGCAGAGCCACTTCACGGCACCCTGTTTAAATCTGCAGTCCTACACTCTCAATTTAGTGTCCTCACACTGGAGGCACATGGCCTGCTAATGGGTGAATGGGGGACAGGTGAGAGGGAGACAGCCCAACCTCCCCCAACCCATCCCCATACACGACTGGCTGTTGTCTCAAAGACTCAAATAATTAGGTTATAACCATGGTGCAAACTGGAAAAGACCAGCTGAAAAGCATTACACCTCCATCCCCTTGGTGGATGCAGTATATAGATAGGAAGGGATTTTATGTATGGGGCATGGCCTGTAAAGCACACTGCCTTTGAAATCCCTAATTTCCTTTTTGGGACTTTATATGAGACAAGCAGGTCATGCTATTGGTCTCCATCCCTGTCTACGGAAAACACTAAAGTCAAATCAAAACTGCATCCACCAAAAATGCAGGAAAATCGCACGGTGGGACTTTAATTGAGGCACCAAGCTGTGAGCAAGGCGTCTCCATCCCTTGTTGCTTACACATATTGGACTAGGTGGGACTTTAGATGAGACCCAAGCTGGTGTTGCCCGGCGTCTCCATCCCTATATCAAGAAAAAGAGAGGTTGAAGGATTGTAAGAGGTGCATGAAAGTCAGCCAGCCCCCAGTCTGATGTACTCACCCTCCAGTCTGTCACCAACCAAATAAAACCTGTCTCTTGGTACAAAGAACAGGGGTTTAGTTGACACACATTTGCAAACGCATGTGAAAGCTGCAGAGCCACTTCACGGCACCCTGTTTAAATCTGCAGTCCTACACTCTCAATTTAGTGTCCTCACACTGGAGGCACATGGCCGCTAATGGGTGGATGGGGGACAGGTGAGAGGGAGACAGCCCAACCTCCCCCCAACCCATCCCCATACACGACTGGCTGTAGTCTCAAAGACTCAAATAATTAGGTTATAACCATGGTGCAAAATGGAAATCCCTAATTTTCTTTTTGGGACTTTATATGAGACAACTTTTAAGTCCCACCGTGCGATTTTCGTGCGTTTTTGGTGGATGCAGTTTTGATTTGACCTTAGTGTTTTCCGTAATAGTGTCTCCTAGCCCATGCCATGGGCCGTGTTTTTCGTAATAGTGTCTCCTAGCCCATGCCATACCTCTGATCGTCTTCTGAAACAGGAGGCGATTTAATTCTTCTCTAGCTTGAGTTAAAGGGACAAGTTTTTCTGCAGCTAGGGATAGCTTATGTTGTTTGCTAAGGGATTCTATCCGTGAGAAGAGGACTGTCATTCTACTTTCCTGTTCCTTCTTACGTTAAGCTCCTATTCGCATGAGAACCCCTCGAATTACGCATTTGTGCGCCTCCCAGATTACAGATGGAGACAGTTAGTCATCCGTATTATCTTTAAAATAATTAGAAATCGCAGACTCTATGTCCACTGTGATTTCCGGGAGCTGGAGTAATGACTCATTGAGTCTCCAAGTACATGGTTTTACAAATCCAGATTCCCACGCAATAACTACGTGGACAGGAGCATGGTCTGATATAATAAATGAATCAATATGCAAGGAGATGACCAAGGGGAGGTCACTTTGAGGGAGTAGGATACGATCTATTCGAGTGTAGACGTTGTGGGTCGGAGAAAATTAAGTATAGTGGATATAGTGGATAGTATCACCTGGATGCATCAGTCGCCAAGGATTAGTCAAGTCAAGGAGAGACAGTTCCCGCTGCAGTCGGCGTAGCCCGGTATGGGAGATACATGAACTTCCCCTGGATGAATCCAGGAGGGGTTCCGGTATAAAATTAAAATCTCCACCCATCACGAGGTGCCCTTCTCGAAACACCAAAACTACCGGAACCAATTGCTGCAAATTAGATAAATAATCTGAGTTAGGCAGATAAACACTTAGTAAAGTTACCGTTATCTGACCGACCCTTTCCTTAATCAACAAAAACCTTCCCCCTGGGTCTATCAGCTCCTCTTTAAATAACCAGGGCAAAGATTTGGAGATGAGAATACTCACTCCTTTTGATTTAGGTATTGGTGAGGGAGCATGGTACACCCAGGGGAAATCCCTATTATATAGCCTGGGGATGGCATCTTTCCAAAAGTACGTCTCCTATACAAATGCCATATGTGAATGACTGTGTTTTAAATGTAATAGAAGACGTGACCGTTTCTCTGGGGTGGCTAAACCTCTAACATTAAGGGTATTTACCTTATATCCTGAGACCGCTCATACAGGGCTAGGTGACATGGCTACCCTGGATGGCAAAAAAAAAAAAAAAGAACTCCTCCCTCCCCCCAAACTATATACCAATACAGGTATTACTAAAATTGGTTATACCGTAACCAAGCGCAACCAGATGCTACCTAACTTGGGAAAGGTGATCAGCAAACGCCGTAAGATTAAAAGTGTTCACCGGCAAGCAAAAAATACTAAAAAGAAAAATAAGAAATGAAAAAGAAAAAATAATAAGAAAACGTGACCATAGCATCTTATACGTTTTTAAGCTGGAACCCCCCTGTACAGACATTTAATGCTTCATTCTTAGATAATCTGAAGTGACAATGATATCCCCCTCCCTTAACCTCACCCCCCATTCCCCCAAAAGCAACATCCCTACCTGAAGTTTTCCAGGAATTACAGAAAAAAAGAAAAAGGAAAAAGAAATAACCATTGTAGAGTCCACAAACATCTCAAATCAGTAGATCTTCTTCAAAATTGGGGTGTGTATGGGACTCACACTACCGAATCTCATATCCTCAGTGCGTGACTCCCAACCGACCAGACAGAGCACATTGCCCGCCCGGGGGATGGGGCAGGCCAGGGGTCTCCAACAAAATCCAGGATAGTGTGTCTAGGGATATAGTGAGTAAACAAGAGGATATGAAAATTTTCCAAATGATTTCTATACGTTGTTGTGGGCCATGTCCTCCGCAAGAGTCTCTTCTTCTGATGGACCAGGGCCTTCTCTCCGATGATGTCTGGGCCGTGATATGGGGGATCCCCATGAGATCCGACTCCATGGATTGCTGAGCCAGTTAGGAATTGATATTGGATTGATCTCCAAAAAAGAGAATAGCTCTGGTATCTGTTCATGCCATCTCAAAGCAAATGAGTTTCCATTTCGTGAAACCACCAAGTGAAACGGATGACCCCAATATGTAGCACCCGCCTTTCGAATTTCGACTAGCAATGGTTTTAATGTGGCCCTCATCCGCAGAGTGCAACGTGAAAGATTTGCTAGAAGCCGTATTGGGACTCCTTTAAAGTTCAAAGGACCTTGATTCCATGCATGTCGCATAATATCTTCCTTAAGGGAGTAAAAATGTATTCTGACCAATACATCACATGGGTGGTCTTCTCCTACACTGCGGGGTGCCTGTACTCTATGTACTCTGTCTATTTCGATCTCCTCTGTAGGAGGGCGCTCCAATATTTTATTGAATATCCCCAAAACTGCTGTCTTTAATTCAGGGCCCAAAATTGGGACCCCCCGCAGCCTAATATTATTTCTCCGGCTGCGGTTTTCACTGTCATCCTGTTGAAGTTGCAAAATAGTTAATTGTTTCTGTATGTGGACCTGTGAGTGTTCTATAACACTAACTCTGGATTCCAATATAGATTGGGCCACCCCCACAGCAGCTACTTTATTGTCCATTTGTGTAAATTGTTGTTTTATGGCATTAATTTCAAAAGAAAGATTACTCACAATCGATGCTGCCATCTCATTTATGTCCTGCTTTGTCAGTATTAATGAAAACAGTTCTCTCCATTCTGAAGACTGCGGGTTTTCCAATTGACCAGGGGATGAAAGATTATCCATTGTGTCTGCCTGCGGTTTATCCATTGTGGAGGTCGGCTGTGGGGAGCCTCGAGGAGAAGCAGAGATATCCGTTGGATGGCCCTGTGCCGGTTTAGGGGGCTTTTTCAGCGAGGTATGGACGGTATTGATTGGACGCGGCGGTGCCATCCCATCTGGAGAGGAGGCACGCTGAACTGCGGGACGCCGGAGGAAGTATGTCGCGATGTCCGGTCTCCTACCGGTCTCCAGGGGCTTCGCCGGGTTATCAGGGACTGACATGTGCAGAGGTACAGGGCAGGGTCAGATTCGCTGGCTGCATGAAGCCGGGACACCGCCACAGATCACAGAGCTCCCGAGGAACACAACCCCACGGTGCAACCACCGAGCCACACCCCCCGTGGGTATCATCCCACCTGCAGAGGATGCAGGGCCAGGTCACATCCCCTCTGTGTAGCTCCCGGTCTGCGTCCTCTGCTGGGAAGTACAGTGCATCTAGTGTGGCTGTGCAGCTGATGCGGCTGCAGAAAGGAGAGCTTCCATGTTCTCGCAGCGTGGGGAGAAGGGGGAGGACCGTCCGCCGTGTCCTCCGACAGGTGGTTTTTCAGCTGCCAAGGTATGGCGTCTAGCGTCTAGCGGGGGACAGCAGGCGGGCGTGTAGGCAGGTGGACTTGCAGGCTAGGCATGGAAGGGGCCGGGATCCAGGAGCAGAGGTTGGCTTTCAGGAACTGACATGTGCACAGGTACAGGGCAGGGTCATGTCCGCTGACTGCAATAGGCCGGAGCACCGCTATGGATCACGGAGCTCCCGAGGAACACAACCTTACGACGCCATTACTGAGCCACACCCCAATAGGTCCACTCTTTGTGTCCCTCTCTGGTGCCGCTCTTGCGAATGACAACCAGTGATCCAGTGTTGCAGTCTGCGCCTGTCCTGAGCAGCCACCTTTGGGCAATGTCATCATGCTGTGTTTCTACTGCAGCCTGAAAGAATCCTACCCTTCAGCAAAAAGAAAGTGTCCAGTCCACCCATGCAGCAATGTAAACACTTAAATAAGTACCAAGTAGATAAGAGCCCGGCATATAATGTAACCACAAATTTAGGTATACAGTATATAAAAAGGGTCATTTAGCTTAGTGTTTTCATAACATGGTGCTTAGTTAGAGGAGGGTGGGTGGAGGGTTTTAATGTCCAGAGTTCCACTTTAAAACAGAAAAATGTAAACATGGCCTCCCTGTTTGGGGGCATTCTGTATAATGTTCATGGATGCTCATGGCTCTTTTCTTGCTCACGTGATTTACTCACTGCTCTACCTTAAGGAATATCTCTAATTACAATATTAGGACTGACTATGACTATAGCAGGAACACCATTCCATTTAACACTCAGAAGTAGGAAATGACGGAAGGAAGTAGGAAGGGAGTGGAATCCATATGTGAGCTCAATACACACAGAAGAGGGTAGAACTCCGAGTTTACTAAGTCATATATATTAGTCATTTTAAATCCATCATTGGGGATTGTAAACGTCCCTTTTAAGCGTCATTTTTTATGTGTATGTGTGTACAATCAAGGGTGACAGAGGTGTAGCTTAAATGATGTTGCCAAAAATAATGAACTGACTTGTGTATATACAGATATGTGTTGCCTAAAGGCTGTTAATACATTTACTGCTTCCCAATATACTAATTATTGAGTTTCCCCTTTATTCACACTTTATAAAGGACCAAGTTACAGTGCCCATTCAGATTTAGGTGTTGCATAGTAGAGAAAGAATATTCCATGGCCCGGCCTATAGTCTATAGTCCTGTAATCACTGGAGGAATTTGTCTCAATAGGAGAACAGTTTCTGCAAGCACAAATACTCTCATGTTACCTAAAGCCAAGACTGGACAAACCGTTCCAGTTTACGATGACTGTTTTGTACATTTCTTAGTCTATTGTCTGAATTACTGGAATCTGTGATGAGTTCTATAAGGAACATCTGTTAAGCTTACCTTTGGAGTATTGCATATTCCCTGCTGGAGAGCATTTACACACAACCGATGACTGTTACAATTCATAGAGCTATGTCGTGTCAACATGTGCATTGTGACATTGTATATCACCTTCTCTGGCTATGTCTTTATCCAAAAATACAAAAATTCCCCAGCACCCCAGTTATGGTATATACATTTGAAAATACAAGTAAGAACACAATGCCATGCCAAGACACTTCTATAAAATGTGGTCCCTAAGTTTACACTATCTGAGCTCCCAGCTTGGAACATACAATATACTGTATATGGCAATTTATCTATTTAGAACAGGCTTACATGGAGGTAACCACATTCTCCTTAAATGTTCACAACAGGAGCCAAGATTCACACAAAGCAGCACCCCCAGTGTGTGTCTGTACCAGATTCCACAAAGCAAAAAGTGGCAACCATTCAGATCAATTTAATATTAGCAATCAATGGAAAGGTACAGATGGGTAGGGCAATACAAAAATTCTGTTTTAGCCTAAATAATAAAACAATTTAATTAGGTGTGGCAACTAGCTGGAGAATGTTTGAACTGTTTAGTGTATTCCCCAACTCACATGCACCTACTTATTGCTAGTTACTGTATAAGTTACACTTCTATCAGAGTGTATGGCATTTTATCCATCCATACAAATAGTGTCAGACATCAGACAATGTCAACTAAAATACTACTATTTTTTTATACTATGTACTACTATTACTACTATACTATTATTTTATGCTACATACTACTATTATATACTACAAATATTTAGATCTAATAGATTGGGGAGCACTATTATACAATCTCCAACCAGAACCTGTACCATAGCTAGTAAACATCACATTAATTGACTATATAGAAATGAAAGTAGTACGTTTGGGTGAGCCAAAAAGTAGTAGGTGTGGGTGAGCTAAATACAAACATCTAAGCTCCACCTGGATTTGCAAAATAGAGCACACTCGTTGTAGGATCCTAAAAGACTCTGGGTAAAAACATAAGCTGCATCTAGGCACCTGGAGGTGCTAAAAGGTCCAAGGGTCCCCTAAAGTGAAAATCTGTCCAAAACATTTTTTTCTATTTGACTATATGACAGAGTGTGTAAGGCTTAAAACCTCAAAACTTTACCATTACCTTCTGTCCTGGTGACAACACTGCCATTAGGACAGGAATGTGTGTGAAGGGGGGTTCTTTAGCAGGCACACCACAACAATAAAAAAGCTGTCTGTGTCTGCACTTAACACTACTAAGACAGGAAGTAAAGGAGAATCTCCCACAAACAAAGCTACAACCAGCACCATATCAGCTGGAAACATTTACCTTGTGAATACAGTAATGCAATACATCAGTGATCCCCAACCCCCGGGCCGTGGACCGGTACCGGTCCGTGGATCAGATGGTACCGGTCCGCCCAAAGAACATTACATTATTTGCATTTTAGAAAAAAAAAATCAGAAAAGGGTGGACCCGGGGCGCAGAGCAGTGCGCCCTGAGCCCACCCATTTGTGTGACAATAGCGAATGAATATTCGCTATTGTCACACGGATCCTCCTCCTAGCCAATCAGGAAGTGGGTCCGAGACCCGTTTCCTGATTGGCCAAAAGGCAAACCCATGCCATTGGCCAAGTAGGAGGAGGAGAAGGGAGGACTCGAGGAGACGTGGGGAGACTGAGGAGAAGCCGCCACTGCAAATCAGGTAAGTGCACTGGTCACTGTGCATTGATTGGGGGCACGCTGGTCACTGTGCATTGATTGGGGGCACGCCTTGGCACTCTGCATTTATTGTGAGCACGCTGTGGCACTCTGCATTGATTGTGAGCACGCTGTGGCACTCTGCATTGATTGGGGGCACGATGTGGCACTCTGCATTAATTGGGGGCACGCTGGTCACTCTGCATTGACGCCCCTCAGCGGGCCACAGCAAATTTATCAAACGTTGACCGGTCCACGGCGATAAAAAGGTTGGGGAGCACTGCAATACATGACAAGAATTTGAAATTCCAGTCTTGTGATCCCCACATCACTACCACGCAGTGGGCAACTTGGGCAAGAGCAAACCCTAGCAAGCTATCCACTGTCTGATTAATGCTGTACAGGGGATAATAGGAGACTGATAAAAAACAAAATCAACTACTTACACTAGCTGCATATAACATACTTTTGTACTTTTTTGGCAGATACTTTTTCATTTACACTGGTTGTAAAGGCTAAAGTTTTTTTACCTTCATGCATTCTAAAAAACCTTCAGTGTAAAGCTCCCCCTCAGCCCCCCTAATACTTACCTAAGCCTGATCTCGATCCAGCAATGTGAATGAGACCCGAAGCTCTCCAAGGTCTCTTCCTCCAGATTGGCTGAGATGCAGCAGCAGGAGCCATTCGCTGTCAATCACAGCCAGTGAGGCGGGAGCAGAGCTAAGCCGCGCTCTCTGTGTCTTATGGATGCCAGGACGCAGAGAGCCAGCTCAGGAGTGAGTATGCACAAGTGCCCCTACAGCAAGTGGCTTGCTATGGGGGCACTTGGCAAGGGGAAGGGGCCTAGAGCGCCAGCAAGGGACCCAAGCAGAGGAGAATCAGGTCTGCTCTGTGCAATGGTCTCGTAAGTTCGACATGTTTTTTTTTTTTTTAATAAAAAATTTCCTTTACATCCACTTTAAATCAATGGAAAAGCATTTTCACATGCTTTGGCATAGTAAGCCTTCACTTTTCAACTCACTTACTTCCTTCTATGCCTTTGTGGTAGGAAGTGATAAAAAGTCTCCTTGACAGAACACTAACAGGGGTCTCACCATTCCATATTCTATCCAAGACAAACAAAACGTTTTGGCTCTACATACACTTTAGGCAGGAATTAAGAAACAGTGCTTTTACTTGTCCTGGTACCGCAGGTGGAATGCCTGACAATTATACATAAAATAACATACTGGGCACAGATCTCAGCAGTGGAGCACATTTGGAACCCAGCCAAGCACCACACCCACTGTTTCTCACGACACCAAAACTGACAAGCAAATATCTTGTGCTTATCATCCTGTTCCTTAGAATTTTCAGCTACATGCCAAATATTTGGTAAGCATGCATGAGTAAAAGAAACATAATGCAGGTTTTTAGAACAGCATTTCAGCTTCCTATTTTGGAGCCTTTTACGGCAAGATTTTTTGTAATGCTCCAATAGAGAAATTCTATTTAGATTCCCTAAGGCTGCATTCACATGTCAGCGTATTGATCGCGGGCAGAATCGCCGCGATTCTGCCCGCGATCCGGAAATCATTGCAAATCGCAGGACGCCTGTGCGTTGCCCGTGATTTGCAATAGCACCCCAAACGCTGTGCGATGTTGCCGCCATTTCCGCCTGCCGAATCGCGATAACATTGCGCAAAAAAAATCGCGGGACGCATTACGCTCCAAAGAAGCTCTTGTTTTTTTCTTGGGCGTAATGCGTCCCGCGATTTTTTTAGCGCGATGTTACCGCGATTCGGCAGGCGGAAATCGCACAGCGTTTGGGGTGCTATTGCAAATCACGGGCAACGCACATGCGTCCCGCGATTTGCAATGATTTCCAGATCGCGGGCGGAATCGCGGCGATTCTGCCCGCGATCAATACGCTGACATGTGAATGCAGCCTAATTGTTCATGCTTAAGTATGGCCTAATTTACTAAACCAAAAAAAGGAACAAAGCAAGGATAAACTGTTAAAATGTGTTCACAAGGGCATTAAAAAAAAGCATTTGATTAGCATTATTGAAGCTTTGAGAACGCTTTGCAAAACCAATGCCTGTTCTGTGGTTACATTCACACAGGCAATTATGTATGGACAGAAGATTCCTGCGGCAAGAGTCAGCAGATTTCTGTAGTGGGAATCACAGGTTAATGCATCTGGCAAGCATGTACAAATAAATGATGGTCTGACAGAGGACGCATCTGTCCCCATGTAATCAAATATGGAGCTATTACTTGCAATTAGGGAAGATAATTGACTATAGATGCAATCTTTATGTGTCCAGGGCAAATCCCCAGTCCCTAACTGCAGGTAGTCACTCCATGTGCGATTACATGCAGACAGAGGCAACGGCTGTCAACCGATCATTTCTTAGTACAGGCTTCCTGGTCACAGGAATCCGCGGGTTCTTACCACATGAATCTGATGTCCATTTGTTATTATATGTGTGAACATATTAGCAAATGTTTAGTGCAGACATAAAATGCAAATGCACTCACATTTCTTTTCTTTGCATTGTTTTTGATCTTGCCAGCAAAGTATAGCAGGTAATGGCAACTTGCAAAGTTTGTAGCCACTATTATAATGTAATATTGTACATTTACATCAGTTCCTGCCCTCAAGGAGCATAAAATTAAAGTTCCCTAACTCACATTCATATAGTAGGGCAAATTTACCTACCAGTACCAGCATGCCTTTGGAATGTGTGAGGAAACCCACACATGCACAGGGAGAACATGCAAACTCCAGGCAGATAGCTCCATGATTGGGATTTGAACCTATAACCCTAGTGCTGCTAAGCGGAAAGCCTTTTAACCTCTGTGCTGGCCATTATTCATGCATGTTTGTGTAGCACCCTACAGGTAGGTGCTAGGTAAATGCATAATGGGCCTTGTTTGCCTAACAGCAAGGCCGTGGTTTATTTTTGGACAGGGTGAAAAGATGGTGTACTCGCGCCTAGGTATTTTAGTATGGTATTTTGGGAAGCAGCAAGTAATCAAGAACACTACTATAGTAGTGATCTCATGGGTAAGTAATGGATATAGAAAATACTGCGCTACCCTGGTAGATTTTGGTAATATAAAGTAATGAAAAAGTGCACGTGCAGTCTTGTAAACAATGCTTATATAATAACTTATTGCTGATAGATATGTTATAAAATAATCAATAAATAATTCTGTGAAATACCGTGATGATCTTCTTAAAGTGCACGTGCAAACGTGTAAACCATGGAATATAGTATTATATACTAAATGAAATTGCTTTCAATATATAAAATATACCGCACAGGGTGTCATGGCTCTCAGGTGTGTCTGCTGAGAGGGGAGTCTCCCCACTGGCTCTGTGAGAGGTTTCTCATAGGGCAGTTGAGTAAACCCAATCAGGGACACATTCAGGCTTGTAACTATCCCAGAAGGCAGATTCTGCCGCAGAGGATTCTGGGAGTGGGTATAGGTTTGAGGGGAGTGCATGACTCAGTGTCTTTGGCGGGAGCAGAGTCCCAGGAGGGAGAGTACGGCTGTCTCTCCTCCTGTCAGAGGAAGTGGATGTCTCTGGGTGCTGCCTGAGAATCCAGAGGGTGCTGAGTTGAGCTGAAGGGGATCCGGTGTGCCGAGAACCAGCAGAGAGAGAGAGGGGTCCAGTCCCAGGAAAGCCTACAAAGGTCGTGAGTACTGTGGATTGCCCCTGGGGGTCTACCTAGTGTCAGAGGGGACCACTCCAGAGAAGGTTCTGGGATCCAAAAGTCAGCTAGCAGTAGAGGGGGTACCTAGGTTGAGGACCCTGAAGTAGTAGAGGGGGTACCTGCAGTTTGGGCCCTGAAGAGTCATTGTACAGTGTGGAGTGTACCAGTTGAGAGTTGCAGCAGCACAGGAATTTACAAAGAGCTACCTCAAGCCAGCGCAGGGCTGGTGAGAGCTATTCAGTGACTTTTGAGCAAAGCAGTGTCATGAGTCAAGTGTTCTACAGTCCTGGATCTTCTGGATTAAGGTCGAGGTTCCAGCACAGTTTTCAGTGTTACAGTATATCCAAGCATTAGGAAGCATTGGCTAGCGTCGGCTGGCGTCAAGACAGCGCTGACAGGCATTTTTTTCTAGAGGAGTCCCGAAATTGTACCTAGTTGAGCCAGACGCGCATCCCACTCATTTCCTTCTCCCATCCCCAAAACATAATAAAACACAAACCAAAGATGCCGCAATTGTCATTGTCTCAGTTCTCACACCTGGAGTTACAGCTTAAATGTGCTGGGTACCAGTAACAATGGCAGACCCACCTCAAGCCCTATGCCTGGAAAACCTGCTACATTAGGAAATGAGACAGACCAAAAAAACTGTAGAGAAAATCATATTTTTATTGTAGCTACATTTTTATATGTGGCTGGTATACATTTGTGCACTAAAATGTATGTTTTAAAGCAAAGGACCATTTTTAGGAAATTATGTGAGGATAGAATTTGTTTGTTCATGCACAATTAATGTGTGATCCTACACACATATCCTCCATCACACCAACATGGAGTGTTGCATTCCATTCAACTCCATTCGAAGACACTGGCACCAACCTCCACTGAGGCCCCACCAAAGTATAGAAGCTACTGCCTCTCAAAGTGCTATGAGTAAGCCCTCCAGACTCCTGAGACTTTCTATTATCTTCATGGACACACACAACCACTTTCCAAAGGAGCTGAACTCACACCAACCTTTTACCTGGGCCCACATGATTGGCTAAGTTTCTCAGTTATAATGTCTTCTTCTCCATCAGAGGCATGGGACTGCATTGACTCTTCATATACACCCACTACATAACAGCAGTAACATAATCCATTTTATTAATAAAATCAAATAGACTACATTTACTATTGATGCTTTTTAGATTCACATGAAGGCTTTTTTTTTTTAAAGAGATAACTTTAATATTTAAACCCAAACATTTAAAAATATTTTTTTTGATGAAGTGGAAAACAATACAACTTTTTTCATTAGACCAATCAGCCAGATTTTTATTGCTGTCTGTCGGCTATTTGTCTTCCCACTGGGTAGATTCACACTCTCTACTCTGGGGACCATTGCTCCCAGTGTTGAAAGAGAATTACATTTTTTTTGAGTTGTAGGAATAAACAGAAAATCTTCCCATGGAGAGCTTTTGTGTCTAAAAAATAGGAAATGAGGGGAAATCTCCCCAATGTGACAAACATGGCAAAAAAAAAGTGTGGGTGTTTTATCCATTCCTTGCTTTATCCTAAATTTAAAAAAAAGTGTGTGTTTTAGATGCCCTAAGCAATTAATTAGGTCCCCATGAATGTTTATGATTGCTGACTGTGCAGACTTAGATTTCGGCAGATAAGTAAGGAGCTGGGGTGGGCATAGTTGCCAACATTTAAAAAAAATGTCCAGGGACACTTTGCAGCACAACTATCAATTACCACACCCACTTCCCTGAAGCCCCGCCCATTCTGCATAATTAATCTCTCCTACTTATCAGATTATAGAGTCTACTCAATATAGAGAGAATTACAGGAAATTAAAAAGGGAATTTCAAACTTAAGGTCACAGTAGCAGAGTTGGAATAATTCTCCCATTCAGCTGCACTACTTCTGCCTAACATTTATGGGCAGCCCGATTAACAGGCGCTTCCAGGGACAATATAAATTTCCTGGGACAGGCTCCTATTTGCAGGAACTGTCGCAGGAAAAAAGGGACAGTTGGCAAGTATGGGTGGGGATGTTAGTGTAGCTTAGTTTAGGAAGGTGTGGAGGGGTAGTTAAAGAGTTTCTTTGAAAGGTACAGTTGTACTTTAATTGTTAATATCTCTTAGGTGAAGTAAAGCATAAAAACTAATTAAAATCCACCATGCATTGCTGTAATATCAGCAGAATATATTGCAATTGCTTGGTATGGGTTCCTTCATTTAGCAATTAACACCAAGAATGAGAATGTTTTATTAAAGAAGACCAAAGTGATAGAGAAGGGCTGCAATTACACAACAGTGCCACCTGCTGATTAGGAGATACAGGCTATACAATCTCAATTGTACAATTAGTTTGATAAAATCAGAAGTTCAACTCCTGATTGTGCTTCCAGACAGAGGTTGCTTTTGATAAATCAGCATCTCACTGCATTTTATACAGCTACAGCACTTGGGCTTCACAAAAATGAGTTATTCATTATGTGTACTGTACAGTACATGTTTACTAGCACTGCAAATGACTTGGCAAAGTTTGGCTAATTACTTGAATGATGAGGACTCTGAAGTTCATGTGACAGAGCAGTTCTTAAAATGTAGCCCTGTTCTAATGAAAGGTTAAATAAAACAGCACACAGGGATTAAATGTGGACTTATAGATGCTGCTCTTTCACTAAGTCAACTACAGCAATTTTTCTTCAATGGAACCACATGGTGTATGGTGGAAGAAGGGACACCTCTCCTTTCTACAGAAAAAGGTATTATTGCTAAGTCATAGCAGATATTTTCCAAACATCTCAGTTTGCAATTATGAGCACATCTGACAGTTATAAAAATGTTTATTATTTTTTGGTAGTTAAATCTTACACAGCTTGTTTATTACAGTCACCATTCTTGTCACAAACCAGTTGAAAATTTTTAAAACGAGATTACAGTGACATGCCACTATAGGTTATTTATTTTGTACTTCCTACAAAAAGCTCATATGCATAATCCATATGTAGTGGAATATTTCTCCCTGTTGTTTACATATAGAAAGGAGCATGAGAGGAGAAGACTTCTGCCATCTTGAAACATTCCACTCTAGTTCTGGGCCTATGCAAGGGTAAATAAACCATTTGTCAATTATACAAGGGCCCTCTGACACTTAATAGGGGACCATTAATTATAGAAGTGGGTAGGGTGGATGCTGTCATGTAGACCAGAACCTTTCTCATCTCTATGGCAGGATAGATGTGTAAGGCATTTTGCATTATGCCATAACTATTACTCCTGGTTTATAATATCTTAGCAGTTTCAGGCAGCAAGCACCAACTTCAGTCCCTGTCTGATTAAGCTATGCAGAATCCCTCTCCCATTTACTCTTGATACCATTTGGGCTAGAAGAGAAAAGGAGTATTTTCAGTGTATACTGAAACATGAGGGAGTTTGGGGTATCACAAAGGCTATCTATCTATCTATCTATCTATCTATCTATCTATCTATCTATCTATCTATCTATCTATCTATCTATCTATCTATCTATCTATCTATCTATCTATCTATCTATCTATCTATCTATCTATCTATCTATCTATCTATCTATCTATCTATCTATCTATCTATCTATCTATCTATCTATCTATCTATCTATCGTGACATTGTCTGCCACTTGGCTTATGTAATCATTGTCCGCCACTTGGCTTATGTGCCTTATCACCAATCCAACCCAAGACAAAAAATGGATCAAAAGGCTAATATGCCCTGCATTTAGGTGCACATTCTAACAATAAGAATCTGAAAAAAAAGCATGTTGCCATTAGCAATTCAATTTTTCTAAAGAGTCTGACTGCTTATTAACCTTCCTAGCGGTATTCCCGAGTGTGACTCGGGGTAAGATTTTAGAGCCAAAAGCGGTAACCCCGAGTCACACTCGGGGTAGCGCTAGGAAGATCGCTGGATGCTGGAAGAGGTTTCACTTACCTTTTCTCCGGGATCCAGCGAAGAATGCGGGTGGTGTGTGGCGGAGCTTCCTCCCGATCGTCTGCGAGCCCCGGCTTCCGTCTCCGGCGACGTGACGTCCGCCGGGGGGGTGGAACCAGCGGCAAATTCGAATGTAAAACACACCAAACACACTGATACCGTTCAAAATAAAAAAAAATCACATTACATTGCCCCCCAGTGCCCTTTACTGCAGTTTTACTGTACTTTTTATGTAAATATATGTATGTATATATATATATATATATATATATATATATATATATATATATATATATACTGTATTTTCTGACGCATAAGACTACTTTTGAACCTCAAAAAATTCCCCCAAAAATGGGAGGTCGTCTTATACGCCGAGTATAATATCTCCAAGGTAACCTAAGTATAAAGTATTACTGGTAGATCATGTAATAGGGGGGTCGTCTTATACGCCCAGTCGTCTTATACGCCGGAAAATACGGTATACACATATATATATATATATATATATATATGTATGTATATATATATATATATATATATATATATATATGTATATATATATATATATATATATATATATATATATGTATATATATATATATATATATATATATATATATATATATATATATATATACACATGTATATATATATATATATATATATATATATATATATATATATATATATATATATACACATGTATATATATATATATATATATATATATACATAATTCTTGTATCAAACCAACTGTATATATATTATATATATATATATATATATATATATATATGTATACATAATATATGTATACATACATATATATATATATATAATATATATATAATAAATGTATACAGTTGGTTTGGGCTGCTAATTCACAAGAATTACATGTAAAATAATGGTACCGCTTTCAGCACCTAAAATCCAAAAGAATCATACCGCCAGGAAGGTTAAGGCCATAGAAAAGGTAATGCAGTAAAACAACCAAGCTTATTGGCTGCTTTAGGTTACTGTACTGCTAACTATGCTATTTAAAAGATTTTCAGACCTACAGCTCCATATTTTTTTTGTAACCCATTACAAGAATGCATAGTTAGTAAATTCTTGAAATAACCATTTTCTTATTTCTGGTCTCAGGTTATGGGAGATTTGAGGTTGTTCTCAGGCTGTCATGGCCCAAGGGAAGTCATGCATAATTCATCAGAGCAGTTAGAGGCACTAGCAAAACGTATTAGCTTTGATACCTGTATAAGTATATATAAGTATCCTTTCTTGGAATTTGTTACCTATTCCATCTGCCCATACAGATTGTCTGTCTTTCCCTGTGCCATTCTACCTGGGGCCAGTGTGTTTACATTTATTGCTGTTTTACAAGCTTGCATTTGGCCATGATCTTCCTGCAGACTTGTCTAAGTCTATATTTGGATGTGTTAACTACACACGTTTTAGCAAAGGTCTACACGCTACCTAGTATAAAAACTGAAGTTTGTTGGGAAAAATACTATTGTTTGAGTGGCAGAGTCAAATGCTCGCACTTTGCTATGAGTAAATGTTGTAATGCTTTCATATACATAAATACCCAACACACAGACTGCAGTCTGCATAGAGAAATGTATGCACCTGTGTTCCCCAAGCAGAAGCACAATGACTGTTAATGTGATTACATTTTTTCAACCTTGTAAAAGATTAATGACTTCAAAAGTGCAGTAATACAATATTAAACAGTAGTGCCTTACAAGAGGAGACTGATAAATAGGGAATAAGCTTGGTGGGTTCCTAAGTCATGTATTGCTATCAAAATTACCAAGATCCATAGTACTGCCTAAATTATAAGAAAAAAAAAAAGTAATTTGTTTACATAGTTTTATGTAGTGGGTGCAAATGTTAAAACCAAAAGTGTTGCTCATAGTAACCTTCCTAAAACTGGCTCTGGAGAAATCTGAAGAATAAATCCTTATATATCTGTTTTCTGTAAAGTGCCTCATGTAGGAATAAATTAATTTACAAATAAATAAAAATGAAACTCAATAAAGCAGTATGGATCTATTGTGGAAGAAATGCTCGGTGCACCCAAGCTGAACTAACATTATTGGAGCAATCAACCAATGGTTTCTTACATTCCTTTGTGTTACTCACTCACCTGCCAAGACCACTACATGGAGGTGGTAGTGATAGTGGCATTTTCTATGATTTGCAATAGAAATGCAGGGAGTCCTTATTTTATATTAGCTATTGAGTAACAGTCTGAGGCCCTGCCACTTTGAAAAGGATTCGGAAAAGAGACTGAGGATTCCGAAAAGGTTCAGTTTGAGTTTGGGAAACTCCAGCATGTGTTTTGTGAGCAAAGAAAACTATGTTTAAGTTTTCCCTGGGTTTGGTAGTCCTGGATCAGGACTTGGAGTTTGAGGTTCCAAAGTGTTTTGGGTGGGACAGAACCTTCAAACATGTGTCTGAACTTTGCAAGATACCTGCAAACTGTGTGAGTGCACAGGTGTGCAGGGGCATTATAAGTCAGGTTTGAGATTTGCAGTTGCTGCCGTTTGGAGACAAAGCCCTGTCGGCAGAGCTAGGAGTTCCTGCTGGAGACTGCATCCCTTGTGAGGGGGATTCCCTGCCCAAGGACTGGAAGAGTCTGGTCAGCTACATGGGTCTGAGAGACCAAGAAAGCTGAGGCTGCTAGCGGGTTCAGGGGGCTGGAGGAAATGTGGAAGTCTCCGGAAAGAGAGAGAGAGAGAGCGCAAGCTGGAGGAGCTGGAAAACCCTCAACAGGAGGCGAGGAGTGGTCCCATATATATACATATGGTAGGTGCTTAAACCTAGCGTACTATACCCATAATTTCAGGTCTCAATTTTGCATAAACATTAGATGTATGCCTAAAAAGGTTGAAAATTTTTACATTCTCACTGCCCTGACAGTGAAAAACCCCCTGTGCAGCTTAAAGCTCCAGCCTTATTTTTTTTTTCTAAAAAACACACAAAAAAATGGTCTAATTTTATCTAATACTTTCCAGCACGTGTACTAAATGTAGTTTTTCTTATTGGATTGTACTTTAAAAAACTCACTGTGCTCTCCTTAGCAAGCGCGCTCCCATCTTCAGTGGAGGCATCTAAAGTCCACTCGTTGCTTCTTCCGGGATACGGTGTTGCTGGCTACCCAGCATGCGCCTCCCGATCTTGTGCATGTGCATTGCGTGCAAAGCCCGGCTATGGAAATAGAAGCAGAGGCTGCCCATTGCCTCCTGGGACTGATGACACTCATGCGGCCGGATATGACGTATCTCACAACAGCAACGTACAGGAGAAGAGGACCATTCTGATGGACAAATAAGGTAAACAGTTTTGGAAAGAAAACTTCTGATCAGTAATAGAAATGTCATCACCAACGCAGGGGGGAAAACTTAAATAGTTGGTGGAACTCCGCTTTAAGGTTAAACTGCTTCTCCTCCAATCTAATTGAGTGGCCCTGTGTCTTTCTACACTCTCTGGGACTAAATAGTTTTTTTCCTATGCTGGGATCACCATTGAGATATTTGTATATCGCTATCATATCTCCTCTCAAGCGTCTCTTCTCCAGGGAGAATATACTTAGTGCTTGTTTGCAGGTAAAAAAAATTAGCATTTATTACTTTTTTTCTAAGGTGCCTGCAGAGCATTGCACCTGTGATTAGTAGATCATGGGTGCAATGCAGTGGACTTACAGACTCTCAGGACAGCTGTCTGCCCATACCTCCAATGCTTAAGAGCAGGAAGAACAATGAACTAAGAGAGCGCTCACCAGCGCCCTCACATTTCATTGAAAACAACAAGCCATCAGCTGCAATGGCTGACCGTACTTAAAGTTTTTTCATTCACAGGATTCTTTTAATGAATTACAATACCCTGTGGGAGGAGCCCCACATGGGCGCACTGTTTTAAAATTGTGACAGCAAATGCAAGGTGAAGATCCCTCGCCTGCTTTCAAGTGGGGGGGGGGGGGCAACCGGGGGAGAATGTGCAGATGCTGGAACATGTTCCACCCTAAAAACCGTGAATTAACCTTAAAATGTCATCTTTATATTCTGGAGCCCAAACAAGAGAACAGTTATTTAAAGTAATACTAAAGCCAATTTGTTTTCCATTTTGAATAAAGTAAGAGAGGGTTTTAACCCTAGTTTGTTGTTTTGCAATCTGTGTGCCATTGGGGAGATTTGCCTTCAATTCCTGTTTTATGGTCAAAACAGGAATTAAGAGAATCCCTATTTGTCACCAGGATCACCTGAACCAGTGCTCCTAATGGAAGAAGTCGCCTCCACTACTGATCTGGGGACAATATGAAATTTGGGATATTCTTTTACTTTTACTTCTGGTGATAACCGTAAAGAGGGCAAATTATTGTTATTATTATTCAGGATTTATATAGAAAGAATTAATCAGGGCACAGACAGCAATGAAAACTTGACCGGAGTTCTAACCCCCCTCCTCTATCCAAACCAAAAAAAAAGTTTTGCTTTTAGTTATACTTTGGGCTCAAGAGAACAGCCAGCAGAAGCAGGAATGAAATCTTGACAGTGGGAATATATAGAGACCAATAGAGACCATAGCTGGGGCTATGAAATATACTAGCGTGGCAGAGTGCAATGCAGGCACAGGCCTGGACGTGCCAAGGAAGGAAAGAAATGTTTCTCTGTTTCTCTTCCTTAGCAGCTCAGCTAGGCCACATCAGATGAGGCAGACATAGCTGGTAAAGTGATCTGCCACCAAGTGAGAGGACCTGTACTGTCAGAGCCAGCGTGCATGCAACCTAAAAGCAAGCAGCTTTTTCCAAAGACCCAGCTACTGTAGGGAGCACCTTCCTCAAATGCTACCTGAGTCCTCCAGTTCCAGTAGGGTGGCTTTTTGTCCTTGAGTTTTGGATCCCCCCAGCTTTTTGCCAGTGTTGCTAGAGCTACCCTGAACTTCACTGTGAGGGATTCTGCCTATTAGGATAATGGTAAGTTGCTGTGTTCTTTGCTGTTTTACTAAAGTAAGGATTATACGCTTAGTTTTATCTATTGCTAAGAGAGCTGTCACTCCAAACGCCAGAAATGGTGTACCGGAAGTGATGTATTTGGAATCGGATGTAGCGACTGGAATTCCTGCCTCTGCGTATGTCATTGGAGTGATGTCATCAGGAAGCAGTCCAGGAGCTAGCGGAACGGCTGCGCTCTCAGCAATAGATACAAGCTAGGTTTATCTTGTGCCAGATTAGGGCACTACATAATGTGAGCATTTTTTATGTTTATCCTGAATGTTTAATAATTAAAAACACTGCACAATATAGCACTTTTGTTTCCTTTGGGTGTTCATGTTGTGATGGCTTGGTGGAGGAATTGAGGGAAGTGTATGGTGGAGCAGACATTTTACCAACTGCTGCGGGCCGTGGTGAGAGAAGTGGAGTATCCTGTGGAATGCTAATAATATGCATATTGACCTTTTTAATGAAAGGGGTCCATCCCATTTGGTGAGTGCGCATTGGTGGATGGTCTCACTGGGTAAATGCGAGTGGTTGTGGTCTAAAGTCTTTCACGGGTAAAGATTTTATTTTTATAAACCGATTCACATATTCATGGTTGCACAGGATAGCACATTGATATTGCTTGTACTATTTTTTATTCATCTGTTTGTTGAAGGTTTTATGTGAGGAATTGACACATTTATATTTAGTCAAATGCACTTTAGTAAAATCCTAATATTAGTGCCCTTACTATACCTTTAATTATTGTAGTGCACACACACCAAACAGAGTTGGCAGCTGAATACACTTTCATCTTTTGGCATGGAGGTTTTTCTTTGATTATTATTTTTTTTTATTATTAAGTTACAGTTACTCACTATCCAATCATTTGGTCAAAACCTATTTAGTTATACTTGGTGCCATGATATTTATCACCATATGCCTCTCTACCCTAAACTAATTTCTATTCTCTACTCTAAGTTGAATATCTCCAACCACTATACGAGTCATGCTTACGTTTCCAAGTGGGAGACAGACCTCCAATGCATTAGGGATAGAGCAGTTGTAAATCTGGGCCACAATAGCCTTCTGCTCTAATAATGCGAATACTATCGACAGGGTTGGCACCATCAATAGGCAGGTCAGGAAGCTGCCTCGGGCACCAGGGTGGTGGGGGGGTGTCAAAATCCAGATCCCCAGCCACTCGCTGGGGATTCAGATTTTTAAAATAACTGTCCCTCTAGCAGGCAAACTAAAATGTACACTCTGCGCCCCGTAGGCAGGCTGCTGTCAGCATGAAAGAGCCGGAGAGCAGAAGGCAGACAGGGAAGAGAGTGTGTACCTCTGTCAGAGCGGATCAAATAAGGCAGAGGAAGGCAGAGCAATGGGAAGATTCCCATGTGTACAGGGAGGAGCTAGGGGACCGGCTGTCAGGCAGCATAGAGGTGTGTGCTGGCTGTGCATGCTGAAGTCAGGCCGGTGTAGGAGGAGGAGATCGGGATGGAGGAAGACCCCCGCTCTTTGCAGCTGCCAATGATTCAGGTGTGCTCTTGTTATGCCTGCCCCAATGACAGCTAACCCACCCTGATTGTTGCAGATTCCTCCACTGACATCATCTGGAGGAGGAGAAGCAGGACTGGGAGGAACTGCGGAACTGGTGAGATCTGAGGGGTTGGTAAATCCAAGATGTGTGTGATGGTGGAGGGAAGAGGGTATCTGGTGTGTGTGTTAGGGGAGCTGTGATCAGAGTGAAGAGATCTGAGGGGTGTGATCAGACTAGGAGTATAGGGAGGGGGTGAACAGGATGGGGGTTATCTGGGGGTGTAGTGTAATCAGAGAGGGGGTAACTAGGGGTGTAGTGTAATCAGAGTTGGGGGAATCTAGGGAGGTGTGTTATGGGAGAGGTAGGTGTGTGTGGTGCAGAGTGAAGAGATCTGGGGGGTAATCTGACTGGGGGTATCTGGGGTAGTGGTGATCAGGCTGGGGGATATCTAGGGGTGTGATCAGAGTGGGGGTATCTGGGGAGGTGTGATGGGGGGGGGTATCAGGGGAGGTGTAATCAGGGTTAAGGGGTTATCTAGGGGTGTGAGCAGAGTAGGGGTATGTGAGGAGGTGTGGTTGGGGGGTTATCTAGGGGTGTGATCGGAGTGGGGGTATCTGGGGGTGTAATCAGGGTAGGGGTATCTGGGGGGTGTAATCAGGATGGAGGGGTTATCTAGGGGTGTGAGCAGAGTGGGGGGAATCTGGGGGTGTAATCAGAGTAGGTGTATCTGGAGAGGTGTGCTCAAGGTGGAGGGGTTATCTAGGGGTGTGAGCAGATTGGCGGTATCTGAGGGTGTAATTGGGGTAGGGGTTCCTGTGGAGGTGTGATTGAGGGGGCTATCTAGGGGTGTGATCAGAGTGGGGGTATCTGGGGAGGTGTGATCAGGGTGGAGGGATTATCTAGAGGTGTGATCAGAGTGGGGGGTATCTGGGGGTGTAATCAGGGTAGGGGTATCTAGAGAGGTGTGATCAGGATGAGGGCAGTATATGGGGATATATTCAGGGTGGGCAAATCTGGGGAGGTGTAATCAAAGTGGGAGTATCTGGGGGGGGGGGGGGGGGTTGTGAGAGTTTGCTAATGGGGGGAAAACACCTATTGGAAGTTTTAGTTGGCCTCACCTACCAGCTGCCTGTAGCCAGTGAGGAAAAGCGAGGAATGCATAACCCCCACCCAATTATTACACACTGCCGTTTAGTGGAAGTTCATCACAGCTCCATTTTCAATGGTGCGTGACGTCCTTCATGTTGAACCCCATCACATTATGGGAGCAATATGACAGAGGTACCAGCTTGGTTTTAGCCAGGGAGTAGCAAGAGGATGACAGGCATAGGGATGGAGATGGGTTGGGGGGGAGCGTCAAAATGCATATTCGCCTATGTTGACATAAATCCCTGCACTGGCCCTGACTATCGAGTCTGCGTTCAAGACGGTTACCAGATTGTATCTGGTCCCATCATGTGTAGCCCATCATCAGCCTTCCCATACTGGTCTATACTTTCATGGCTGCGCATCGCTGGGCAATGTTTTACATACCTGGTGGACATGCCCCATGCTCACATGGTTTTGGGCCAAGGTTCTGAAGCTCAATAATTCTTTCTTCGATCACCCTTTCCCTAGAGATCCTTGGTATGTTTTATTACACTTTAAACCCCCTGCTTTTGCTAAATACCAATTCAAATTGGTGACTTACATTTTAATAGGGGCAAAACAGATTGTTGCCACAGCGTGGAAGGAACCATTTGAGGAAATTCGACAGAAGATCAACGGGTTCTTTATTAATGAGAAACTGACTAGTATCCTGCTGAACACGAATAATAAATTCTCCCAGATTTGGGCCCCGTTGATAAAATATACCCATCTGCCACTGTCCATGTAGAGCTTTACCTCATAATAGTCCAGCTGGTTTTGGTGATTTTGGGTATCCTCATGCTCACTCCCCTCACCCCACCTTTCTTTCCTTACTGTGAACATCCATCCTTCTTCTTTCCTTCTTACTTATCTCCTTGTTGCAGATCGTGCTGTTTATTCAGACATGATGTTTTGATCTGCTTATTGTTTCACAGCCTGCGGCAAATTTACCGGACTCCTTGATACCTACTCTAACTTGCAGGCAACAAGCTTTGTTTATCAATATGCTATATATACTGTTGGATATTTTTACATTCTCGGCAGCTATGTTCCAGCTGTCTAATATCTTTTGGCAATTACAAAATGCCCTTTACCACTATGTTTTCAAAAATTTTCAATACACATCTATTGAAAGTGGAACTTGGTGTTATGAACAGGATCGATTATATCTGACAATGGTGATGAGAGTGATGCAATGGTTGTGCCCAGTACTACTCCAAAGGGAAGTAGGCCCCTTTAAAATGAATTCCCTTATCCTTGACAGGTTTTCCACAGCAACAATTACCCATAAACACAGGGTCACAATTGGACTTTGGTGATTAGGCCAAGATATTGCGGGCCTGGCCTGATCATATGGCGTCCTTCCGTTCTGCAGGCAGAACTGGCCAATAATGCCTTACAGGGTTTAAGCAAGAAGGTAATCCTACACAATTCCTAGCAGAAGACCAGGAATCCTTTGACAAGATAGTTAACTGCTTAGGAGTGGTGAATACGCAAGCAGCAATATTAGAGGACCTTAGGGCTCACTTCATTGACAGAGAGTGTGAAAATCTATTCTGCAATGTTCACAGAAACTGCAAGACCTAACAACAAAGATATGCCATAGTGAAAGGGGCTAAGTAGGACAGCCTGGCTGGGGCGAAGTGAATGAAAATCTGAAGGAACATTTTATAGATAGAATTCTGTCAAACATGGTCAGAGAATTCCTGGGACCTGTATACCTGGAACACACTATACTATAGAGGATATGCTACTGGACACATGATCATAGTCTTAGATGATTGGGTTATGTGGTTACCTTCACCTGAAGTTGTAAGCACAGCCCAGCATAACTCCTTCCCCTCCCAGTAAGCTTCAGTTTTGTAGCAAGCAAGGAGTGAGAGGTAAAAACAGAGGAAAGGGACCTGTGTCCAGTTATGTACTCCAAGAAAGGGATTTTATAATTACTTATTAATAATACTTACTTACTTAATAATTACTTTAATAAATTAAAATATTATTTTCTTAATTATACATTACAGGACACAAGATCTTAGTCAACCTAAAAGAGAAATTCCAAAATTATGGAAAAGTTTGGCCAGAAAAGGAATGGCCACATTCCCTTCAGTAATTGTTTTTTTTTTTTTTTTGTTTTTTTGTTTTTTTACAACAATATGTTCACATTGATGGCAATTTGTCAATGATAGAAGAACATACACCATGAAAATATGGCAGTTGTAAACCTTTTAAGAAACTCTTAAATAAGAAGGCTATCTATTTGGCCAAATGCACAGTAATGGGAGGCTTTACTGGTATTCTTGCTTTTGAGATAAAGTTTTTTTTTTTTTTTTTGTGGGGTGGCTGCTGACCCATAGTGGCCAATTGAAAAAGAAAACATAACTCCTGGTGAGACCTAGAGCAAAATGTTCATTCCTGCTTATTTTTACAAGAATTTGGCCACTTACATTGACCTTCACTAAAACTAACGAACAAACGTTTCCTGTCAGATCTGTTATCTTTTGCAGAAGGTAGTAAGAGAAAAAGGGTTGATTTACTAAAAGCAAACATTGTGTTCACTTTGCAAAGGAGTTTTCCCCAGAGCAAAATGAATGTGGTAAAAATTCACTTTACAGACAATACCCAATCTTGAGCAAAGATAATACAAAAAAAAAAAAAAATGCATTTTGCTTGAACATGATTGGATTATGGAAGTTAGCAGAACTTCACTTCATTTCCTAAGTTCTGTAGAATTTCCCTTTCAAAGTGAACAGCTTATTTGCATTTAGTAAATCAACCTCTAAATGTCAATGTATTCTTCTCTCCCAATTTTAACTTTGATATTAAGGCTTAAGTGGAGATAATTCACACACTAATACAATTTTCAGGTACTGAGGAAAATATATGGAAAGGCCAAAGATTGTTGGGGTGCAGCGACCCAGATTTCTGGATTTTCCATGAGGTTAATAAAAAACAAACTTTTTAAACAAACCCTGGTGAAAGCATGGTGGTCTTATATTTTAAGAATAACCTGGGTAAACCAAAGGATGATATGGTACCTGACCCATGAAAAAATGGCAGCAATACTTAGTGACACAACCCCTAAATTCTAGACAATATGGTCCCTCTGGACAGAACATTATCTTCTAAAAAATCTAGTTAGGTCCCCATTGCTTTTATAATGGGATTATCTGAAAGGCCTGCCCACGGCTTGTTGACACTGTGGAGAGCTTGTCCCCTAACATTTTCCTTTTTCTCCTCCCATTTTTTTTCTTTCTTTTTTCTCTCTATACCTTCCCCTTTCTACTTTATTATAGTTCTAATTATGTCACCCAAGTTTCTCCCCCATTTGCTTTACCATGCTTGTTTTTTGACACCAGCAATAATGGCTGCTGACCCTCTGCATTTTTTAATCCTAATTGTTCAGAGATAGAACTTCACTTAGTGATGGTCTCTTACCCTGACTATCGGAGAGGGCTCCATTCAGCCATGTTGGAATTGAATGGTGCTATCAAGCCAGTAAAAAGAATGGTGATAATATTTACTATTCAAGAAAATTGCACTTTTTTTTAAGTTGACATTATAATTTTGAACCCCATATATGGAGATTGATACCGCCTATTTATATCTCTGTACAAACATGCAAATGTAAATTTGTGAAGATTTAGAATGTATGAAGTCCGCATTTCAAACTGTAAATGTTTTTCACATGTATCCAATTTGATTCTTTCTAATAAAATGTTTTTGGAAAATAAAAACGTTGTTGTTATCATTTGGATCCAACCAAACATTAGCCACACAACCTGCAGATTGTGTATTAGCATTGTTATTAGTTTTGGGTTTAAACTGATCCACCAGTTTGGAAAAAGAATTAGCCAAGTCTAAAAATAATAACCCTAAATCATCTGACTCACCATGCATCTGTTAAGGTGCTTAGGATTGTGTAAAATCAATATCAGTAATTGGAAAATCCCTCGGGGCAGGTAGCTCCTAAAAATCTATGTATAGATTTTGTACTGCCAAGAGGTTCTGGCATCTTTTGTTGCCTGGGAGACCCAGAAGTCTGCAGGTGGAGCAACTCTTGCAGTACTTGCCTCCACCTTGCAATGTCCTATTTCAGCTCTGCCTAAGAGGTAACAGCTTGGCAGATTTCCTACGCTCCAGGTGTAGAGAAACTGTAATCAGCATGGTCATTTTGTCCAGCACTGAATTCAATCTGAGCCCTTTGTCTCTCAGACCTTGGACATCAAGTCCACTGGCTCCAGAGTTTGCATTACAAATACTAGTCCTGAAAGTGGCAAAGCAAACAGTCAGCTCAGAAGTGGCAACATCAGTTGGAGAACCAGAAGAAGCTAGGCCTTTGTGGAACATTGGATACCGATTGTAAATTTACCCGCATGAGCCATTCCATACTTGGACCATGCATCACTGCACAAGATAAGTATAAGGGCCCTGTCTGCAGCAGAGGTGCTCGAAGACCTGACATTCCTGCCAGTACTTTGCATGGGCTCAGGAAAGTGCATTGGCACACAGCGGGTGCACAGGACGCACACAGATGCGCATTAGCACACACATGAACACAAATGCATGCTAGAACACCGATCTGCACTGGCGCACAGCTATGCATGCCCCTGGCCCAGTTAGGCACCAAACAGCCTTTATAAGGAGGCCACTCACTCAGGTGTACCCATGTATTTGTGAATATCTGTTATCGATTTGGCTTGCCTCTGGACCTGTCTTCTGCCTGTTTACTGACCTGACCCTGGCTTGTCTAATCATCTTTCTCTGCTCTCATGTGTATGACCCCGGCTATGCTCCTGAATACTCTTGCTCTTGTCCCCACCTGGTACCAGACCTTGGCTTCAAACTGACTATTCACCTGTTCTCTGTTCTGCTTGAAACCTGCTGCTTCTCACGGGTGACACTTGTCTGTAGCCTCCTTTCCAGTGCATCAGCTGTATACCTGGGCATTCCTCTGCCAACATCCCAGTCAAGAACATCTCTGCAAGCACTCCAGCAGGCGACCCGTGCTTCTTTGAGCCTGACTTCTCCTGTTCCACCCTCACAGAAGTCTGGAACTTAGCTGCAAAGGAAGCCCTCTCACTCTATTGGCCTCCAGCACCAGGTACGTGACAATAAGGTTTTACGAAAAGACTCCGGAATGGCCAGAGTTGAACATCAATAAAAAGCTAAGACACTGGCTCTGGAATCCCAAGGCATCCTTGCTTCACTGTTCTCTTTACCAGCTTGTTCAATGAATAAGCAAAGAGTCTTCATGGTAGTTACATAGTTAGTCAGGTTCTATCTAGTTCAATCAAGAAAATAAAAGAAAACCTCTATATACAATATTCTATACCCACCAGTTAATCAAGAGAAAGGCAAAAAAAAAAAAAAAAAAAAAAAAAAGCAATAAAGAATGATCCAATTCATTCGGGTGGGGGGGGGGGGGGGACATTCCTTCCTGAAGCCTATGAGGCAATCAGATATTCCCTCAATCATCTACCCCTGGCATTATTGCCTATAAAAATGAGTATCCAGTTAAATTGTATGCTTTGAGGAATGCATCCAGTTCTTTTTAAAACAATTTCTATTTTATTTATTTCAGGTACTTATATACAATCCACTGAGCTGGCCAGAACAAGTTCTTGATTAAATCAATTTTTTTACATTTTCACAGCTCTTACTGAAAATAAGCCTTTCTGTATATGAAAGTTAAATCTCTTTTCCTCCAGACATAAAGAGTGCCCCCTTGTCCACTGTAATGACCTGAAAGTGAATTATATGTTCACTTTATGGCCTACTTATGTATTTATACATGTTGATCATATCCCCTCCTAATTGCCACTTCTCAAGAGAGAATACATTCAGTTCAGCTAAACTTTCCTCATAGCTGAGCACCTCCTGAGTAGGGTTGATCGAACGGTTCGGGTCGACCATCGGTTCGACCCGAACATTGGGTGTTCGAAATTCGGCCCGTGATTGGCCCAGAAACATCAGTAAAAGCCGATTAGAGTGACTAGGGGGTCCAGAGGCCAATCAGGAGTGAATACGCCCCCCATACGCACCCCAGTATATAACATAGCCCCGCCAAAACTCTAGCACTGTAATACAAAGGCTGTGGAATAGAGTGGAAGCATTTCTGTTACTCCTGCTGCTCCAGTTTCATTTTGCAATTATTAGCGTGAGGAAAGGGATATGCAGTGTAGTTAGGGTACTTTATACCACTATAGTTAGATTCAATAATCTAGTTTTTGTAGGGTAAGTTTTAAGTGTCAGGGTGACCGTAGTGTAGTTTAGGGTGAACTGACTCTGCTATGCCAGGGTGACCGATCTCTTCCATGTCAGTGTGACCGTAGTGTAGTTTAGGGTGAACTGACTGCTATGCCAGGGTGACGAACTCTTCTATGTCAGGGTGACCGTAGTGTAGTATGTAGTTTAGGGTGAACTGACTCTGCTATGCCAGGGTGACCGAACTCTTCTATGTCAGGGTGACCGTAGTGTAGTATGTAGTTTAGGGTGAACTGACTCTGCTATGCCAGGGTGACCAAACTCTTCCATGTCAGGGTGACCGTAGTGTAGTATGTAGTTTAGGGTGAACTGACTCTGCTGTGCCAGGGTGACCCCACTATGCAGATTCTGGGTTAGGGGTATACAAATATACATGTATATATATGTATATATACACACACACACATATATATATATATATACACACACATATATGCATTTATATATAAATTTATATATATATATATATATATATATATATATATATATATATATATACACACACACACATATATATATATATATATATATATATATACACACACACACACATATATATATATATATATATATATATATATATATATACCCCTATACAGAGGTTCAGATGTTATGCCTGCCTCCAAAGACGCCCAAAAAAGGCCCAATAAACGCCTGAAACAAAAACGCCCAGGTGTGAAAGGAGGGTAACACCATCCCTGCGCTACTGAATTTTTAAGAAAAATAATCATTTTTTTTCTGGTTCTGGACATGCTACAGAGCTGAAACTTCACAGGTACACTTTTAGACCCCCTAGACACTAAATCCAAAGAAATCTCTTTTTTTTTTTTTTCAATATTTTTTTCAATAATTTGCTCTCTATCAAAAACGACAATTTGTAAGAACTTTTTTTTGTGTGGTTCATAGTTCCTGGGGCATGACCCAGAACCCTAGGCACTTTTTAGGGGCATTTATTGGGTTTTAGGGCTTCAAAATGGTGTTTTTTGATTCCAGAAGTTCGGGTCCCATTGATTTCAATGGGGTTCTGGAATCCGAACCGAACTTTCGGGAAATTCAGGTGTTCTGGCCGAACCAAACTTTTCAAAAGTTCGATCATCCCTACTCCTGAGCTCCTCCATGTCTCTTATTAGCTTGGTTGCCCTTCTCTAGACTTTATCCAATACTCCGCTATCCTTTTTGTGAATTGGTTTTCTATACATTTGATTTCCATAAAATTATTTGTACAGTGATCCTTTTCCACCATTGACTCCCTCAACTATTCTCCTCCTAGGCGGGTAGTTGCATAGTTGCAGTCCTGGGAAAACAGCAGATGGTTCTGAAGCTGATGTGTTTTTGTTTTATGCATCTGATACATCTCTTCTTATTATTTTATTGGTCCACTGAATCACATGTGGGGGAATGGTAATGAACTTGTGGAGAAGACCATCGGGCCAGAAGACATCAAAAGGGCCAAAAGACTTTCAGGTCTGCCACAGTTCCCTATAAAGCTAAATTACAAGGTATAGGTCATGTCTTCTTACTGCTCCTATATTATATCCTGTGCGTCTATATATATTTTTCATATATATTTTTTATTTCTAACCATACAAATAACTCCTTTTGACACTGCATTGGATGCAGATCACATTTCCAACTGTAGACAATTTTATTTCACAGAATGCCTTTGCTTTCTATAGACAGTGTGTACATTTTAGGATGGCTAGCAAACCTGCATGACTGTTGTTAAATGAAGGTTAACTGACAAATAAAAGTGTTGCTGTGTTTTGCTAGATTAAGCCTAGCTGCAGACAGGAAGACGTCCCAATGTATAAGAAGACACCTACCTTTTGATTGTAACAAAAAAACCCACCACTCTCATACAACTCATCCAGTGGAGTGAAACGGCCTGGTCAGGCTGCATTGATATTTTGCATCTAGTTGGAAAATCTCTAGGGGCATTAGTGAGAGCTTCTGCCTGTCTGAAGTGCTACTTTTTAGGGTTTCCCTAAACGGTCTGATAAATGCTTGCGCTCTGTAAAAGGAGTTGAATTGGGTGTGGGACTGGGTCTTTTACAACCACCTTCATACTATACAAGTAAAAACTAACTGCATGTTTGGTTGCTGAAATGAAACTGCTAAGTGCCATGTAAATTTAGTTAATGAGTACCTTTAGGTTCAGATACATATTTTTACCATTTTCTCAGTTTAGTAGAATAATGTACTGAACAAAAATTATTAAAAAATCAGCCCATTAGAACTCAATGAAAGCACACAATAAAATGTTGCTTATAGTTATAATTACAGATTAAATATACAGTCATGTTATTCTGCTGTTAGCCTAGATTCTTGGCTGTAAGTGGAAAGCCCATATATATAAGTGAGTAAGGGCAGTAGACAGCAGCCGTCCATTAGGGCACATAAAGTGCTGTAAATAATGATGCATCTATACAGGAGCGGGAAGTTCTTTCCAAACAGCATTATTACAGTCAGTGTGTCAGCCATTCCCAGAACTTGCATCTGGTTCTAATGAATGTCCCACAGGGGGTTTAAACACTCAGAGTAATAAAGCTGTTTATAAGGCGCTCCTGTTTGTTGCTTTCGTTGGAGGTGATGGGATCAGCAAATGTAAGGCATGCCATGTGATAATCTGTGCCTGGCCAACTAAGAGACAGGCTTTACCAAAGGAGCAACGGGTGACCAATTCTTTATAAAGGGAGCTTCCTTTCCAAACAGCCTCTTTTAACTATCACATCTGTCTGTCGCTAGCACTAGACTAAACCTTTTTCATCAAGCAGAGTAAACAATGCAAGAATTCAAAGTAAAATATTGCCAGGGGATATCAAGATGCCAGTGGTTAAAGGCATATTGCCATTACCCAGTGTAACCTGCAATTATCATTGATAATCTGGTAGATTTTTTTACTTTAGGATCGCAACAAACTTCAGACTGAACAGCAATCATCAGCATGGGCAGGTTATAATAAAGTGCAATAGTGTTGAATACAATTCCACAATTAATGTTAATAAATAGATAAATATAAAAATATATAAATGTTGATCAAAATTCCTGTGAATAAAAACTTGCAAATATCTTGAAAAATAAATAGTGATTGGTGATAATAAATAGAATATAAATAATAATTAGTATCCTTTAATTGTCCAAAGTTCATACAAAATGCTCGTGTTCAAACTTGATATACAGAATCTCAGTTGTTCCTTGTCCCAAATGAGTAATATGGTCGGGTCACTTACCAGATGGTGTAGGTACTGTATGCCGTACGGCACCAGAACCAATCAGGCTTAATAAGCCCCCTGGGCTCAGCGGATCTCCTCAGGATGTAATCCCATGGGATGGCAACAGTCCCTCAGGCTTCCATAGTAAACAATCCGGTTCAATATGTAGGAGTAAAAAGAGTGCTTCAGATAGTGTAGTATTTTAGAATAAAGGTGCTTTATTTACCCTAATAGGGTTTTCAGGCAATAAATTCAGGCAAATTGTTCCGGGCGTATAACATTGGTGGTCAGCGGTGCGGTGCGGGCTGCACGCCCTCTCGGAGCTAGCTTCCGACATTTCCGGAAGCCGGAACGCAAGCCGGAAGCCGGAAGTCGGAAGCTAGCTCCGAGAGGACGTGCAGCCGGCACCGCACCGCTGACCACCAATGTTATAAGCCCGGAACAATTTTATTGCCTGAAAACCCTATTAGGGTAAATAAAGCACCTTTATTCTAAAATACTACACTATCTGGAGCACTCTTTTTACTCCTACATATTGAACCGGATCGTTTACTATGGAAGCCTGAGGGACTGTTGCCATCCCATGGGATTACATCCTGAGGAGATCCGCTGAGCCCAGGGGGCTTACTAAGCCTGATGGGTTCTGGTGCCGTACGGCATACAGTACCTACACCATCTGGTAAGTGACCCGACCATATTACTCATTTGGGACAAGGAACAACTGAGATTCTGTATATCAAGTTTGAACACGAGCATTTTGTATGAACTTTGGACAATTAAAGGACACTAATTATTATTTATATTCTATTTATTATCACCAATCACTATTTATTTTTCAAGATATTTGCAAGTTTTTATTCACAGGAATTTTGATCAACATTTAAATATTTTTATATTTATCTATTTATTAACATTACTTGTGGAATTGTATTTAACACTATTGCACTTTATTATCACTTGAGAGTTTTTTTAGATTTAACACTAAGCAAGCGCTGTATTTGGTCGCCCAGACCAATCACTCACAACTACCTCACTATTATATACAGCAGCTGCTATTACACTTATTTATTTGTTTTAAAAATATTTATGAATATTATTTATTAACATTAGATTGCACTTTATCTCACTCACCTTTTTCCAGTGGCGCGTGGAAATATACTAGTATATTTTGCACCACCATGGGCATTTAATGTCATGCCAATGGTGTTTCAAAATCAGGAATTATAAAAAGCGGCATGCTTTAAAATCTTAAAATAAAGGTATGCCAGACACAATAAAAACATTTCTGCTCACATGTCCATTTTAATGTGGCATGTAGACATATATTTACTTATTGTTAATGCAGTTGTGTCATTATTGCAGCAAAAAGGTAATTAATTACTTTGTAAGCCTGGAAACATCAAAAACAATTAATATTCAAAATGGGTCTGGATGTTTTTAATATAAAATAATTATGAAAATATAAGTATTGGCTAATATGGTAAAGAAAATTTGTGAAAGTGTACCTAAACCCCAGAAACAACATTTAAAACATGCAAGCTTACCAGTCTTTAGATGTGGTGGCTGCACTAAGTTAAATTTTTCAGGGTTGTTTTTTTTTTTTTACAGATAGATCCTGCCAGTAACACACTTCCCAGAATAGAGTGACAAGGCTCGCTCACTGTACTGTATCTAAAGAGGAGAAGTGTTGTCACCCAAGGACACTCAAAAATGTGTTAGCTATACAGATTACCCCTTCTCCATCTCCCTAACACTGGAGATGTTCTTAAGATCACAGAGGTGAACTCAGTAGGGCTGACAAAATTTAATAACACTACAGGGTACACAGAACAGAGCTGTTTTTGCACTTATTAAACAGATATAACAAAGCACTAAGTGTATATCTCATAGATCAAAAGAAAGCAAATTAGAGGAGTTCATTATTAGGGTTTTACACTTTAAATCAGTTTTCTATTTATATAGAAAAGCAGCAAATGTTTTCAGTGAGGGTTTTATGTCCAGACTACAACCTAATACAGTAAAGGAACACTTTGCATTAGTTGGATTTCTTCATTTGAGGATTGCAATGTGAAACACTTCCTTGCTCATAAACCTTCTTGGTCCAATAAGTTTCCAAGACCTAATGTATGACAGCTGCTGCTTAGGCCAAAGAATACCATTAAGAAGTAGAGCGCTTTAATTACTGGTGCATATATTTTTTTCTCAGTTATTTGATAGTGTGTCTTACCCCTTTATTTACACCTTTAGCAGAGTAACAAGTGTAGTTAATGTGCAGTGGTTAGCCTAGTTGGAATTTAAAGTTTGGACATGTCTCTGTCCTGAAACTACAATGTTCTGTAGTTCTGTTCTGTAGTATGCAGAACCCCCAAAAGGGGCATACAATTCAATGCAAATGTTGCAACCTGGGGTCCCCAGAATTAAAATCTATCTAGCACTCCTGGTTGCTGGTTTGTTGGTTAACTATTGGTACCATGGTGTTGTGGCCAGGAGTCTTCTTTAAAGGGAGTACACACCTCCTCAAAAACATGCTCCTCCTGATTTTGGTGAAGATAGCTAGGACAGAGTTCCTGAGAGGAAGAAGACCTCCACTACCTCCCTGACCCCTGAAGAGGCGAGCAGCAGCGAGCGCAGCATCCTCTGTGCCTCCCAGAGCCTGGACTTCTCCAAGCTCTTCTCTACTGCCGGCACCGACATCAACAGTGACAGTGGCCCGGAGGACAGGCAGACTGGGGGCCCGGAGGATGAGGATGGGCAGGAGGCACAGGCCCATATTTAGGGTGTAACATGTTCTTATTCGGCCCCGCAGTGCGACGGCAGCGTGACATTCTCCCTGCACTAAAAATGAAAATGCTGTTGGATGAAGGTGAATTTAGACATTAGTGAATATTCGGTCTAAACCTGTTCACATTGCAGGATAATCTAGGTTACATGACATTTACAAAACATTCACAGTTGTTTAATCATTTCCTGTAATTTACTATATAATACATGGACCAGGAAAATCCACCTGCACTGAATTTGGTCTCACATTTACTTCTTTAAAAAAATGAACCTATGCAACCTTTTTATATTAAAGAACTGTCTGGTTTTAAAGACCTAAACAGGAAAGCACAAGGAAAAATACACAGCAGAGAAAATGTGTAAATGCATTAAACAGAACAAAAGATAAAACTTAAGGTCTACACTGTTTGAACATTGTAGCCTTGTTCTTATTGTTCTTTAAATTGTGCATTTTGGAATGTGCCTCAAGGCTGTTCTCTTCCTTACCTAGTCAGTTCCATCAAAAAATCATCATTTAAAATTCCAACAAGACACATACCATGGGAACATGGCTTTCACGCACTCATCTCCCTTTATGCCTCAACAGAAACCAAACGATAATTAAAAGTCACTAATAGAAGCTGACATTCTAGCTTATCCTCTTGTACAAATATGATAATAATCTGCATTGTAGGTGGTACATGAAGGCAGTTGTTGGGAGCCTTTGATTTTAGTGATTGCTTTGTTCCTAGTTTAAGAAGAATAAGTACATGAAAGAGAAAATAACACATCCAGACCAATTTCCAGAAGTTCACATGATCGTGTCAGCAACCACAAGAGCAGAATATAAGGTAACAGCGTATGTCAAGTTAGAAGCAGTAGTGTAGAACAGTTTAAAAGAAAACCTCACAACTTTACATGAGGACACAAGACAAGAAGGTTACATTTTCACCTTTCAGAGTGGTGCATCTATGTTGTGGTAACCAGCAAATCACATCTTCCATAAAACTAAAACAATCCACACTGCAACTGCGCCAACTAGGTTCACATTTGAGCTTGTGTTTGTACATGTGTTTTTTGGGCATTTTCAGATATGAGAGTTTTTGTTTTAGCTACTTACTAGGAGAAGAAAGAGCAATAAATCTCACAAAAAAGCATCATTTTGTGTTTTCAGGCAGTCCAGTTAAAGCCTAAAGGGACCAAAAACGTGTGACTCTTCACAAAAAGTGAATGTAGCTTGAAGCTCAACTTTAGATAGTGTTTTTTAAATTCCCCCCCGCATAAAATATTGATAAATAAATAAAAAGATGATCAGCACCTCCAAGTATGCATAAAATTCCAGACTTTACTCCATCAGTTAAAAGCACTACAATCATTACAAACTTCATTACAAAGTGAAAATGTGTTTTGGCCCATTGAGTTTGAATTAGGGATAGACCGATTATCGGCAAGGCCGATATATCGGGGGCCGATATGCACTTTCCCTGATATATCGGTGTCGGCCCCAGAACTGGCCGATATTGCCGATCTTTTTGTGACATCATTCTGCCTTCTTGGGCCGCCTCCCTCTCCTTGGACAGCCTCGTATGGAGTCGAGACTAGTCTTGTGGGAGTGTATCACAGCCACCCACAGCAGCCCAGTGCCAGCCAGCCACCCACATCCACAAGCCCTGTACCAGCCAGCCAGCCACAGGCACTGTACCAGCGAGCCAACCAGCCACTCAAAGACCCTGTACCAGCCAGCCAGACATCCACCCACCCACAAGCCCTGTACCTGCCAGATGCAGGCACTGTACCAGCCAGCCACACACAGGCCCTGTACCAGCCACCCACCCACAGCCCCAGGGTGCCAGCCAGCCACCCACCGCAGGTTGCCAGACAGCCAGCCACCCACAGACAGTGTGTCAGCCAGCCACCCGCAGGCCCTGTACCAGCCAGCCCAAGGCACTGTACCAGCCAGCCACCCACAGGCCCTGTACCAGCCAGCCAACCACAGCCCCTGTGCCAGCAAGCCACCTACCACAGGGTGCCAGCCAGCCACCCACCACGGGGTGCCAGCCAGCCATCCACCACAGGGTGCCAGACAGCCAGACACCCACCACAGGGTGCCAAACAGCTAGCCACCCACCACAGGGTGCCAGCCAGCCAGCCATCCACCACAAGGTGCCAGCAAGCCAGCCACCCACCACAGTGTGCCAACAAACCACCCATCCACCACAGGGTGCCAGCAAGCCAGCCATTAAGCATTAAACAAAAATTAACATGTTCAGTACCAGATTTGTGTCAAAAATTATCTTTATTTTTCAAAACTTTAAATGTACAAAATATCGGCCTATATCAGCCGATACCGATACGTTGTGACCAAAATATCGGAATCGGTATTGGCCCTGAAAAACCATATCGGTCTATCCCTAGTTTGAATGGCTGTTAAAGATTCAATGGGTTTGAAACACACTATCCACTTGGAGTGCAGTGCACTGGTTTGTAATGATTTTAACTTATGGAATGCTTGAGGTGATTTTAGCCATTTCAGTGCACTTTAACAAAGACAATGGAATATTGTCGGTGATACTTTTCTAATTTGCGCTAACTTCAAATTTTTCAGGACAAGCTTGAGGTGTGTACTCCCTGTGTCAGGATAGGCATGCCAGTAGACAAAATGGCTTCTCTGGGCAGACTTCTGCGCATCTTCACAGGCTAGCGCCTGCTCCTTTTGCTACTGCTCCTCTGATCGGCTCCTGAACCAGGTTTTAGCTTGACTATGCTCTTGCCTGTGCCTCTGTAACTGATCTCTCTTGCCAGTGTATGACCTAGCCTGCCTTACTCTGTTATTCCTCCTGTTGTCACCAGTATCAGCCTGCCATCCAGCTGTGTCTGCTTATCTATTGTCTTTTACCAGTACATGCCTCGCTTGTTTCGGTTTGCTGCTGCTCAGTTGCCACCCAGCCTTCCTGCTTCACTGAATACCACTGATGACTACCCCTGCCTGGCTTGGAACCTGCTCTGCTTGCAAAAATTGCAGGCACTCATGCCACTCTGCACTCCTGCACCTTCCCTTCACACTATCAGGGGCCCTGAGCAGGAGGTGTAATAGGGGCCTTCCTCATCATATCAGGATCTGCTACCAGGTACGTGATACCCTGCTTCTAAGGTGCAAGCAGGACTAAAACACAAATTTTTAGCAAAAGGTTAAGTAAGACAATCACTGAAAAAATAAACATAGGCCTGCACAGTTATAGGAATTAAATGATAATCAGTAGTTCTGCTAGTTGGGACAGTGGCGGCTGAAATCAGCACCTTCCGACAGGTGTGCTAATAAAAATTGCAATCTGCAGCACTGCTGTCACTGCTTTTTTTTAAAGGCTTCCTTTTATTCCCTTCCCGTCCCTAGGAAGTACCCCCCAAGACCTTGGGAACATACAGTTAGACTAGAATCATGGCAGCAGCTATAGCTATGATCCTGGTATCAGGGGCCTCCTCCCACCACTGTTCCCAAGTTTTCCTGTTTCACCGTGGAGCCTAGGACAGCTACACTCTTGGTTTGATCGGCTGCCTTGGAGGGCAGAGGAAAGATCAGGGGTCTCTTGTGAAAAGCAATCCCTTGTTATGGAAATAAAGTTGAATAAAAAATTTAAGAATCAGTCTTAAAAAAATGTATATTTAAATTTGAAGAAAATGTAAAGTATCCCCCCCCCCCCCCATGCTCATGTTCAAATGCAAACGTGGATGTTGGTCCCAAACGTATATATGTATATGGCAATTGCACTACACATGTGAGGTATCAACACAAACTTCAGAGTGAGAGCAATACCTTTAGCACCAGAACTCACTCATGTTTAACTTTAAACTGGTAACCTGAAAAGGCTTTTAAAGGAACACCTATGGAGATTTTTGATATGATATTGTGTTTGTGTGCATTAAAATACTTTTAAATATATTTTTTCATGAAAATTTGCATTTGATAAATGGCTGTGCAGGAGTTTGGCAACATAAAAAATTGCAACAATCATCATTTTATTCTCAAGGGCCTCTGCTTTCAGAAAATACCTTATATTTGGCATTGGGGGTAATGTTATTTTAAAGAGGTTGTAAACCCAAAAATGTTATTTTATTTTTTTTCAACCTGAAAGAGAAACACATAATGAGCTAGTATGCATCGCATACTAGCTCATTATGAAATACTTACCTTAGAACGAGCCCCCGCCGTGCCGTCCGCTTACCTCTATGACGGGCGACATGTTCAGTCGCCCGTCTTCCGGGATCGCGGCATCCGGCCATCTGATTGGCCGAAACCGTGGTGACGTCACTCCCGCGCACGCGCGCTGGAGCCGACGGTCACTGCATGGGGCTCTGAAGGAACGGCACCAGCGTCCTTTCCTTCAGAGCGCATGCGCCAGTGACGTCACTGGCTGCATGTAAGGTAAATATCTCCTAAACGGTACAGGTTTAGGAGATATTTACAATACCTTTAGCTAAGCCTTATCATAGGCTTAACTATAGGTAAAAGTTGCAGAGGAGGGTTTACTTCCTCTTTAAAGCAAAAAATTTAAGTATATATGAAATAGTGTAATAGGTGCGCTGATAAACGTTAAAGCTGCAACCAAGATTTTTATACCTAATATGGAAAATTGTAAATGTTAAAATTATATGGTGCGCTATAACTTGGAAAATGTGTCTGGTAACAAATCCAAACAAATTATGTGAAAATGTATAAATGAATATACATTCTTATATACAAGGTGAATTTGTGAATATTTGAATAATGAACAATAAAACAATAAACAATATTCCAATGTGCTGAAACAAATGTGCAACTCAAATCAAATTCCTCCATCGTGCTTCCCCGCAAATTAAATGTAGGATCCAAGTGTTGGAAATCAAAATGGTGCTCTTTTCAAATTCAAAATAAATATATGTGACTTCCACCTCCTTAAGGGTTTCCTCCTTACCCGACAGATGAAAGTAAGGTGCAAATAACTCCAAATAAAATCCTTGTGTGAGAAAGGGGTCGCCAATACTCCAGAAACCCCCAGTGATAAGGACAAAAAATATAAGCCTCTTACCAGAGCAAAATGTTACTGCGCTTGAAATATATCCCTCTAGGGTTTTCCTTTCTTCAACACCAACAGATTAGATTGTGAATGATCTCAATACACGAACCGATGTGGCTGTAGCACTTCTCTGTAACTAGTAAACACAGCGCTATCCGCTTGCATGGTTAATTACCAACTCAACAGCAAACTGGACATAAGCAGGTATACAAGGGGTGATGTTGTTGCGGCGTTCCTGCGAGCTTCACTTCACTAACCCAGCTTCTAGGAGGGATACCGGCAATAATTTGTTTGGATTTGCACCATACACATTTTCCAAGTTATGGCGCACCATATAATTTTAACATTTACAAGTTTTTATATATGTTTGAAAAATTCCAAAATTGCCCCGGATGGCAAGTGGTTAAAAAAATAGTGGGCTTTTGTTTCAGGGGTGGTATTTTGGGGCTTTCATTTCTTTTGTGTGTTTTTTTTGTTGTATGTTGATAGACCCTTTGTTTAAGTTTGGGGCTCTCAAATTGGAGTGATCACTTGTTAACCTCTTTGCGTCAGTGCCTCTCAGCCCTTTAAGAGGTTTATGATGCTGGGAGGTGGGGCGGGGCTTATGATAACGCCAAGTTTTCGGTTAACCGCCAGTAACTGTGCTTGGAGTGCGCAGTGTGTGCGCTTTCGGCATAGCGGTTAATGACTCAGTTTTAGAGCTGCCTTTTGTTCACAAGCACACAACTACATTGTTTGAAAGGAAAAAAATAAAAGTGCAACAACAGTGTGCATCTAAACCTCATCACAGTATATCATTCGTGTTCACCGTATTCTGCTATCCCAATAGATAAAATAAAAGTTAGTTTTATTATCCCAGATTAAAACTATACCACTTCTAGCCAGTTTTGCACTGCTGTATGTTTAGCAGTATAATAATTCTTCCAGTGAAACCCCACCCTGTGCTTCTTGTCACTGTTAAATTTGAACCTAGCTTTGGTCATTAAAACATTTCTGCTGCTGGTCAATTTTAAACTACTATATTTTCTGTTGTGTTCTAATTTTTGCAGTATAACACCTGCCCATACTCTTTGTCTATAGTACATTTTGGCCTATTATCCCTGATTAAAATTGTCCTGCTACTGGCCTAGTTTACACTCCTCTGCAGCATCTTGATTCTTGCAGTTACTTACCTCTACTCTTTTTTTCTAGTACAATACATTTTGACTATTCTCTCTTATTACAAATGTCCTGCTGTTAGCCAAATTTACACTGCTGTATTATCTGCAGGCTCTTAAAGTAGAAGTCCACCCTAACACTAAAATCTCTAAATCTACAGGCATCCACAAACTAAGACTAACTATAAACTATCTAACTCTGTAAAGAAGAAATCGCTATACATACCATTTTTGAAGACGCTCCGGTCTCCAGCACTGGAAGCTCTGCAGAGGAGACAGCAGACAAAGGCTGTGAAATGAATGGGAAGTGACATCACCCATAGAGTTACTATAGGTTTTTCGTTGTCAGCTACCTTCTCTGCACCCGCCTCCACAGCGAAGCCGTGGCTGACAGCTCAGTGTGGGACCAGACCAGAGGGGCTTCAAAAAAGGTAAGTATACTGATTTCTTCTATACAGGGCTAGATAGGGTAGTCTTAGATCATGGATGCCTGTAGATCTGAAGATCTAGTGTTAGGGTGGGCTTCCACTTTAATTCTTAATGAGAGATTAATAGAAATTGGCCAGCAGTAGGGCAGTTTTGCATCAGAGAAAAAAGAGACAACCACAGTGTACCACTAGGGTCAATGGAATTCTACTAGCGTTTTTGTAAAAAAAGCATGTGTTGCTGTTAAGACTACATGAAAAAATTTCTGATCTCCAAATAAAATTCATCAGGCTAGGTGGGCTGCTGTATGTAAGCAAAGCTAATTTTAGAAGAAAATAAATATCTCCAAAGCCAAATAGGTGCTGCCAGTGTTGCTAAAACTGTCTAAGGGCTCTTTCACACGGCCGCTCCGCTTGTCCGCAAATCATCCTATTTTTTTGCGGATGATTTGCGGACATAATGTAAGTGAATGGCACTGCGGATGTCAGCGGAATACCATCCGCTGACATCCGATTTTCCTCCTTTCAGTTCTGTTCCGTTTTTTGGAACGGAACAGAACCCTATTTTTTCATCCGTGTAAAAAACGGAAAGGAAGGAAAATCGGATGTCAACGGTGTCATCCGCTATGCCATATACTTACATTATGTCCGCATATCATCCGCAAATGGATGGGATGATATGCGGGCACACGGAGCGGATGACACAAATGTCATCCACTCCATGAAAAAAAAAAGTCCCGCAGCGGACTAAAGCAGCGGAGCGGCCGTCTGAAAGAGCCCTAAGGAAATTGTGTTGATCCATATCACCATGTACAGTTAAGGTACCCCCCAAATATTTTATTGTAAATATTTGTCTATTTTCAATAAGCTGCATTATAAAACCTTTCCCCATTGTACATTTTTTTTGTTTGTTTTTTTTTTTGCATTAATACATAAGTCTTGTGTAGTGCCCAGCTTTCTATGCCTTTTTTGACATTAGCCCTTATAACTCCCAGAATTTAGATTCAACCCCCGTAGACTTCAATGAGAGTAACTGTGATCACAGAATTTCAAACAGGAGATTCACCAAACCCATAGCAAATTGAACTTGGGTAGATTCGCCCAAATTCTTTCTCCAGGGTGACAACACTGAGTCGCTGTGACAGGATGCTGTTTCTTCATGCTTTATTATACACTGCCTGGCCAAAAAAAGTTGCAACCTGAAATTAACTAAGCAGCTAACTAAATTAAGCATGCTTTTTTTTTTTGGTGGCGACTTTTTTTTTGGCCAGGCAGTGTAGTTCTGAGGTGCTGGTTTAGAGGAAAGGGTGACAATACTGTGAGAAATTGTTTAGGCAGCGGACAGCATTGTCCCTCGAAAACAGAAAGTAGAGTTTCTGTGATTTTACTGGAAAGCTCAATGTTTTTTCATATACAACCCAAATTCCAAAAATGTTGGGATGCCTTGTAAAATCTACATAAACACAGAATGCAATGATCTCATAAACGCGTATTATATTCACAATATATAATTAAAAAAAACATATCAAAAGTTTAAATTGAGAAAATGTACCATTTTAAGAAAAAAATAAGGTAATTTTGAAATTGATGGCAGCAACATGTTTCAAAAAAGTAGGGACAGGGCAGCAAAAAGCTAGCAAAGTACTGTAAGTAGTACTATCAAGGAAAACCTGTAATAACATTTTGCAACTAATAAGGTTCAAGTGATTGGATACTGTATACTGTAAATAGATCATCTTAGAAAGTCAGAGTGTCTTATAAGTAAATATGGGCAGAGGTTCACCAATCTGTGAAAAGCTACATCTAAAAATTGCCAAACAATTTTAGAATAATGTTCTATACTGTAAAATTACAAAGACTCAACATATATAATCATCTACAGTACAAAATATCATCAAAAGATTAATAGAATCTAGAACAATTTCTGTATGCAAGGAACAAAGCCAAAATGCAATATTGGATGCCCTTGATCTTCTGGCTCTCAGACGGCACTGCATTAGAAATAAGCATGATTCTGTGATGGGCATCATTGCATGGGCTCAAAGATACTTCCTAAAATCACTGTCTGTGAACACAGTGCACCATGCCATCCAAAAAGTTCTATCATGCAAATAAGAATATCTAAACATGATCCACAAATACTGGTATTTTCTTTGTGCCAAAGCTCACTTAAAATGGTCTGTTGCAAAGTGGAAAACTGTTCTGTGGTCAGAAAAATCTAAATTTGGCATTCGTTTTGGCAACCATGTGTGCGCGTCGTTTTGACAAAGGAGGAGAGGGACCTTCTGGCTTGTTATCAGCACTAATTTCAAAACCTGCATCTCTGATGGTATAGGGGTGATTAGTGCCTATAAAATGGGCAGCTTGCACATCTGGAAAGGTACTGTCAAACCTGAAAGATATATCCAGGTTTTAGGACAGCATATGCTGCTGTCCAGACAATGTGTTTTTATTTCCAGAGAAGGCCTTGCACTTTTCAGCAGGAAAATGCCTTACCACAAACTGCATCTATGACAACAGCATGGCTTCATAGTAGAAGAGTTTAGATGGTTAACTGGCCTGGTTGTAGACCAGACCTTTTACCAATTGAATATACGGTATTTAAAGCATCTTGAAAGGAAAAATATGACAAAGAAGACTCAGGACTGTTGAGCAGTTAGAATCCTATATCAGGCAAGAATGTGGCAGCATTCCTCTCCCAAAACTTCAGCAACTGGCCTCCTCAGTTTACAGACACTTATAGAGTGTTGTTAAAAGAAGAGGGATGCTACACTGTGTGAAGAGGGATGCTACACGGCCCTGTCCCAAATTTTTTGAGACTTATTTTTTTTTATCACTTCAATACTGGACACTTTCACCCTCTTACTGCCCAGGCCAATTTCCAGATTTCAGCAGTGTCAAACTTTGAATGCCAATTACCCAGTCATGCAACCCTGTACCCAAATGACATATTTATCATTTTTTGAGACAGATAGATCTTTCTTTTGATGGTATTTAATCACCACTGCTTTTGTCTTTTTTTTTGCTATATAAATAAAAAGACAGAATATTTTGAAAAAAAAAAACAAACAAGTTTTTCTTAGTTTCTGTTATACGATTTTGCAAATAAATAATATTTCCTTATAAATGTAGGCCAAAATGTATTCTACTACATTTCTTTAGTAAACATAACCCAAATCGGTGTACATTATTTACCCATTTACTTTGTATGAAATTTGAGTCTACAATATATGGTATATACTGTATATTTGAAAATTAATCAATCCTGATGTACTGATGACCTATTTCATTTCTTGAAGCCATTAAATGCTAGAACAGTACAAATACCCCCCTTTTTGGAAATTAGACACCCTAAGGTATTTAGTAAGAGGCATAGTGAGTTTTTTGAAGTTGTAATTTTTTGTTACATTTTTTTTTTAAATTAATAAATTAAATATTTTTTCCACAATTCTTTTTGTACATACTATCACCGGAGCAGTATAGCATCACCATATGACTGTTGTGGTGGTGATAAGGGATACTGACTGGTGACAGTATGTAAAAAAACACATTTTTATCATTTTTTATTTGTTTGACAATTTTATTAAATTTTTTACATACTGTGGCAGGAGCAGTACAATGTCACCATAGTGGCAGTATACTGCTCTGGGGAGGTGATCAGAATTTTTAATTTTTTTTTTCTACACTATGATTGCTTATTACAGTGATTATCACAAGCAATCATGTTAATGAATGCCATCCATTTATGTGCCATTGCGTCCAAATGCGATAGCTGTGATTGGCCACAGCTATCACATGGAACTAGTGCCAAAAACAATGCATGTAAGGATTTATGTATTAAAGTGCAGAAAATATGTGACAAATCTATAACTTTGGAGAAAAAGGAGCTGCTAGCATTCCTAATATACAGTATGATCAGCGTATAAATGAACTGTCACAACATATTTAAACATCAAACCATAAGATGAGTAAAATTACATAAATTACTATTAGAAGTTACTATAAGAACTAACCCCTATTGAGCATCTGTGGGGCATCCTCAAACGGAAGGCGGAGGAGCCCAAGGTCTCTAACATCCACCACCTCCCTGATGTCCTCATGAAGGAGTGGAAGAGGACTCCAGTGGCAACCTGTGAAGCTTGGGTGATGTCGGGATTCGAAACCGTGACCAGTCACATCCCAGGCGGTAGCCCTGCTTAATAGGCTACCGTCCTCTCTGGACATTCTTCCCTGAAGCCTATTATTTCAACCTTAGTCTTGCCAAGCCTTGCTCGTCACCCTTGATTCCCCACACCTGGTACTTCCCTATATAAGTCCAGCCCCTTGCACTCAAGCTTGCTGATTATTGAGCTCCTGAGCCTTGATCAAGCTTCTCCTCATCTGCTGCTATTATCTACTACCACAAATCCACTGCTGACTAGGGATGATCGAACGTTTGAAAAGTTCGGTTCAGCCAGAACATCCGAACTTCCCGAAAGTTCGGCCTGGATTTCAGAACCCCATTGAAATCAATGGGACCCGAACTTCGGTAATCAAAAAACACCATTTTGAAGCCCCAAAACCCAATAAATGCCCCTAAAAAGTGCCTAGGGTTCTGGGTCATGCCCCATTAACTATTAATCACACAAAAAAAAGTTCTTAAAAATTGTCATTTTTGATAAAAAAGCCAATTATTGAAAAAAAAAAAAAAAAAAGAGAGAGATTTTTTGATTTTGACTTTGGATTTAGTATCTGGGGGGTCTAAAATCTGTTCATGTGAAGTTACAGCTCTGTAGCATGTCCAGAACCATGAAAAAAAAAAAAGATAATTTTTCAGTAGAACAGGGATGTGGTTCGGGAGCCTCCTTTAACTTTAACACCTATATGATCTTTTTTTCTGGTTCTGGACATGCTACAGAGCTGAAACTTCACAGGTACACCTTTTAGACCCCCCAGACACAAAATCACACAAAAAAGTTCTTAAAAATTGTCATTTTTGATAAAAAAGCCAATTATTGAAAAATTTAAAAAAAAAAAGAGAGATTTTTTGATTTTTACTTTGGATTTAGTATCTGTGGGGTCTAAAAGGTGTACATGTGAAGTTTCAGCTCTGTAGCATGTCCAGAACCATGAAAAAAAAAAAGATAAATTTTCAGTAGAACTGGGATGTGGGTCGGAGCCTCCTTTAACTTTAACACCTATATGATCTTTTTTTCTGGTTCTGGACATGCTACAGAGCTGAAACTTCATAGGTACACCTTTTAGACCCCCCAGACACAAAATCACACAAAAAAAAGTTCTTAAAAATTGTCATTTTTGATAAAAAAGACAATTATTGAAAAAATTAAAATAAAAAAAAAAAAAGGAAAAAAAAAAAAAGAGATTTTTTTGATTTTTACTTTGTATTTCAGATCTGGGGGGTCTAAAAAGTGTACATGTGAAGTTTCAGCTCTGTAGCATGTCCAGAACCAGAAAAAAAAAAAGATTGTTTGTATTAGAAAACTTTAAGAACAGGAATATGGCTTCGCTGCTGTAACACCTTGCCGGTTTAATAGAAGGCATTTTTTTGGGTTCTTTGCAGTCAGGAAAAACATCTGAACTTGTGTATAGTGGTACTGTGGACAAGTTTTGATGTTTTGCCTGCCTCCAAAACCCCCCAAAAATGCCAGCAAAAACACACCTGGGCATTTTTTTTTTTGACGCTAGCGTTTTTTTGGCATTTTTTGGGGTTCTTTTGAGGCAGGCAAAACATCTGAACTTGTGTATAGTGGTACTGTGCACAAGTTCTGATGTTTTGCCTGCCTCCAAAAACCCCCAAAAAATGCCAGCAAAAACACACCTGGGCATTTTTTTTGGACGCTAGCGGGTTTTTTTTTGCATTTTTTGGGGTTCTTTTGAGGCAGGCAAAACATCAGAACTTGTGCACAGTACCACTATACACAAGTTCAGATGTTTTTCCTGACTGCAAAGAACCCAACAAAAATGCCTTCTATTAAACCGGCAAGGTGTTACAGCAGAGAAGCCATATTCCTGTGCTTAAAGTTTTCTAATACAAACAATCTTTTTTTTATGGTTCTGGACATGCTACAGAGCTGAAACTTCACATGTACACTTTTTAGACCACCCAGATCTGAAATCCAAAGTAAAAATCAAAAAATCTCTCTTTTTTTTTTTAATTTTTCAATAATTGGCTTTTTTATCAAAAATGACAATTTTTTTTTTTTTGTGTGTGTGATTTTGTGTCTGGGGGGTCTAAAAGATGTACCTGTGAAGTTTCAGCTCTGTAGCATGTCCAGAACCCACAAAAAAAGATCATATAAGTGTAAAAGAGGGGTCCCACCATCCCTGCTCTACTGAAAAATGATCTTTTTTCTGGTTCTGGATATGCTACAGAGCTGAAACTTCACATGTACACTTTTTAGACCCCCCAGACACTAAATCCAAAAAAAGTCATGCCTGCCTCCAAAAATGCCCGATAAATGCAAGAAAAAACGCCGTAGAGAAGCCGTATTCCTGTTCTAATATAAATTATAAGAAAATGCTAATTTTTGGGGGGTTCTGGACATGCTACAGAGCTGAAACTTCACATGTACACTTTTTAGACCCCTCAGATACTAAATCCAAAGTAAAAATCAAAAAATTTCTTTTTTTTTTTTTTTTCTTTTTTTTTTCAATAATTGGCTTTTTTATCAAAAATTACAACTTTTAAGAACTTTTTTTGTGTGATTTTGTGTCTGGGGGTCTAAAAGGTGTACCTGTGAAGTTTCAGCTCTGTAGCATGTCCAGAACCAGAAAAAAAAAGGATTGTTTGTATTAGAAAACTTTGAGCACAGGAATATGGCTTCGCTGCTGTAACACCTTGCCGGTTTCAAAGCAGGCATTTTTTTGGGGTCTTTGCAGTCGGGAAAAACATCTGAACTTGTGTATAGTGGTGCTGTGCACAAGTTCAGATGTTTTGCCTGCCTCCAAAACCCCCCAAAAAATGCCAGCAAAAACACACCTGGGCATTTTTTTTTTTGACGCTAGCGTTTTTTTGGCATTTTTTGGGGTTCTTTTGAGGCAGGCAAAACATCTGAACATGTGTATAGGGGGTATATATAGACATATATGTCTGAATATATACCCCTAGACATATATAGGTGTGATAGTAGCAGAAATATATTCCTGTAAATGATTTCATTAGCGCAAGCATTTATTTCTGCTACTATCACACCTATATATGTCTAGGGGTATATATTCAGACATATAGGTCTATATATACCCCCTATACACATGTTCAGATGTTTTGCCTGCCTCCAAAACCCCCCAAAAAATGCCAGCAAAAACACACCTGGGCATTTTTTTTTTTGATGCTAGTGTTTTTTTGGCATTTTTTTGGGTTCTTTTGAGGCAGGCAAAACATCTGAACATGTGTATAGGAGGTATATATAGACATATATGTCTGAATATATACCCCTAGACATATATAGGTGTGATAGTAGCAGAAATATATTCCTGTAAATGATTTCATTAGCGCAAGCATTTATTTCTGCTACTATCACACCTATATATGTCTAGGGGTATATATTCAGACATATATGTCTATTTATACCCCCTATACACATGTTCAGATGTCATGTCTGACATCAAACATGTCCTCAAAAAAGGACTGACAGTGGCAGCCCCTGCAGCATAAAAAATGCTTGGCTGGTGAGAAGCCATATTCCAGTTACGAAGCTATTCAGAGAAATGATCATTTCTCTATAGCGGTCACCCTGCTATGGAAGGGTTTTGTCACCCTGCCATAGCAGTCACTGCCAGTTAACCCTGCACTACACTACGGTCCCCTTACACTTAACACTTTCCCTACAGAAACTCAATTTTTGAAGCTAACTTAAGTGTAAAGGAGCACTCTAACTACACTAGATATCCCTTTCCTCACACTAAAAATAGCTAAATGACACTTTTAAAGTAAAATTAACAGAACTGCTTCCATTCTCTTCCATGTCCAGTATAACAATGCTAGGAATATGGCGGGGCGATCTTATATACTGGGGGGCGTATTCACTAATGATTGGTCTAGGGACCCCCTAGTCACTCCAATCACATTCCTAGCATTCTCCTGCCCCCTCAATTGGCTTTTGCTAATGGTTCTGGTCCAATCATGGGCTTTTAAAGCCCATTTCCTGAAGCATTGCATTTTGGGCGGTTCTGGTTGCAGAATTCCGAACTTTTTGGGCAAAAAGTTCTAAATTCGGCCGAACCTCGAACACCCAATGTTCGGGCCGAACAGATAGTGGACCCGAACCGTTCGATCATCCCTACTGCTGACCAGGAATTGACTACCGACTACTCTTCTGCTTTGTCCCTACCTACTGAACTGCTACCTCCGTTGCCGATCCGGATTGTCTGACCACGCTTACTGCTGCCCGCTCCTACCTTTGGCTCGTCTGACTTCTCTCTGGTTGTCCCTTGTCTGCTTCTCCACCTCCGGACCGAACCTGCACTCTGCCTGGCTGGGTGATCCTGGGGATCACGACCTGGTGTTAGCTTGCAGCACAGTCTATCCCCACCATCAGGGGCTCTAGTGAAAACCAGCTAGCACTTAGTTTCCGCACCTCAGGTGAACCCGTGTCCTCATCAGAGTACTACCTGGTGTCCATCCGGTATCCAGCACTGCTACCACCATAGCCAACCCGGATTGTCTGACCATGCCTCTGCCAGACTTCCTGCACCTACTACCGGCCTGCGGTCCTTGCCACTGGGCTCCACTCCTACCTCCGGCCAGCAGTCCTCTGACTCAGGTGAGCCTGTAGCATTGTTACAGGTGAACTCCATGCCCAAGAGGGTTAAGGCAGTGCTGGAAATTAATGATGGCCACACAAAATATTGACACTTTGGGCCAAATTTAGATACTTTTACTTAGTGCTGTACTCATTTTGTTGCCAGCGATTTAGACATTGTTGGCTGAGTTATTTTGAGGGGGCAGCAAATTTACACTGTTATACAAGCTGTACACTCACTACTTTACATTGTAGCAAATAGTCTATTCTTCTGTGTTGTCACATGAAAAGATATAATAAAATATTTAAAAAATGTGAGGGCTGTACTCACTTTTGTGAGATACTGTACAATACTATACTTACTATAACTTGTGTAGAAGTCATTCATATAAATAAAAGAATGACCAGGATCCAAAATGATACTTGTGTTTCCTTAAAGGATTCCAACTAATTACTAAGCTTAAGAACCAGTTCTTTTATTTTAGCAATCTTGTATTTTTAGAGCAAACTGACCAATAGTTGTTTTGGATAAACAATGTTATCCTATCATATCTTGCAACTACTTCAATAAATATACCAGAAACTAGGGCGACTTATTTATTAATATAATAAAGGCAACTTTTTAATTGTTACTAATGAGCTAAAATATTTCATGACACGTTACCTGCATTTGATTTATAGGCCAATAAATAACAAGGGGTGGTTAAAATTAAACACTCAAGTATGTAACATGAATAATGCTCTAACTAAAGACTGGTAAGTGCAAGAAGATAATATAGACAACAAAAGTAGTTAATAACATATAAAGTCAAATATATTTATTTGTATATTTAAATTGCTGGAGTAAATGCTTCCTTCTGAAAAAAGTGAAAAAATGGGATTGTTGGGCCTTTTCAGATTGTTGGGCACTTCCTTGTAACAGTAAATACCAAAAATATGCAGTTTATTATTGCAGTTCCTATTTTTATACTAACTACAGGTACATTTTTTTAAGGATATAAGTAATATAAAACAGACCAATTTTTAAGTATTAATGACTTATTTAGTAGTGAAATTCTGATGTCTACTGATATGTAGAAATAGGCAAGATGGCATCAGGGTAACCATAGATACAGTAAACTAAGCATGAGATAAAAAGACAGCCGACATTACCCAATCGGAGCCAAAAATGAAGTCACGTGACGTGACGCAATGTGTAAGGCAGAGCCTGGGGATATCATCACACAGATACAGGAAGTGAATGGTATACTGTCAGGAAGAGGCCAGTATATGTGTTTTTAAATACTTTATTTATCAATGGTGGGTTGAATGTTTAAAGAGGCACTTAATGGATTTTAAACTTTAAAGAGAGTGCTTTTCTTTAGTGCAGTGAGAGAGTGTACTCATGTGAGTGTAAACGTTTTTTTTATATTTTAATAAATATTTTAAAGTTATATGGGAACCACTATGAGAGCTGTGTATGTTTTTTTTGAGTGACACCATGATCCAAAGAGGAGAGGAGGAGTGGACTAAAGTGGATGGAACAAAGTGTCCCCCGTAGAGGGAAAAAGGTTTTGTTGACTGCTGTAACATACAGATCATTTAAAGAAGATGAGCACACTATTGTGGGGGAGTGGTGGACACGGGGTGGATTTGTGGAATGAGCAACGATGGATTTGGCTTTGCATTTAAGTCACACAACAACAATTAATTTCCAGCACATGAATTAATTGTCATAACACAATTTTTGGGGCTTTATTCATGTTGGACTATTTTGCTATGAACCAAATATAAGATGTTTTGATAGATTTTTTGAGTTGTTCTTGTTTTTGTTTAGAAGTCACGCAATAACCATTCATTTCCAGCATGCAAGCTAAATTGTTATAATGCAATTTTGGGACTTTATTTATGTTGGACTATTTTGGTATGAAGCATGTATAAAATGTTTTGATAGATTTTTTTGAGTTCTTGCTTTTTCACAGTGCTGCACTGCAATATATGTATAAATAGTTATGTTTTTAACGAGTGCATTGCATGGACCAGAGAAATATGGAGCAGGCTCCAGCATCAGTGGTGCCATATTTGGAAGATTTATTCTGAAGGCCACAAAAATATGGAGTGGGGTCTAGAAGAGTGGAAGATGAAGCTAGACGCACCATATTTGAGACAAAGACTTTCAAAAATAGCAGAGCTGCGTCTACATTTATAGATTAATGAAATATACAGAAGACACATGTGCACTTTACACTTTACACTGTTTTTTTTGTCTGCACAGTACAACTCTCAAATAGTGATGTCGCGAACATAAAATTCGCCGTTCGCGAACGGCGAACGCGAACATCGTCGAATGTTCGCGAACCGGCGAACATTGCGAACCGCCATAGACTTTAATAGGCAGGCGAATTTTAAAACCCACAGGGACTCTTTCTGGCCACAATAGTAATGGAAAAGTTGTTTCAAGGGGACAAACACCTGGACTGTGGCATGCCGGAGGGGGATCCATGGCAAAACTCCCATGGAAAATTACGTAGTTGACGCAGAGTCGGGTTTTATTCCATAAAGGGCATAAATCACCTAACATTCCTAAATTGTTTGGAATAACGTGCTTTAAAACATCCAGTGTGTGTATACGATCAGGTATGATGTTGTATCGATCAGGTAGTGTAAGGGTTACGCCCGCTTCACAGTGACAGACCAAACTCCCCGTTTAACGCACCGCAAACAACCGCAAACAGACCAGAACCGACCAAAATGGGACAGGAACTGGGCTTTAAGGGTTAGGGTTAGGTTTAGTGTTAGGGGCTAGGGTTAGGGTTACGGTGAGATACTTAGGGTTAGAGTTAGTAACCCTACCCCTACGCCTCTAACCCTAACCGTCTAACCCTAAGCACTAAAAATAACCCTAGCCCTAACCCTAACCCTAGCCCTAACCCTAATTCTAATTTTTTTTTCTGGTTCTGGACATGCTACAGAGCTGAAACTTCACAGGTACACTTTTTAGACCCCAGACACTGAATCACACAAAAAAGTTCTTGAAAATTGTAATTTTTGTGATAGAGAGCCAATTATTGGAAAAATTAAAAAAAAAATAAAAAGAAATAAAAAAATTCTTTGGATTTAGCATCTGGGGGGTCTAAAAAGTGTACCTGTGAAGTTTCAGCTCTGTAGCATGTCCGGAACCAGAAAAAATTACGAATTAGGGTTAGGGCTAGGGTTAGGGTTAGGTTTAAGGTTAGGGTTAGGTTTAGGGTTAGGGTTATTTTTATGGCTAGGCTTAGAGGGTTAGGGTTAAGGTTAGAGGGTTAGGGTTATGGTTAGAGGGTTAGGGTTAGGTTTAGTGTTAGGGGCTAGGGTTAGGGTTACGGTAGCCCTACCCCTACCCCTCTAACTCTAACCCTCTAACCCTAAGCACTAAAAATAACCCTAACCTTAGCCCTGACCCTAACCCTAGCCCTAACCCTAACCCTAACCCTAGCCCTAACCCTAATTCTATTTTTTTTCTGGTTCTGGACATGCTACAGAGCTGAAACTTCACAGGTACACTTTTTAGACCCCCCAGACACTAAATCACACAAAAAAAGTTCTTAAAAATTGTCATTTTTGATAGAGAGCCAATTATTGGAAAAATTAAAAAAAAAACTTAAAAAAAAAAAACATTTCTTTGGATTTAGCATCTGGGGGGTCTAAAAAGTGTACCTGTGAAGTTTCAGCTCTGTAGCATGTCCGGAACCAGAAAAAAAACACGAATTAGGGTTAGGGCTAGGGTTAGGCTTAGGGCTAGGGTTAGGGTTAGGGCTAGGGTTAGGTTTAGGGTTAGGGTTATTTTTATGGCTAGGCTTAGAGGGTTAGGGTTAAGGTTAGAGGGTTAGGGTTATGGTTAGAGGGTTAGGGTTAGGTTTAGTGTTAGGGGCTAGGGTTAGGGTTACGGTAAGATACTTAGGGTTAGAGTTAGTAGCCCTACCCCTACCCCTCTAACTCTAACCCTCTAACCCTAAGCACTAAAAATAACCCTAACCTTAGCCCTGACCCTAACCCTAGCCCTAACCCTAATTCTATTTTTTTTCTGGTTCTGGACATGCTACAGAGCTGAAACTTCACAGGTACACTTTTTAGACCCCACAGACAATAAATCCAAAGAAATTTTTTTTAAGTTTTTTTTTTTTAATTTTTCCAATAATTGGCTCTCTATCAAAAATGACAATTTTTAAGAACTTTTTTTGTGTGATTTAGTGTCTAGGGGGGTCTAAAAAGTGTACCTGTGAAGTTTCAGCTCTGTAGCATGTCCAGAACCAGAAAAAAAGATCATTTTTCAGTAGAGCAGGGATGGTGGGAACCCCTTTTACACCTATATGATCTTTTTTTTCTGGTTCTGGACATGCTACAGAGCTGAAACTTCACAGGTACGCTTTTTAGACCCCCCAGACAATAAATCCAAAGATTTTTTCTTTTTTTTTTAAGTTTTTTTTTTTTTTTAATTTTTCCAATAATTGGCTCTCTATCAAAAATGACAATTTTTAAGAACTTTTTTTGTGTGATTTAGTGTCTAGGGGGTTTAAAAAGTGTACCTGTGAAGTTTCAGCTCTGTAGCATGTCCAGAACCAGAAAAAAAGATAATTTTTCAGTAGAGCAGGGATGATGGGAACCCCTTTTACACCTATATGATCTTTTTTTCTGGTTCTGGACATGCTACAGAGCTGAAACTTCACAGGTACGCTTTTTAGACCCCCCCAGACACTAATCCAAAAAAAGTCATGCCTGCCACCGTATATATCAGTGGTGGGTGGGCAGTGGCACTGCAGTGGGCACAGTACACTCTGTGGACCTGACAGTCACTGGCACCCAGGCAACTGCAATTATAAAAAAAAATATATACATTTTTAATTTGCAAGCTGCTGTGCCACCGTATATATATCAGTGGTGGGTGGGCACGCAGTGGCACTGCAGTGGGCACAGTACACTCTGTGGACCTGACAGTCACTGGCAGCCCAGGCAACTGCAATAATAAAAAATATATATTTTTTTTCAATTTGCAACAAGATGCTGTGCCACCGTATATATATCAGTGGTGGGCAGTGCACTGCAGTGGGTACAGTACATTCTGTGGACCTGACACAGCACTCACTGCAATTATGACAGAGGAAAAGAAAAAATATTTTTTAAAATGCAAGGTACTGTGCCTGTGCCACCCGAAATGAGTGTGGTGTGCACACAGTACAGTCTGTGGTGGGTCTGTGGCCTCTCACACACAGCGGGCAGGTAACTGCAGTGCACAATATATATACAGGTCCTTCTCAAAAAATTTGCATATTGTGATAAAGTTCATTATTTTCTGTAATGTACTGATAAACATTAGACTTTCATATATTTTAGATTCATTACACACAACTGAAGTAGTGCAAGCCTTTTTTTTTGTTTTAATATTGATGATTTTGGCATACAGCTCATGAAAAACCAAAATTCCCATCTCAAAAAATTAGCATATCATGAAAAGGTTCTCTAAACGAGCCATTAACCTAATCATCTGAATCAACTAATTAACTCTAAACACCTGCAAAAGATTCCTGAGGCTTTTAAAAACTCCCAGCCTGGTTCATTACTCAAAACCGCAATCATGGGTAAGACTGCTGTCCAGAAGGCCATCATTGACATCCTCAAGCAAGAGGGTAAGACACCGAAAGAAATTTCTGAACGAATAGGCTGTTCCCAGAGTGCTGTATCAAGGCACCTCAGTGAGAAGTCTATGGGAAGGAAAAAGTGTGGCAGAAAACGCTGCACAACGAGAAGAGGTGACCGGACCCTGAGGAAGATTGTGGAGAAGGACCGATTCCAGACCTTGGAGGACCTGCGGAAGCAGTGGACTGAGTCTGGAGTAGAAACATCTAGAGCCACCGTGTACAGGCGTGTGCAGGAAATGGGCTACAGGTGCCGCATTCCCCAGGTCAAGCCACTTTTGAACCAGAAACAGCGGCAGAAGCGCCTGACCTGGGCTACAGAGAAGCAACACTGGACTGTTGCTCAGTGGTCCAAAGTACTTTTTTCAGATGAAAGCAAATTTTGCATGTCATTCGGAAATCAAGGTGCCAGAGTCTGGAGGAAGACTTGGGAGAGGGAAATGCCAAAATGCCTGAAGTCCAGTGTCAAGTACCCACAGTCAGTGATGGTCTGGGGTGCCATGTCAGCTGCTGGTGTTGGTCCACTGTGTTTTATCAAGGGCAGGGTCAATGCAGCTAGCTATCAGGAGATTTTGGAGCACTTCATGCTTCCATCTGCTGAAAAGCTTTATGGAGATGAAGATTTCATTTTTCAGCACGACCTGGCACCTGCTCACAGTGCCAAAACCACTGGTAAATGGTTTACTGACCATGGTATTACTGTGCTCAATTGGCCTGCCAACTCTCCTGACCTGAACCCCATAGAGAATCTGTGGGATGTTGTGAAGAGAAAGTTGAGAGACGCAAGACCCAACACTCTGGATGAGCTGAAGGCCGCTATCGAAGCATCCTGGGCCTCCATAACACCTCAGCAGTGCCACAGGCTAATTGCCTCCATGCCACGCCGCATTGAAGCAGTCCTTTCTGCAAAAAGATTCCTGACCAAGTATTGAGTGCATAACTGAACATAATTATTTGAAGGTTGACTTTTTTTGTATTAAAAACACTTTTCTTTTATTGGTCGGATGAAATATGCTAATTTTTTTAGATAGGAATTTTGGTTTTTCATGAGCTGTATTGCAAAATCATCAATATTAAAACAAAAAAAAAGGCTTGCACTACTTCAGTTGTGTGTAATGAATCTAAAATATATGAAAGTCTAATGTTTATCAGTAAATTACAGAAAATAATGAACTTTATCACAATATGCTAATTTTTTGAGAAGGACCTGTATATATATATATATATATATATATAAAATACTCAAATACCAGCCCTCAAAAAGGCTTTTGGGGACAATATATATATATATATATATATATATATATATATATATCACAGAACAAAAAAAATTACACAAATACCAGCCCTCAAAAGGGCTTTTGGGGACAATAGATATATATATATATATATATATATCCAAAAAAACTCAAATACCAGACCTAGGAAGGGCTTTTTGGGGTGCTGTCCTTACAGCAGGAGTGTACCAAGAACACTGGCTAACAAGACCGGGAACACTGACTAACTGTCCCTAGCTATAACAGCAGCAGCACTTTCCCTGCTCTCAGTAACACAGAAATGATCTAAGATGGATGCTGCCCTTGCTTATTTATAGGAGGTGGGAGGGTGTGGGAGGGAGGTATGCTGATTGGCCTGGAATGTGTCTGCTGACTGTGAGATTCAGGGTCAAAGTTTGCCTCAATGATGATGTATAGGAGGCGGACCGAACATCGCATATGTTCGCCCGCAGCGGTGAACGCGAACATGCGATGTTCGCCGGGAACCGTTCGCCGGCGAACCGTTCGGTACATCCCTACTCTCAAACTCTATTACACAGGACAACTCCTCAAAGGTCTGGTAAGCTGCAATATATTACATATTTGTTTCTGAGTTTATGTTGTAGATATGCTTTAATTCATGCTTTACAAATAGCATGCTGTGTATACATCTGTAATAAATGTTTATTTGTTAGATTATTAGTTTATAGCTATAATTAAAACATAGATAACATCAATTTAGGGCTCTTTCACACGGATTTCCTCCCATTTTTTTGCGGATGAAAAAAGGACATAATGCATGTCAATTGGATTGCGGATGTCAGCGGATGACCATCCGCTGACATCCAATTTTCATCCTTTCAGTTCTGTTCCCTTTTTGGAACGGAACAGAACCCTATTTTTCTTCTTTTTTAAATGGAACGGATGCAAAATCGGATGTCAGCGGTGTCATCCGCTGACATCCGCAATCCCCATAGACATACATTATGTCCGTATATCATCCGCAAATGGATGGGATGATATGCGGACATACGGAGCAGATGACACAAGTGTCATCCGTGTCCATCAAAAAAAAAAAAGTGCCGCAGCGGAATAAAAAATCGGAGCGTGTGAAAAGAGCCCTTAAAGATATAAAAACTTTTCAAAAATGGCATAAATACTGTAAATCTAGAATAGAGATTGTATTTTTCTACATTGTATTTTTTGCATTGTATTTTGCTTGGATCATGTCTGCTAGCATTTAAATAGAACCATACAACTAAGAACTCTTGGGTCCCATCACATGGGCATTTAGTCCAGATCCGAGTGTGGGTTTTGTCTGCATTTTTTTTTTTTTCATTTTTGTGGTCATAAAGAGAAGGGAGCACAGTGGCTAAGTGGTTAGCACTTCAGCCTTAGCAGCACTAGGGTCATATCCCAACCACAGCACTACCTATCTGGAGTTTGCATGTTCTCCCAGTGCCTGCGTGGACTTCCTCCCACACTCCAAATTAGGGATAGACCGATATGTTTTTTTTCAGGGCCAATACCGATATTTTGGTCACTCTGTATCGGTACATTTAAAGTTTTGAAAAATAAAAGACAATTTTTGACACAAATCTGGTACTGAACATGTTAATGTTTGTTTATTAACATTTTTAACATTAAAGGCTCATTCTTCACACCTTACCTGCATGAAAACTGATAGGAAAACAGCACAGCCTTCACTTGCAGGAACATCAGTTCCACAATGTGAACGAACTAGTCCTACAAGAGTAGACAACCGTAGACAACTGTGAAAAATAAAGTGCTGGAAAAATAATAACGAAAGGCTTTCCAAAACAAAATTTACATAAACTGATGCAGTAGTGCCCTCATTGTCTGCAATGATTAAAACTAGTAGCTGCCGTGCAAAAGACAGTGGACTGGACACTAGTACTACTCACTTTCAATACTCCCAGTTAAGTAGAACAATATTATAGTGCAGAAAGCATACCATTTCAGCATGTTCACCAGTAAAAACATGCTCACTTGATATCAAGGAAGGAGGAGCAGAAAGATATCTTCTAGCATGAGAATCAAGTCTTTTGTAGCTTGCCTCATTTTCTTTCCACCACTGAAGAGGATCACCACTTCTTCTTCTGTCAATTACTAGTTCCTTCAAATAGAGATGAAGTTCGTCATCCAGGGTCATTTTTGCAGATTCAGAAGAATCTTCTACATGAGGCCCCAATAAAACACTGAACATGGCATCAATTAGACCATGATGAAGTATCTCTTCTGTCCATTGTCTTTTTGGACATTTTTCTCTTATTGCAGCATCCTGCTCTTCCAGATTAGTAACCTGCTTTTCCTGACTTGTCTTTTTTTCGGCAGGAACCTCCTGCACCTCCTGTTGAATATCTTCTGTCAGCCATTGTTTTGCCTTGGCAATTACGTTAAAATAAGAGCAAGTATGATTCTTGTATTGAGCATCCAAAAGACATGCAAGTAAAACATTTTTATTCTCTTTATGCTTCTCAAAATGTTTGGTGAGGCTGTCCCACATGGCCTGCCTACATGTTGTAGTGCCACGTGTGTTGGGCCCTTTATTCTCTCGAAGAAGCATCTTCAGCACTCTCACACATGGGATGACAGATGACACAGATGAGTCGTAATGACTCACCTCTAGTGTCACTTCCTCTATGAGGAGGAGGGTCTCAATGACATTGGCTACAATGTCCTACTGATCAGCATTAGGACAATAATATCCTCCATATTCACCTGAATAGATGGTAAGAGCTCGCTTCTGCTCTAGCATTCTTTGCAGTATGTGAAGTGTTGAGTTTAATCGTGTATGAACAGCTTAATCAAGTGGTTTTTGGTTAGGACAAGGTCTTCCTGAATGCACCTCAGTCGCTCGGTTATAGCAAGAAGAGCCTTATGGCTGAAACCGTGGGTTGCAGATGCAGGCCTCAAACACAAAATGGTGCAAAATACCTTATGATGGCACAAATCAATTCAGAACAAAACTCGATTCAGCGATGTCAAAAGTTACAGGGGGCAAGTCGGGCCTCATTCCCTCTGACAGAAGACCAAAACAGCAAAGGTCACAACCCTTTAGACATAATCTCCCAGAAAAAAATAGGGAGGCGAGATCGTACAGACCAGGAAAGGAGTTCAAGCATAACTGGAGGAACTCTCAAAGTTCCTTTTTAAGGTTACAAAAGCCAAGACCTTCCATTACAGGGGATCAACAGAAGTCCTTTTGGAGAGTGCGCCCGCCCAGCCTGCGATAGTTGGTGCCAGACTGAGGTTATTCACGCAGGTTTGGGCGGATCACATAAAAGACCGGTGGATGTTATCCATGATCCAGATGGGTCACAGATGGACGTTCAAATATCAGACACCCAGGGATCACTTCCAAACCACCAGACTCCCAACCTCTCTGTCAAAAAGACACTCAATAACCAAGTACATCCAGGAATTGCTATACAGACAAGTGATAGTAGAAGTCCCTGACGACCAAAGAGGTAAAGGGTTTTATTCTCCGCTCATTTTAGTAAAAAAGAAGACGGGAGATTTATGACCTGTTCTAGACCTAAAAAAACTCAACAACAAGATAATTGTGGAATCCTTCAACATGGAAAGTCTGCAGTCGATCTTGCTGACGATAAGCGTTGGAGATTGGATGCTGTCAGTTGATTTACTCGACGCCTATTTGCACATCCCCATCCACCCTGCATTTCAAAGATATCTTCTCTTCACGATAAACCAACATCATTCCCAATTCCAAAGGTTACAGTTCGGAATATCGACTTCTAAGGGAAAAGGGCTTGAGGATACATCATTATCTGGACAACATTCTGCTCCTCGCCCACAACCGCCAGACACTCCTCTTACATCGAGAGATTATAATTCACACGCTCCTACAGTTTGGTTGGTTGATAAATTGGGGAAAGAGCAACCTCGAACCAACTCAGAAAATGGTTTTCCTAACAAGGCGGCAAAACTATCAATTTGGTGGTGGACCCGGATTTGCAACCTCAAACATCATCCGCACATAGTTCCTCTCCCTCCAGAAATAGTTACGTCAGATGCCAGTTCGCTTGGATGGGGAGCCCATTACCAAGACCAGGCAGTCCAGGGACGATGGCATTTCTGCCCGAAGGGTATAGTCTCCAATGTGTTGGAGCTCAGGGCGGCCTTTCAAGCCCTTTTAACATTCAGCCCAGCACTACGTGGTAAGAATGTTCTGTTGCGCTTGGACAACCAGGTGACGGTAACCTACATATAAAGGCAGGGTGGCACCAAGAGTCGCACACTGATGGAGGAAGTAAGTCCCATCCTGCATTGGGCACAGGTATATCTAGCAGATCTGAGGGCAGTATATATTCCAGCGGCTCAGAACCTGCTAGCCGACAACCTCAGCCAGAAATTTCTCTCGAACAATGAATGGTCATTGAGCAGTCGAGCCTTTATTCATCTGACACAGAAGTGGGGTACTCCCGATATCGACCTAGCCGCAACCCCAATAAATACCAAATGTGCAAAGTTCCTCTCGAGGGCTGCATACCCAACGGCAGCAGGGATAGACTGTCTGCACGCACACTGGAGCTTCCGCCTAGGGTATATTTTCCCACCGATCCCACTAGTAGCAAGATTTCTAGCCAGACTCAGGAGATCAACGTCAATGGTAATTGCGGTAATACCTTATTGGCCTCGAAGACCATGGTTCACAACCATCCTTCAGCTGAGTATAGAAGAACCATTGCCTCTCCCGACAACGCCGGATCTGCTCTCGCAAGGACAATTTCTACACCCAGCTCCGAAAAGGCTACACCTGATGGCTTGGAAGTTGAAAGGGAAAGGTCCCTAAACCAAGGTTGTTCCCTTAAGGTAGTAACAACATTGCAGCAGGCAAGGAAGAGATCGACTAATAACACCTACAATAGAGTTTGGGACAAATTTGTCAGATTCACACAGCAGCAGTCATGGGATGCGGCGACACCTACAGTGTCACAAATCTTGGAGTTTCTTCAGACAGGCCTAGACAAAGGCCTAGCATCTTGCACTATCAAGGTCCAAGTTTTGGCGTTATCCGCTATGACAGGAACCAAGTGGGCCTTGGACCCTTTAGTCATCCAGTTTATAAAAGCATGCCTAAAAATTAAACCACCAAGGAAGCCAATTTTTCCTACATGGGACCTCTCAATAGTTCTAGAGGCTCTGTCTAAATCTCCTTTTTTCCCTACAGAGTCAATTTCCTTGTGGGACTTAACACTAAAAGTAACATTCCTAGTTGCCATAACTTCGGCAAAGAGAGTGTCGGAATTACAAGTGCTCATGGCGAAAGAACCGCATCTGATCATTTATCCAGACAGAGTGGTACTAAGACCTTTGGAAAAATGTATTCCCAAAGTAGCATCTACATTCCCCTTCAACCCGGAAATAAGTCTACCCGAGTTCCTTACTAGCCAAGGGGAACCACACCCTCTGGACATTAACCACTTGCCGACCGCCGCACGACTATTTACTGCGGCGGTCAGCCCCTCACAGGCAAAGCGACGTAGTACTACGTCGCTAGCCTGTGAGGGTCTCAGGAGCCCCCGCGCGGCGCCAGAAGCGCGCTCCCGCGCGGTCACGGACCCCCCCGCGCGTGTGACCGGCGGACCCGATCGTCCGCCGGTCACTCGCGATCGTCGATGGAGAGGGAGAAAGGCAGGCGGCTGATGTAAACAAGCCGCCTGTCATTCTCCCCTGTGTAGGAATAGTGATCATACGGTTCTACTATGTAGGACCGTTGATCACTGTTCCTACACCTCAAGCCACAGCCAATCACAGTTAGAATCACGCCCCTAGGGACAAACATAACCCCTCCCTCTCAAAAAAGTTAACCCCTTCACTGCCAGTGTAATTTTACAGTAACAGTGCATATTTATAGCACTGATTACTGTAGTAATGTCACTGGTAACCCCAAAAGTGTCAAAAATGTCAGTCAAGGGTCCGATCTGTCCGCCGCAATGTCGCAGTACCGCAAAAAAAAAATCGCAGATCACCGAAAAACAACAAAAATGACAAAAATCTTTCCCTTTCCCTGTTAGTAAACGCGATAACTTTTGCGCAAACCAATCAAAATACGCTTTTTGCGATTTTTTTTACCAAACATATGTAGCATAAAACAAATTGGCCGAAAATGTTAAAAAATTTTGATTTTTACTTTTTTTTGGGGGGGAATTTCATATAAAAAAATGTGAAAAATATTGTTATTGATGCTCTTTTTTTGTTTATAGCGCATGATCAAAAAATCGCACAGGTGATCAAATACCACCAAAAGAAAGCTCTGTTTGTGAGGAAAAAAAGGACGTCAAATTCGTTTAAGTACAGCATCGCACGACCGCGCAATTGTCCGTTAAAGTCACGCAGTGCCGAATCGCAAAATAGGCCCTGGTCAGGAAGGGGGTAAAATCTTCCGGGGCTTAAGTGGTTAAAACAACCATCACTTCGTACATAGTGGCTACTGATCCATTCCAAAAGACAGAAAGCCTATTTATTATCCCTCACAGAATTAAGAAAGGCGGCATCGTCACGCACGATAGCATCATGGATAATTAAGGCTATCAAGAAAGCGTACTTAATCCAACACCTGCCAATACCAGAAGGACTGAAGGCTCACTCTACCAGGGCAATCTCTACCTCATGGGCAGCATACTGTAGAGTATCTCCAGAGACCATATGCAAGGCAGCAACCTGGTCATCCCGATCCACGTTCATGACACATTACAGAGTAGACCCGGCACAATTAACTACGGCCGAGTTTGGAAAAGCTGTTATTAAAGCTAACTCAACCATTTCTTGTGAATAAAATAAATATATTGCAAGCACCCACCCATAAGCGAGTTATTTCCCAGTGTGTGCTGCCATGATGCGACAGGAAAACGGAAAATTGTATACTTACCTTTCCGTAATTTTCCTTTCCTGGTGCATCTTCATGGCATAACAAAATAACCCTCCCTTTTTCTTCTTTGTAGAGGATAGTTAAGGAGAATGCTGGGAGGTGTCCCTCTTTAGATTTTATAGCTATCCAGTCCTATCAGTTGTGATGGGGCGGAGTCACAACCCAGTGTGTGCTGCCATGAAGATGCGCCAGGAAAGGAAAATTACGCAAAGGTGAGTATACAATTTTCCGTTTCCACACCTCTGCAGTTGGAAAGCAAGCAAAACATGGTACCAAGATTTTCCAAATTCAAATGGAAAAACATCTTCTAAATTTTAGCACATTAATTATTTATTGATGCATTTACTTTACCAAATACGTTCTTATTTTACCATCCAGAGCTAGAAGACAAATGTGCTTTTCACTGGCCATATCCTAAAGTAAAAATTAAATTCACCAAGACAACAAAACAGTTGAGCTAAATATGTTGCTTGCCATGTAAATTGGGGCCCCCATGTCACTAAACCGAAGGGTCTGAAGGAGGCTCCACATTTTTGTTTAAAGTGTAAACCTTATCAATGAGCTTCCCTTTTGGTCATTTAAATATACCATTAAAAGCATTTTGCTATATCAGTTTAAAAAGTTGAAAAAAATACTTGTTGACTCTGCCTGAAAGCCTGTGATGGGTTCATGTGTTTTCCCCCTGTGCTGACTGTTATCAATCATATTGTTCTCTGCTATCTCTGAGGAGTACAGAACCACATTTTTATAGATTATGGAGAATAGGAGCGTGGTCAGATTAGATTGTCCTATTTTGTGTCTATTAACTTTAAACAGAAGGATGAGTAGGCTTAGTCATTTACATGCGGTACTGTCAGAATCATCAGGACAAAATGAAGGAAAGAAACCTTAAAAAAGAAAACGAATGCAGCCATTACATCTAAGAACTGGTAAGCTGCTATATACAGTACTCATTTTTTTGTTACTGGGTTGAGATATGCTTTAATGCTAAATGGTCGACCAAATTTTTAACTGTTTTGTACATTCTTTCCTAACTCCTCATTCTAGTAAATATAGGGCATATCATTACTTAAAGAAATTAAATTAGAACTAATTAATTATAGGCTTTCTTTCACTAATAGGCAAAGAGTTAATTGACTTCCAAGTCCAACTAAACAATTACCAATCAAGGCAAGCAATTATTTAAATGACACTACAAAGCTGTCATAAATGTATTATTTTAAGTGCAAGCTGTTTCTTTTTATGCAAAGCTTACCAGCTAGTCATATTTTCTGTGTATGAGGACAAAAAAAGTGTTATTTGAGAACCATACCTTTTTGATCCTGACAGCAATCTTTTCAGCAGATAACTTCCTGTGCTAGCTTCCTGGGCTGCACTGTTATCAGTCATCATTTTCCCAGCTATGTCTGACGTCTACAGAATAATTACCCTGAGGGGAGAAGGAAGCATTCTGTAATCTTGTCAAAGGGTGACAATGCTGCTTCTCCAGCATTGTGGTAGATACATTTTGTTATGTTACAGCCTTATTCCAAAATTGATTCAATTCATTTTTTCCCTCACAATTCTACAAACAATATCCCATACTGACAATGTGAAATAAATTTGTTTGAAATCTGTGCAAATGTATTAAAAATAAAAAATGAAAAAAAAAAAAAAAAAATCACATGTACATAGGTATTCACAGCCTTTGCTCAATATTTTGTTGAAGCACCTTTGGCACCAATTGCAGCTTAAGTCTTTTTGAGTATAATGCTACAAGCTTGGCACACCTAATTTTGGGCAGTTCCTGTGGAGCATTGGTGCAAAGCCATTTTCAGATCAATCCAGAGATGTTCAGTCGGGTTCAAGTCTTGGCTTTGACTGGGCCACTTAAGGACATTCACAGAGTTGTCCCCTTGCCACTCCTTTGTTATCTTGGCTGTGTGCTTAGGGTCGTTGTCCAGTTGGAAGATGAACCTTCGCCCCAGTCTGAGGTCCAGAGTGCTCTGGAGCAGGTTTTCATCAAGGATGTCTCTGTTCATTGCTGCATTCATCTTTTCCTCGAACCTGACTAGTCTCCTAGTTCCTGCTGCTGAAAAACATCCCCACAGCATGATGCTGCCACCACCATGTACCACTCTAGGGATGGTATTGACCAGGTGATAAGCGGTGCCTGGTTTCCTCCAGACATGACGCTTGCCATTCAGGCCAAAGAGTTCAATCTTTGTTTCATCACACCAGAGAATTTTGTTTCTCATGGTCTGAGAGTCCTTCAGGTGCCTTTTGGCAAACTCCAGGTGGGCTGCCATGTGCCATTTACTGAGGAGTGGCTTCCATGTGGAAGAGATGCAGAGATGGAGGTTCTTCTGGAAGGTTCTCCTCTTTCCACAGAGAAACGCTGAAGGTCTGTCAGAATGACCATCGGGTTCTTGGTCACCTCTCTAACTAAGGGCCTTCTCCCCCGATCGCTCCATTTACTGATGATGGAGGCCACTGTGCTCACTGGGACCTTCAATGCTGCAGAACTTTTTCTGTACCCTTCCCCAGATCTGTGCCTCAATATAATCCTGTCCCAGAGGTCTACAGACAATTCCATGGACCTCATGGCTTGGTTTGTGCTCTGTCATACACTGTTAACTTTATAAGACCTTATACAGACAGGTTGTGCCTTTCCAAATCATGTCCAATCAACTGAATTTACCACAGGTGGACTCCTATCAAGTTATAGAAACATCTCAGGGTTGATCAATGGAAACAGGATGCACCAGAGTTCAATTTTGAGTGTCAATCGCAAAGGCTGTAAATACTTATGTACATGTGATTTCTTTTTTTGTTTTTTCATTTTTAATAAATTTGCAGAGATTTCAAACAAATTTCTTTCACGTTGTCATTATGGGGTATTTTTTGTAGAATTTTGAGGAAAATAATGAATTTAATCCTGTTTGGAATAAGGTTGTAACATAAAAAAATGTGGAAAAAGTGAAGGGCTGTGAATACTTTCCGGATGCATTGTATGTGGTAGACATACATTGTATTTTCATACATTTATTGGGCATATTCACAGTTGTTGCATGGGTGTGAATTATTAGTTTAACCGCTTCCCGACTGCCCACCACAGATTTACTGCGGCAGGTTGGCTCGGCTGCGCGAACCGATGTAGGGGTAGGTCGGCTCATGGAAACAGTCCTAGGGGGCTAGCGCGCTGCTGGTGGCCCACCCGTGCCCACCCCCATTAGGCAGCGGGGATGCCGATGCACGGGACCGGCACCACCGATTGCCGCCGGGCACCTGCGATCGTTCCCCGCTGAGAGAGAACACCAGTCAGCTGTTGTAAACATAGCTGACCATTGTTCTCTCTGAAATGATCACAGAGCGCCTGTGATCCTTCTATAGGATCACAGGTATCTATGGTCATTTCACAAGCCCCTCCCCCCACAGTTAGTAAACACTACCCTAGGCTCACATTTAACCCTTTGACCACCCACTAGGTTAACCCTATCCTGCCAATGTCATTATTACAGTAAAAGAGCATATTATTTTTAGCACTGATTACTGTAGTAATGACACTGGTCCCCCCAAAAGTGTCAAAAATGTCAGTTAGGGGTCCGATCTGTCTTCCGCATTGTCGCAGTTCCGCTACAAATCGCAGATGGCCACCATTACTAGTAAAAAAAATATATATATATAAATAAAAATTACATAAATCTTTCCCCTTGTTTGTAGATGCGATAACGTTTGCGCAAACCAATAAAAATACAAAATTTACAAAAAATATGGCCTAAAAGGATAAAAAAAAAAAAATTGACTTTTTTGGGGAATGTTATATAGCAGAAAGTGAAAAATATTGTTTTTTTTTTTCTGAATTGTTACTTTTTTTTTGTTTATTGCGCAAAAAATAAAAATCGCACAGGTGATCAAATACCACCAAAAGAAAGCTCTATTTGTGGGGAAAAATTTTATTTGGGTAAAGCGTCGCACGACCCCGCAATTTTCCACTAAAGTAACGCAGTGGCGAATCACAAAAAATGGCCTGCTCATTAAGGGGGCAAATCCTTCCGGTCCAGAACTGGTTAAGGAACAAATTATTTTAATCAGGGACTAATAGAAAAACACATTTGACAACTATGCACAAGTGGGGATATTTGATGTGTCACTTCATGAAGTACAAAGGAAAGAAATACATTTAGCATTTTCTTTCCTTGTCAAATTTGTTTTATTGTGTTTTAACAAGTTATACAAGAAGGTTTAGATGCAACAATAAGAAAGTAACATCATAAAATACGGGTATAAAGATAATTACAGATACAATGTAATATAATAAATACCATGTAGTTCAAAAATGGGTATAGCAAATAAGAAAATTCATCCTTGAAAATATCTAGAAAGGATCAAAATCTAGTATATCATAACTGACTAAGATGTGAAGCTAATTAACCAGTTCTGGACAGGAAGGATTTGCCCCCCTAATGACCAGGCCATTTTTTTTTTTATTTTGTGAATGTTATATTGCAGAATGTGAAAAATATTCTTTTTTTTCTGAATTGTCGCTTTTTTTTTGTTTATAGCGCAAAAAAAAAAAATCGCACAGGTGAGCAAACGCCACCAAAAGAAAGCTCTATTTGTGGGAAAAAAAAGGACATTCATTTTATTTGGGTACAGCGTCGCACAACCGCCCAACTGTCCATTAAATAACGCAGTGTCGAATCGCAAAAAATGGCCTGGTCATTAGGGGGCAAATCCTTCCGGTCCAGAACTGGTTAAGTGAATGAGTGTTGTTGCAAGACTCGTGTTACTAGCAGGATTAAAAGGTAAAAAAAAAGGGGCCACCTTCTACAGACTGATGAGCTGCAAAATTTTAGGTATTGGGTTTTTTTATTTAGGTTTAGATACAGTTGAAGTGTGGATTGGGATCATAGTATGTGTGATCAAATTTCCTTTACACACAGTTTGACTTTCTGATTAGCTGTGTTTTATTCTTTAGCCATGCAGGCTTCCTTTCCAAGCTTCCTCACTTTGCATGGACTGTTGGTCTGGTTGATCATAAAGTACAAAATGCTTTGTCAAAATATGTCCCAAATATCAATATCACACAATATAGCTTCTTCTGAAGGCATGCATAGGATGAAAATGCTAAATGTTGGGAGTCTGACTGCAGGCTTAAGTTAGAAACAAGTGATTGGAATGAGATGTGGGATGCAACAAAATCATCCTTGCAAAATACAGTTGCATTAGAAACAAATTATAAAGTACTTACACTGTGGTATTTGGTCCCTGCCAGGTTTGAAAAATTGACCCCAGTTACCCTGCATCTTGCTTCCGAGGTTGTACTGCCCTCGGGTCACATTCACATATTTGGTGGAGTTGCCCGCTAATTACAAAATTTTGGAAGGAAATATTCCATATGCTTTCTATCTTGTTTGAGCCCATCCCTCCTGACCCCTCCGTAGCACTTCTAAATTTAAGAGCGGCTAACCTCACCCGATCCCACTTTAAGCTCCTTCTGCAAGCCACTATGGCTGCAAAACAGACCATCGCCAAAGCCTAGAAATCCCCAATGCTAATAATGGCTGAAGCCAAACATAGAGTTAGCCAAGCTATGATCCATGCCAAAATAGAAACCATCACTCATGACAAAATTTGCAACTTTGAGAAAATTTGGCTCCCTTGGGTCACACACTATTTACCCTTTAACTTTGATGAATCCTTATTGATGCTTTGGTGACGTATTTTTACATTCAAGCTTCTTGTCGCTCATTTTTTGTTTATAGCGAAAAAAAAAAAAAATTGCACAGGTTATCAAATACCACCAAAAGAAAGCTCTATTTGTGGGGAAAAAAAGGAAATCAATTTTATTTCGGTACAGTGTCGCACAACTGCACAATTTTGCGTTAAATTAACGCAGTGCCGAATCGCAAAAAAATGGCCTGGTCATTAAGGGGGCAAATCCTTCCAGTCCAGAACTGGTTAATAAGCTTCATATCTTAGTCAGTTATGATAACAAATTTGACAAGGAAGGAAAATGCTAAATGTATTTCTTTCCTTTGTACTTCATGAAGTGACACATCAAATATCCCCACTTTTGCGTAGTTGTCAAATGTGTTTTTCTTGACAGACTCCATGGCAGCTTACGTGTGGGTTAGTCCCGCCTCCTCCTACCTCATAGGACCCTACTCCCATAAATTTTTACTCCGTGCCAGAGGCCGTGTTCCTTTTTTGTCCTCCTCCTGAAAGGATTATGGTCAAATCTTACCTCATGAAGATTCCCGATTCAGGCCTGGCGGTCTGCATGTTGGATCCGGTGGTGTCCCCTTCATGTCCAGCACGCCCTAGCTATTAGCGGGGTAGGACACGGGCGTGGAGTCAGTTGTCAGAAGAGCTTACAAACCTGGCCAATGTCAGGCAAAGCGACATTTGGCCAATCGTCCCAGCTATTAGCGGAAGGCCCATTAATACGCCCCATCATGTGTGCAGCCGCGGTGTCCGTATGGTCCAAGGTCTGGAAGTGGTGATGTACCCTGCTTTACATTCTATGACAGCAGTTTGTTTGTGTATATTCTCCTGTTGTTTGTTACTTATCTCTCCCTGAGGTCTAGTTTGGCTGTGGGATGCACGGCGTTCCATTCTACGTCCTTCCCCTCCGCGCCACTGCTTCCTGGTGCCTTCCAGGCTCGATCTGAATCGAGGCTTGGTTCGCACAGGTGGGGTGGGGGGGGGGGAGGCGGTGCCTTCCAGGCTCGATCTGAATCGAGGCTTGGTTCGCACAGGTGGGGGAAGGGGGGCGGTGATATCATTCCAGCAGCAAATTCAAATAGCTGTCAGTTTCAGCTGTTTGCGGGTTTGTTCAGCAGTGTTTCCAGCGGCTTCCCCGTGCTCTGCAGGAATCTTTTAAAGGTGAGAGATGGCTGTGATTATACTGAATAGGCTTCCTGCCTGCTCTCTGCATGTCACTCATTCATGGGTCTCTTGCAGTATTCCTAAATAGTGTTGAGCGAACACGGACTGTATTATTCGTGTTCGTACCGAATAATTGGATTTTTGTTACCCGAACACGGACCCGAAAACTTTACTGTATGTTCGGGTAAAAATCAGTGTTCGGTCATTTTATTTCCGGGTTTGTATGTATTGGCGCCCTTTTAATGGCGGGCTTTCAACAGCCAATCAACAAGCGTTTAACTGGTGTGCCTTAAGCCATCCCAGCCATGCCTACAAATGTATTAGTAGCTGTGATTGGCCATCTGAAGCATGTGACCAAGTCTTTATAAGTTCGAGCGCCGCTTAGACCGAGCGCCACTGCGTCATTCTGCTGTAGTACAGGGACAGAGCACACATCATACGTGCTGGCTGCTGATTAGGGACAGACAGGCAAAAATCATATTGTGTCCGAAAAGAATTGAGGGACAGGTCGGAGTGCTGCAGGCAGGGCGAGATATTAGGGCATTTTAGGGAGAGGCTGGAGATAGGCAGGATCAGTGTTCTACAATCGATTTTGCTGTGTGGGGGGGGGTTTGCAGTGCCGGCAGTGACCGATCTTATCGATCCTTTTAGGGAGAGGCTGGAGATAGGCAGGGTCAGTGTTCTACAATCGATTTTGCTGTGTGTGGGGGGGGGGGGGTTTGCAATGCCGGCAGTGACCGATCTTATCGATCCTTTTAGGGAGAGGCTGGAGATAGGCAGGGTCAGTGGTCCACATTGATTTTGCTGTGTGGGGGGGGGTTTGCAGTGCCGGCAGTGACCGATCTTATCGATCCTTTTAGGGAGAGGCTGGAGATAGGCAGGGTCAGTGGTCCACATCGATTTTGCTGTGTGTGGGGTGGTGTGAACACAATCTTTTTGCCCGCTGAGGAGGAGGGAGAAAAAAGTATTTTTTATCAGTCAGTTGTGTGCAGCGTTTTTCCTTCAGTGCTGCTGTGCTGACTGTGATAATACACTGCTGTGTCCACATGTGCTATTATTGAGTGATTTCAAAAGTTATACACTTTTTTCTATTCCACTATTCAATATACACCCTTGGGTTAAAAAAATCAAATTGTGGCATAGTCTGTATTAATCAAGTTAAAAATTACAAACTTAAAAGGGGAATTTTCTTTTTTTTTTTTCCTCCATAGCCTGCAGCAGAGCTGACTGATATAAGACACTGCTGTTCACATGTGCTATTGAAAAATCACCAATTTTATATCATATTTTCTATTCCGCTATTCAATCTTCACCCTTGGGGTAAAAACAATTAAATTGCGGGATAGTCTGTATCGGTTTGTGTGAGATACACCTTTCCAATTTTTGGGGCGCATCTCATACTGCCGAGGATTGCACGGTGCTTCAGTGTGCCTCCTGCCTGTTCCGAACTCCTCCTGCTCCTCATCCTGCCTTTGGGGGTACAAAAAATAGTAATCGGGGCCTAGTCTGGTTCTGTACGTGTGAGATACATACACCTTTTGATATCATATTTTCTATTCCGCCATTTAATCTACACCTTTGGGGTAAAAACAATTAAATTGCGGGATAGTCTGTGTCGGTACGTGTGAGATACACCTTTCCAATTTTTGGGGCGCATCTCATACCGCCGAGGATTGCAGGGTGCTTCAGTGTGCCTCCTGCCTGTTCTGAACTCCTCCTACTCCTCATCCTGCCTTTGGGGGTACAAAAAATAGTAATCGGGGCCTAGTCTGGTTCTGTACGTGTGAGATACATACACCTTTTGATATCATATTTTCTATTCCGCTATTCAATCTACACCCTTGGGGTAAAAACAATTAAATTGCGGGATAGTCTGTATCGGTACGTGTGAGATACACCTTTCCAATTTTTGGGGCGCATCTCAAACTGCCGAGGATTGCAGGGTGCTTCAGTGTGCCTCCTGCCTGTTCCGAACTCCTCCTACTCCTCATCCTGCCTTTGGGGGTACATAAAATAGTAATCGGGGCCTAGTCTGGTTCTGTACGTGTGAGATACATACACCTTTTGATATAATATTTTCTATTCCGCTATTCAATCTACACCCTTGGGGTAAAAACAATTAAATTGCGGGATAGTCTGTATCGGTACGTGTAAGATACACCTTTCCAATTTTTGGGGCGCATCTCATACTGCCGAGGATTGCAGGGTGCTTCAGTGTGCCTCCTGCTTGTTCCGAACTCGTACTCCTCATCCTGCCTTTGGGGGTACAAAAAATAGTAATCGGGGCCTAGTCTGTGTTTGTACGTGTGAGATACACCACCGTTTTGTAAAATTTTTCCTATTCCGCTATTCAATATACACCCTGTTTGAGTGTAAAAAATTAAATTACGGCATAGTCTGTATCAGTACATGTGAGATACACCTTTTTAAATTTGTTTGGCGCATCTCCTTCCACCGCCGAGGATTGCAGGGCGCTTCAGTTTGCCTCCTGTTCCCAACTCCTCTTACTCCTCTTCCTCATCCTGCCTTTAGGGTACAAAAAATTGTAATCGGGCCTAGTCTGTGTTTGTACATGTGAGATACACCGTATTATAAAAATTTTCCTATTCCGCTATTCAATATACACCCTTTTGGAGTGTAAAAAATTAAATTACGGCATAGTCTGTATCGGTGCGTGATCCCTGGCCCTGAATGCCAGCATTTCAAAATTCTTGGCCTTTGAAATGCTGTCATTCCGTCTGGTGGAGACGCACAGTTTTAAAAACCTTATATCGGTGGCTGTCCCACAGTACGTCGTGCCCAGCAGCCACTACTTTTCCAGGCAAGCCATCCCTTCCCTGCACAACCAAGTGGGGGAAAAAATCAGGTGTGCACTGCGCAAAGCCATCTGTGCCAAGGTCCACCTAACTACCGATACGTGGACCAGTAAGCACGGTCAGGGGCGTTATATCTCCCTAACGGCACACTGGGTAAATGCAGTGGCGGCTGGGCCTGAGGCGGATAGCAATTTGGCGCATGTCCTTCCACCACCGAGGATTGCAGGGCGCTTCAGTTTGCCTCCTGTTCCTAACTCCTCCTACTCTGCTTCCTCATCCTCTACCGCCTCCTCATCCGGACAGCGTAACACCTTCACCACCAACTTCAGCACGGCCAGGGGTAAACGACAGCAGGCAGTTTTAAAACCTTCCTGTTTGGGGGAAAAACCACACACCGCGCAGGAGTTGTGGAGGAGCATGGAACAGTAGACAAATGAGTGGTTGCTGCCAGCGAGCCTCAAGCCCAGCCTGGTGGTGTGCGATAACGGGCGAAATCTCATAGCAGCTCTGGGCCTAGCCGGTTTGACGCACATCCCTTGCCTGGCGCATGTGCTGAATTTGGTGGCGCAGAGGTTCCTTAAAAATTACCCCGATATGTCAGAGCTGCTGCAGAAAGTGCGGGCCGTCTGTGCGCACTTTCAGCGTTCTCACCCTGCTGCTGCTCACCTGTCAGCGTTGCAGCGTAACTTCGGCCTTCCCGCTCACCGCCTCATATGTGACGTGCCCACAAGGTGGAACTCCACCTTGCACATGCTGGAAAGACTGTGCGAGCAGCAGCAGGCCATAGTGGAGTTTCATCTGCAGCACGCACGTGTGAGTCGCTCTGCGGAACGGCACCCCTTCACCACCAATAACTGGGCCTCCATGCAAGACCTGTGTGCCTTGTTGCGCTGTTTTGAGTACTCCACCAACATGGCCAGTGCCGATGACGCCGTTGTCAGCTTAACTATCCCACTTCTATGCCTCCTTCAAAAAACGATTCGGGCGATGATGGAAGAGGATGTGGCACAGGATGAGGAGGAGGAGGAGGAGGATGAAGAGGTAACATTTCCAAGGCTTTCAGGGCAGTCATTCGCAAGGGGCTCCGAGGGTGGGTTCCTGCACACACAAACGCCAGGGACACAATTGTCCAGCAGGGGCACAGTTCTGGAGGATGAGGAGGATGAGGAGGAGGAGATGGAGGAGGAGATAGAACCATGTTCACAGCAGGGTGGCACCCAGGCCAGCTCATGGCCATCACTGGTGCGTGGCTGGGGGGATACAGAGGACACAGACGATACACCTCCCACAGAGGACAGCCTTTCATTGCCTCTGGGCAGCCTGTCACACATGAGCGATTACATGCTGCAGTGTCTCCACAACGACCGCCGAGTTGCCCACATTCTAACTTGTGCTGATTACTGGGTGGCCACGCTGCTGGATCCCCGTTACAAGGACAACGTACCGTCCTTAATTCACTCACTGGAGCGCGATCGCAAGATGCGCGAGTACAAGCGCACGCTGGTAGACGCGATGCTGCTGGCATTCCCACCTGACAGCGGGCCACAGTGGAAGCACAAGGCCAAGGCAGAGGAGGAGGAGGAGGAAGAGCTCGCCAACGCAACCAGGGCACCGCCAGCACCTCAGAAGGCAGGGTTAGCATGGCCGAAATGTGGAAAAGCTTTGTCAGCACGCCACAACAAACAGCAGCACCAGCAGCTCATATGGAATGTCTTAGCAGGAGCCAGCATTACACCAACATGGTGGAGCAGTATGTGTGCACACGCCTACATGTAGTGAATGACAGGTCTGCCCCCTTCAACTTCTGGGTCTCCAAATTGGGCACATGGCCTGAGCTTGCCCTTTACGCCTTGGAGGTGCTGGTGTGCCCAGCAGCCAGTGTATTATCTGAACGGGTATTTAGCACGGCTGGGGGCGTTATCACAGACAAGCGCAGCCGCCTGTCCAGAGACAATGTGGACAAGCTCACGTTCAATAAAATGAACCAGGCATGGATCCCATGGGACTTTTCCGTACCTTGTGCAGAATAGAGATGGATACCGACCTTACCCAGCCATTGTTCTATTTTTGCTCTTTCTCACTCTTTTGGGGTGTACCCTCATTTAAAATGACTGAAAAAAAGCAGTGTTGGCTACCTCGTCCTCCTCCACCGCCACTTCCATCTACACCGCCCATAGGTGTGCGCAGCCTATTGCATTAGGGTGTGCACCCCAAAGTTTAAATACACATGCATGTGTTTGCCTACATGTACATGGCCCCCGATACATTACTCACCCTGCTGGCAAAGTGAAATAGAAGTGTGTGGCACTTCTCTTATGGCAGAGCAGGTCCGAGGGAGATCTTTCCCATCTCCTCACTGGCAAACAGAGCGATAATGCTAATGTGCCCTAGGTGATTAGGGTGTGCCCAGGCACACCCGGCACACCCTGTGCGCACACCTATGACACCGCCACATCCACCACCACCTCAACCTCACTCCTACTCCATATGGGCCTGGTCCTTCACAGATGAAGAACATTGTTTTATTTTTCTGTTTTTTTTTGTTGTTTTAAGTTATTTCCCTATCCACATTTGTTTACAGAGCACTCGCCATGCTCTTAACTACGTTTTGCTGCCATTTGCAGCACTCTAGCCCTTTCCAGTGGTGTTTTAGAGCCATTTTAGTGCCTGAAAGTTCGGGTCCCCATTGACTTCAATGGGGTTCAGTGTCCGGGTAAAGTTCGGAAAAAGTCCGGGACACGGACCTGGACTTTTTTTTCAAGTTCGGCCGAACCCGCCGAACACGGACATCCAGCTCAACTCTATTCCTAAAGTGATATGGATGTCTCACCGCCCCCTGGTGGCCAGCCCTTACATTACAGGTAAGATTGGTTTTATTCCTCTCCCTGTAATGTTTGGCGTTTTTTTCTGCTGTTTTGTTGATTCTTTATTTTCTTTCCTAAAGCCCTTCTAGGTCTGAAAGACGTCACTCAGCCCGTGAAGATCAAGATCCTCCCAGGTCGCAAATGCGGCATTCATCATCAAGTTCCAGGTGCCATCGGTCGTCCTCTAGGCGACATGGTGAAGAGTCTGGAGCTACTTCAGGACACCACCACTCTGACAAAAGATCCTGCTGGGGATGTGGGGCACAGGTGCCTGACGGAAAGTCGCTCTGTGAGCCCTATTTTGCACATGCTGCAAACGAAAGGGAAGACAGCAACCAGCAGATGGAGTCGCTGGTCAGGCGAGTAGTTAAGGAGTCCTTAAAAACCTTGGATCCTGCTCGTGCTGGAACTTCCTCCCCCAGGATGGCGAGTACTCTGGCTGGTGAAAATATTCATATCTCCGGGCCTTCCCAGCACAGTCACTCCTCATCTGACTACTCTGAGGGTGAGCTTGAAGCAGACGACCCTGGTGCGGGTTTTGACTTTGCCATGGTTCCCTCCTTGGTCAAAGCTGTGAAGGAAGCCCTGAAGTGGGATGAGCCGGTAGAGTCACCCTCTAAACATAAGAGGTATTTTAAGCACCTCAACAAGAAACGCCCTTTCTTTCCCCTGTTAGGGGAGGTCGGCGAAATCATTACAGACGAATGGGGCTGCACAGAGAGAAAAAACTCTCTACTCTCCAAAATTAATAAAATGTACCAGTTTAAAATGGAAGAGGCTAAACACCTGGAATCTGCACCTCTGGTGGATGCAGCACTGATGCGTCTGGTGCGTCATGTCACCCTTCCGCTCGAAGACAAAGTCACCTTTAAGGATGGCCTTGAGAGACGCATTGATTCAGACCTCAAGCGCTTCTATGTGTCAGCAGGAATGGCATGCAAGCCAGCATTGGCTCTCGCAGCCCTGTCTAAAGCAATGGAGGTGTGGACAGACAGTGTGGACACAACGCTCAGAAGCGTGTCGGAAGAAGTCGCAAGAAATTCGCCAGTACATGAGCCGAGGCTGGCGGCGGCTTTTTTTGGGGAGGCCTCCCTAGACATGGTCCGCCTTGCGGCGTGGGTAATGCTTTCATCGGTCACTGCAAAATGGGCTCTTTGTTACGTCCTTGGTTGGCCGATCCTGCGTCAAAACAGGCCTGGTGCCGAATTCCATTTGAGGGGTCCTCCCTATTCGGCAACAAGTTAGAAAGCACCATTTCCCATGCCACAGGTGGTAAGTCGGGGTTCCTTCCCTAGGATAGGCGCTTGCTGGACCAGAAGAGGTCCCGGCCCAGGCAAGGGGCTGATCGAGCAAGGGATGCTCGCCTATATCAGCCTGGCCGTCAATTCCGAAAGAACTGGAGAAGACCGCAGCCTTCAGGACAGAAAGCACCCAGAGGAGGGTCTTCTGGTGGTCGGGAGGCCACAAACTCTTTTTGACGTGGTGCCTGCCCAGGCGGAGCAAGTCGGGGCTCGGCTACTACGCTTCCAACACGTCTGGGCAGCCTCGATAAACGACTTCTGGGTCGTCAAGACAGTATCAACAGGCCATTCCTGGAAATTCTGCAGTCCGCCCAGACTGAGGTTCATTCCAACCTCATTGCCACAGTCAGAAGAGAAAAGACAAGGCCTTCTGTCTTACGCAGATCTGTTGGTGGCTCAAGGCGCAGTGGTTCCAGTTCCAACCAACGAGAAGTTCCAGAGTCTATATTCCCCTCTCTTCTTGGTTCAGAAAAAGAGCGGTACTTGGAGACCGGTCATAGACCTCATGCACCTGAACTCTTTTAACAAGAAGGAGAAATTCAAGATGGAGACGCTATTCACCATCCGTCAAGCAATACAACTGGCAGACTAGCTTGTGTCAATCGACCTCAAGGATGCCTATTTCCATGTGCCAGTGACAGCAGATTACTAGAAGTTCCTACGATTCGCAGTAGATCAGAATCATCTACAGTTTGTCTGTCTCCCGTTTGGGCTTACTACATCGCCACGGGTATTCTCAAAGGTCTTACTAGCAGTGGTGGCTTTGATCAGGACCAAAGGCGTCCGTCTACACCATTATCTGGACGACCTGCTCCTGCTGTCACAAGACCGAGATCAACTTCTGATACACAGGTCTCAGGTAAGAGCCACTCTTCGCGAGTTCGGCTGGTTACTGAACACGGAGAAGAGCCACCTGGAGCCTACCCAGTCATTAATATTTCTGGGAGCTCAGTTCGACACAAGTCAAGGCACAATTTCTTTGCCCCTCGAGAAGATCCCGGTAGTCAGGGACAGGGTACGCCTAGCTATGACGGCCACTCACCTTCGAGCACCTCAGTGTCTAAGAGTGGTTGGGACCATGGTAGCCACGACTCCAATGGTGAAGTGGGCACAGTGGAAAATGCGGCCTTTCCAAGTGGGGTTTCTCCATCAGTGGCATCCAGGAGATCAAAATCACCTCATTCGCATAACATCATCAATGCGGGAGAGCCTTCCATTGTGGCTGCAGAGCAAAAATCTCCTCAATTGCCATTCCATCATGCCCATCGTAATTTTCCTTTCCTGATGGACTCCATGACAGCTGGAGTCCACTCCCATCTGCTGGAGTAGACTATTTATGGAACACGGCCTATGGTACAGAGTAAAAATTTATGGGAGTAGGGTCCTATGAGGTAGGAGGAGGCGGGACTAACCCACACGTAAGCTGCCATGGAGTCCATCAGGAAAGGAAAATTACGGTAAGTATTTGATAACAATTTTCCGTTTTCTGTTAGTCCCTGATTAAAATAATATGTTCCTTATCCAGTTCTGGACCGGAAGGATTTGCCCCCTTAATGAGTAGGCCATTTTTTGCGATTCGGCACTGTGTTAATTTAACAGAAAATTGAGGGGTGGTGGGACGCTATACCCTAATAAAATGTCTTTTTTTTTCCCCACAAATAGAGCTTTATTTTAGTGGTATTTGATCACCTGTGCGATTTTTATTTTTTGCGCTATAAACAAAAAAATAGCGACAATTCTGAAAAAAAAAAACGATATTTTTCACATTCTGCTATATAACATTCCCCCAAAAAAATTTAAAAATCAAATGTTTTCATCATTTTTGGCCAATTTGCATTCTGCTACATATTTTTGGTAAAAAAGAATCGCAATAAGCGTATTTTGATTTTGGTTTGCGCAAAAGTTATCATGTCTACAAGCTAGGCCTGCATCCATTTAGACGTGTTCCTATTGGGAGTATTTCACCAAAAATGCCTCAAATCTGACTTGTAGCTGAGCCAATACAAGCCAATCACACAAGCAGGAAATGATGTTTCCGGGGTGGTGTGGTCAGTACACATCCTGTGTACAGAACACCTCCAGGTAGCCATATTGCATTGCATTTTCAGAAAATTACAGCGGCTGCAGATTGAAATGGAAAGGTAATTTTTAATAACATTCAATCACAATATGATTTGTGTCACAATTGTGTGTTCTATATTATTTTTTTCTTTCCTCCTATTAGGGAACACAGGTTTCTTTGTTCATGCAGCAAGCCCATCCCCCCCAAAGTTATAAAGCACCCCCTTTAATGCTTTGATCGCCCCTGGTGTTAACCCCTTCCCTGCCAGTGTCATTAGTACAGTAACAGTGCATATTTTTAGCACTGTTTACTGTAGTAATGTCACTGGTCCCCCTAAAAGTGTAAAAAATATCAGTTAGGGGTCTGATCTGTCCGCCGCAATGTCGCAGTCCTGCTAAAACTCACTGATCGCTGCCATTACTAGTAAAGAAAATAAATAAATAAAAATGACATAAATCTTTCCCCTAGTATGTAGATGCGATAACTTTTGCGCAAACAATAAACACTTATTGGGATTTTTTTTACCAAAAATATCTAGCAGAATACAAACTGGCCTAAAATGATGAAAAAATTTGAGTTTTTTTTTTTTTTTATTATTGGGAATGTTATATAGCAGAAAGTAAACAGTATTGTTTTGTTTTTGTTTTTTTCAGAATTGTCGCTATTTTTTTTGTTTATAGCGCAAAAAATAAAAATCCCAGAGATGATCAAATAACACCAAAAGAAAGATCTATTTGTGGGGAAAAAAGGACAACAATTTTATTTGGGTACAGTGTCGCACAACCGCACAATTGTCAGTTAAAATAACGCAGTGCCGTATCGCAAAAAATGGCCTGGTCATTAAGGGGGTAAATCCTTCCGGTCCAGAAGTGGTTAAAACTCATTCATACTCATACTTACATGCAGCCCTTCACACCCCTTTGAAAAGCAATCTGAGGGGGATAACAGTTCAAAGTTGTTTTACAGGCAGTGAGGAGGCTATATGTCGCCTCCTCACTTACTGTTTTAACCCTGTAAATTCCATGCCACCACCTACATTACATGTAGTTGCAGTTCCAGCAAGGTTTTATATACTTATGGGTTGTATTCGGCGTTTGTACCGCACGTGACCTGCTGTTTAATTTTTGCCATGGCCTTGACATGTGTATGGCCTTGAGCAGCAGTATGCCCTCCTTTAGGAAGACAGTAAAACTGCAGCTCATTAGCTCAACTGCTTGTTTTTACAGGCCCCTGGCTGCCCATGTCAACGAGCTCCTAGGGACTAAGGATGGGCTGTGTGTTCAAGTCAAACGTAAGTTTGACCCGAACATCAGCAGTTTGTGTGTTTGCTGAACACACGAACAAATGGGGTGCTCGGCAGGAAGATTGCCCGCCGACGAGTGCCCCATAATGCACTGCGTTCTTGCAATGCATTGATTGCTAATGACTAGCCAAAGCATGCACCTGACCCCTGTATGCTTTGGCCAATCACAGCACAATGTACTGTGAGAGCCATGATTGGCCAAAGGCAGGGCCTTTTGCCAATTATGGCTCAGGGGCTAAGTCCACGCCCCGCACTACATAGGCTGCTGCTTACACATTTTTTTTTTTTGTTTCATTTTGGTTTTTTTTGTATTCCCGGGAGTTGGCAATACATCACAGCCGCAAACAAGTTTAAATTACACTTTTCCTTTAGAAATGTCAGTATTGCTGCAGCAGGCTCCATACATTGTACAGATGCGCCACTTTACAGGAACATTAAGGGAAGCCGCCCCCCCCCCCCCGCATTATATTTAAAGGAATTTTAAATTTTTATTGTTTTACTCTAGGAACATTAAAACCATTGCTCCTTTATAAACGATTGTTTTAAAAACATTTTTTTGCATTGTCCCCCAGGGCAGTACCCGTGTCCCCACACACTGTTTATGGCAATAACTTGAATATAAGCCTTTAAAATTAGGTTTTTTGATTTTTCATGTTCATGTCCCATAGACTTTAATAGAGTTCGCATGTACGCTGAACTTTTTCCCTGTTCGAGATGTTCTCGTGCAAACCGAACGAGGGGGGTGTTCAACCCATCTCTATTAGGGATCACACTTTGCTGATGTGCCTTGTTGCAACAGTGTAGATTTACATGTATTTGCAAATACACAATACAAAAACCTAAATTTCTAACCTAAACATTAAAACAGTTTAATGTGGTCTTTTTATGCTGAGGATTTTTTGAGTATTGTTTAACAGCTTGCAGATCGTATAACATAGATATACAGCGGCAAGGCGGCTCGACTGCTTCAAATCAAATACTAGGTATGTGATCTGACACTTCTGGGTAGGGGGCTTGCTCGTGCACTCCGCTGGCGACCTGGCAGTGCTGTAATTAAACACAGCTGCTGTTGATCCCCAATATGCCAGTCAATGGATTACCGCCGACACCCGCCGATCTACATGAGTTTACATGGGACAGGGCTCTGCCCATGTAAACAAGGCAGAGCCCTGTCCTTTTAGCTGGGAAGTAATAGATGTTCTTTCCCAACAAAGCAGGGAATAAAATTGATTACTTCTCCTTGTAAAAGCACCTCCCACAGTACACCAAAACACTGTCTAGGCACACATTTAACCCTTTGATTGCCCTAGATGTTTAACCCCTTCCCTGCCAGTTTCATTAGTACAGTGACATGTGGCATGTATGTGGAACAGATGAGCACTGATGTGGCATGGATGTGGCACATATGAGCACTGATGTGGCATGGATGTGGCATAGATAAGCACTGATGTGGCATGGATGTGGCACAGATGAGCACTGATGTGGCACGGATGTGCACTGATGTGGCACGGATGAGCACTGACGTGGCATGGATGTGGCATGGATGAGCACTGATGTGGCATGGATGAGGCATGGATGTGGCAGGGATGAGCACTGATGTGGCATTGATGAGCACTGATGTGGCATGGGTGAGTATTGATGTGGCATGGGTGAGCACTGATGTGGCATGGATAAGCACTGATGTAGCACAGATGAGCACTGATGTGGCGTGGATGTGGTGTGGATGAGCACTGATGTGGCACAGATGTGGCATGGATGAGCACTGATGTGGCACCAATGAGCACTGATGTGGCATGGATGTGGTGTGGATGGGCAGTGATGTAGCACGGATGTGGCATGGATGAGCACTGATGTGGCACAGATGAGCACTAATGTGGCATGGGTGAGCACAGATGGGGCATGGGTGGACACAGATGAGGCATGGATGTGGCTCCAATGGATATGAATGAGGCACAGATGGACATAAATGAGGCATGGATGAGGCACAGATTGGCATGAATGAGGCATGATTTAGGCACAGATGGGCATGATTCAGGCAGGGATGAGTTAAACATTGGCATGAATGAGGCACGGATGAGGTACAGATTGGCATGACTGAAGCACAGGTTAGCATGATTGAGGCACAGATGAGGCACAGATTGGCATGATTGAGGCATGGACGGGCATGACTGAGGCACAGATTGGCATGATTGAGGCATGGATGAGGCACAAATGGGCATGATTGAGGCACGGATAAGGCACAGATGGGCATGATTGAGGCAAGATTGAGGCACGATTGAGGCATGGATCAGGCAGGGGTGAGCGGTGCTGCAGTCTCCCTCTTCTCCTTGCACGCTGTACCGATTTCGTCATTGGACGGAGCCATCATAATGTAAAGGGTCGCTGTCATTGACCCTTTACCATGATCTGTGGACACGGCGAGCACAGACACTGTGGGGACGCAGGAAGCGCGATAATGGGAGGACGTCCCTCTAAGCCCTCCCAGAAATAGACGACGGCGCTGTAGCCGTCATTCGGCTAAGGCCCAGTCGGCAAGTGGTAATATATTTTTACCTTGTGGGTATCTTTACATTCATTCGTTTTGTGGGAATATCAGAAGTAAAGCCCCCAAGTCTTTTCGCTGTACAGTTTTACAAGTCTATTTAGGAAGTTTAATCATATTCTAAGTAATAAAGAACAGGTGGAACCCTTGAAAAAAAGGTTGCCCCATCATTACACAAGCTCGACAGGTGTTAATCCCCTCCCCCCATACACACACTACGCCTTCCATTCATTAGACGAATCCCCCACGCGACTAAACTAAGCTCTCTCTCTAAGAGCAAGCATCGCCCCGTCAGCTGTATGTCTCCATCTCTATGACACAAGGAGTGGACTCATTTCTTGCCTTTAGCTTTTCTCGTGTGAGCTGTGACAATAGCATTAGAGTGTAATTATACTGACCGCAAGCTTTACTTACTTAGTTCCTTTTGTTCACATTCCTTTGTTATGGCTCCTAACCTCTTACTTCCTCTGTTCCTCTGTCAGACACTTAGAAGGTACCTCACCTTGTCTGGTCTCCTATTTGGGTGTCACTCCTTTATCTCTATACACAGACTAATCATGAGCTGTCAGCAGTCATGTGTTTAGACTGTTTTTTTTGTATGATTTCTAAGCCAATGATTGCAACAGTCATGGGGGGGGGGGGGGGGGGGGATATAAAGAAATAAGGGCAAAGTGTTGTAGCAATACATTATTCAATTCAAACATGTTTTATTCAAATAGATGCAGTGCTCTACAAAGCAGCTAATACATGAAATATTCTACAGATAATAGTACAGGCTACAGTATGCATGAACTATTTGACATAGAAGAATGTATGTCTAATAGGGATGATTGATCGAATGGTTCGATCGGTTCGACCCGAACATTGGGTGTTCGAAATTCAGCCGAATTACGAACTTTTTACTGAAAAAGTTCGGAATTCGGCAACCAGAACCGACCAAAATGCAATGGGACAGGAAATGGGCTTTAAAAGCCCGTGATTGGACCAGAACCATCAGTAAAAGCCAATTGAGGGGGCAGGAGAATGCTAGGAATGTGATTGGAGTGACTAGGGGGTCCAGAGGCCAATCATTAGTGAATACACCCCCCAGTATATAAGATAGCCCCGCCAAATCTCTAGCATTGTAATACAGGGCTGTGGAAGAGAGTGGAAGCAGTTCTGTTACTTCTGCTTCAAAGTGTCATTTAGCAATTTTTAGTGTGAGGAAAGGGATATCTAGTGTAGTTAGGGTGCTATTTTCCACTATATTTAGCTTTAATAATCTAGTTTCTGTAGGGAAAATGTTAAGTGCCAGGGTGACCGTAGTGTAGTGTAGGGTTAACTGACTCTGACTGCTATGGCAGGGTGACCAAACCCTTCCATGTCAGGGTGACTGCTATAGAGAAAAGATCGTTTCTCTTAGGTCACTTACAGAACAGCGATATGGCTTCTCGCCGGTCAGCCTGCTTTTTGCTGCAGGCGTTTATAAGGCTTTTTTGAGGACATGTTTAGAGTCAGGCAAACAAATGCCCAAAAAAAACGCCTGCGCCAAAAAAAAAACGCCCAGGTGTGTTATCACAGGCGTTTTTTTTGGGCATTTTTTTGGGGTCTTTGGAGGCAGGCAAAACATCTGAACTTCTGTATAGGGGTATATATACACACACACTTATATGTATATATACACATACACATATATAGGTGTTATAGGAGCGGAGCCCTATGCCTGTTAATTATTTCATTAGCGCAAGCATAGTGTTCTGCTACTTTCACACCTATGTATGTGTAGGTGTATATATACATACATGTGTGTGTATATATACCCCTATACAGAAGTTCTGATGTCATGCCTGCCTCCAAAGACCCCCAAAAAAATGCCCAAAAAAACGCCTGCAATAACACACCTGGGCGTTTTTTTTGGCGCAGGCGTTTTATTTGGTCATTTTTTTGGGGTCTTTGGAGGCAGGCAAAACATCTGAACTTCTGTATAGGGGTATATATACACACACACACTTATATGTATATATACACATACACATATATAGGTGTGATAGGAGCGGAGACATATGCCTGTTAATTATTTCATTAGCGCAAACATTGTGTTCTGCTATTTTCACACCTATATGTGTGTAGGTGTATATATACATACATACATGTGTGTGTATATATACCCCTATACAGAAGTTCAGATGTTTTGCCTGCCTCCAAAGACCCACAAAAAATACCCAAAAAAACGCCTGCGCCAAAAAAAAAAAACACCCAGGTGTGTTATTGCAGGCGTTTTTTTTGGGCATTTTTTGTGGGTCTTTGGAGGCAGGCAAAACATCTGAAATTCTGTATAGGGGTATATATACACACACACTTATATGTACAGTGGGTACGGAAAGTATTCAGACCCCCTTAAATTTTTCACTCTTTGTTATATTGCAGCCATTTGCTAAAATCATTTAAGTTCATTCTTCTTCCTCATGAATGTACACATAGCACCCCATACTGACAGAAAAACACAGAATTGTTGACATTGTTGCAGATTTATTGAAAAAGAAAAACTGAAATATCACATGGTCCTAAGTATTCAGACCCTTTGCTCAGTATTTAGTAGAAGCCCCCTTTTGATCTAATACAGCCAGGAGTCTTTTTGGGAAAGATGCAACAAGTCTTTCACACCTGGATTTGGGGATCCTCTGCCATTCCTCCTTGCAGATCCTCTCCAGTTCTGTCAGGTTGGATGGTAAACGTTGGTGGACAGCCATTTTTAGGTCTCTCCAGAGATGCTCAATTGGGTTTAAGTCAGGGCTCTGGCTGGGCCATTCAAGAACAGTCACGGAGTTGTTGTGAAGCCACTCCTTTGTTATTTTAGCTGTGTGCTTAGGGTCATTGTCTTGTTGGAAGGTAAACCTTCGGCCCAGTCTGAGGTCCAGAGCACTCTGGAGAAGGTTTTTGTCCAGGATATCCCTGTACTTGGCCGCATTCATCTTTCCCTCTATTGCAACCAGTCGTCCTGTCCCTGCAGCTGAAAAACACCCCCACAGCATGATGCTGCCACCACTATGCTTCACTGTTGGGACTGTATTGGACAGGTGATGAGCAGTGCCTGGTTTTCTCCACACATACCGCTTAGAATTAAGGCCAAAAAGTTCTATTTTGGTCTCATCAGACCAGAGAATCTTATTTCTCACCATCTTGGAGTCCTTCAGGTGTTTTTTAGCAAACTCCATGCGGGCTTTCATGTGTCTTACACTGAGGAGAGGCTTCCGTCGGGCCACTCTGCCATAAAGCCCCGACTGGTGGAGGGCTGCAGTGATGGTTGACTTTCTACAACTTTCTCCCATCTCCTGACTGCATCTCTGGAGCTCAGCCACAGTGATCTTTGGGTTCTTCTTTACCTCTCTCACCAAGGCTCTTCTCCCCCGATAGCTCAGTTTGGCCGGACGGCCAGCTCTAGGAAGGGTTCTGGTCGTCCCACACGTCTTCCATTTGAGGATTATGGAGGCCACTGTGCTCTTAGGAACCTTAAGTGCAGCAGAAATCTTTTTGTAACCTTGGCCAGATCTGTGCCTTGCCACAATTCTGTCTCTGAGCTCTTCAGGCAGTTCCTTTGACCTCATGATTCTCATTTGCTCTGACATGCATTGTGATCTGGAAGGTCTTATATAGACAGGTGTGTGGCTTTCCTAATCAAGTCCAATCAGTATAATCAAACACAGCTGGACTCAAATGAAGGTGTAGAACCATCTCAAGGATGATCAGAAGAAATGGAAAGCACCTGAGTTAAATATATGAGTGTCACAGCAAAGGTCTGAATACTTAGGACCATGTGATATTTCAGTGTTTCTTTTTTAATAAATCTGCAACAATGTCAACAATTCTGTGTTTTTCTGTCAGTATGGGGTGCTATGTGTACATTCATGAGGAAGAAGAATGAACTTAAATGATTTTAGCAAATGGCTGCAATATAACAAAGAGTGAAAAATTTAAGGGGGTCTGAATACTTTCCGTACCCACTGTATTTTACACATACACATATATACAGTAGGTGTGATAGCAGAGAAGCCATATGAGTGTTAATTATTTCATTAGCGCAAGTATAGTGTTCTGCTACTTTCACACCTATATATGTGTATGTGTATATATACATATAAGTGTGTGTGTATATATACCCCTACACAGAAGTTCTGATGTTATGTCTGCCTCCAATAACCCCCAAAAAATGCCCAAGAAAAAAGGGTGGTTCAAAACCGGCAAGGTGTGAAAATAGCGGAGCCATATCCCTGTTCTATATTAATTCTAATACAAACATCCTTTTTTTCTGGTTCTGGACAGAGCTGAAACTTCACAGGTACACTTTTTAGACCCCCCAGACACTATATCCAATATTTTTTTCAATAATTGGTTCTCTATCAAAAATGACAATTTTTAAGAACTTTTTTTTGTGTGATTAATAGTCCCTGGGGCATGACCCAGAACTCTAGGCACTTTCTAGGGGCATTTATTGGGTTTTAGGGCTTCAAAATGGTGTTTTTTGATTACCGAAGTTCGGTCCCATTGATTTCAATGGGGTTCTGAAATCCGGGCCGAACTTTTGGGAAGTTCGGGTGTTCTGGTTGAACCGAACTTTGGAAAAGTTTGATCATCCCTAATTGTCTAAGGTTTTCTTTTACATTTTTAACAGTTTTAATCTCTTAAAATATTGTTTTTATGCATTTTTATTATTATTTATATTACAAAATACATGTTTAAAGAGGTACTGCAGTCTGCTCACATAATTTGTAATAAAAACATATTTGCCATTCTGAAGCCTCCCTCCAACCACTTTGCATATTATTTTATATATACTGTGATTCTGTACTTGCCAAATATGCTGCAGAAATCTCCCTCCACTAAGTCTGACTGCAGCCATTTTAAGTGTGGGCAGCTGAAGTTGCGGCCTGTTCACTTCCTGGATTTACACAGACACAGAGACACACACACACATACAGTATCTCACAAAGTGGGTACACCCCTCACATTTGTGCAGCAGTCATGGGAGGGGGGGGATATAAAGAAATAAGGGCAAAGTGTTGTAACAATACATTATTCAATTCAAACATTTTTTTATTCGAATAGATGTGATGCTCTACAAAGCAGCTAATACATGAAATATTCTACAGATTCTGTACCTGCCAAATATGCTGCAGAAATCTCCCTCCACTAAGTATGACTGCAGCCATTTTAACTGTGGGCACCTGAAGCTGTTGCCTGTTCACTTCCTGGATTTACACAAGCACACACACACACACACACATATACAGTATCTCACAAAGTGAGTACACCCTCACATTTTTGTGAATATTTTATTATATCTTTTCATGTGACAACACTGAAGAAATGCCACTTTGCTACAATGTAAAGTAGTAAGTGTACAGCTTGTATAACAGTGTAAATTTGCTGTCCCCTCAAAAATTCAGACTTAAATCAGACCTGAAATGGTGAACAGGGACGCACCGGATTCCTGCTGTGAGCTGCTCCGTGCGACAGTGTGAACCCAATCTTACGCTGCATGTCAAGGTAGAGTAAAAAAGAACCTAAAATGCCTATTTAGTACATTATTATTATTAATATTCAGGATTTCTATAGCACCAGCAGTTTGCGCAGCGCTTTACAATGTTAGAGGGAGACAATACAGTTACAATACAATAAAATACAAGAGGATTAAGAGGGCCCTGCTCAGAAGAGCTTACAATCTAATGAGTACATCACGGAATTACATGCAAATTCCCCTGTATTGAATTGTAACAGTACTGTTTGAACCAACGTTGTAAAGCGCTGCGCAAACTGTTGGAGCTATATAAATCCTGTATAATATTAATAATTTCCCCATGACTTAAAAGACCCTGCAACTACAGAAAAATACCAGCCAGAAATGCACAGAGCTCCTAAGTACTGTTGTTGCCTGACAACACAGCATATTTGTGGACTGATTGTGCCAACTCTGCCCAGTTTTCATTTCCTAAACTACTCAAGCCCTTCCTCTATCCTATTCTCCATAAATCCCCTTACATACAATCAGACAGTGGCGGCTGGTGCTCAAAATTTTTGGGGGGGCGCAAAAAGAAATATTCGCGGCAAAAAAACGTGGTAAAAAATTGCGTGACTTTGACGCCACACAAGTGTTAAAGGGGCCTTCAGTAATCAAGGAACAGTGCCTTGAAAAAGTATTCATAGTTACCCCTTTATTCATAGTTACCCCTTGAAATAATACACATTATCATTCACTTCACTTACCGTTACCGCCGGGCTGCCCCCATCAATGCAGTGACCAGCATGCCCCCATCAATGCAGTGACCAGCATGCCCCCATCAATGCAGTGACCAGCATGCCCCCATCAATGCAGTGACCAGCATGCCCCCATCAATGCAGTGGCCAGCATGCCCCCATCAATGCAGTGACCAGCATGTCCCCATCAATGCAGTGATCAGCATGTAACATCCCCATCAATCCAGTGACCAGCATGTCCCCATCAATGCAGTGACCAGCATGTCCCCATCAATGCAGTGACCAGCATGTCCCCATCAATGCAGTGACCAGCATGTCCCCATCAATGCAGTGACCAGCATGTCCCCATCAATGCAGTGACCAGCATGACCCCATCAATGCAGTGACCAGCATGTCCCCATCATTGCAGTGAACAGCATGTAACATCCCCATCAATGCAGTGACCAGCATGTCCCCATCAATGCAGTGACCAGTGTGGAGAGTGGACTTACCTCACGGACGGTGATTGGTGACTGGCTGCGTGGCGTGCTGCTGGCCTGCTGCTCTGCTCTGACTGAGACTGTAGACCCGGGGCGGCGGCGGGAGTCGCGGGAGTCGAGTCCGACGCTGACTGACAGTCTGAGTCACTGCGGTGCGGACTGGTGGAGTGCGGAGCTGCGGGCCGGGAACTGAACCAGGCGGCGGGTGGGTGGTCTGACTCTGGTCACTCACTGTGCTACACTCCTCCGAGTCCTCCTGATGCGCGGCTGAGCGGCCTTCTGGCGGGAAGGTGTCGGGTGGACGGTGATCCTGTGACGTGTGGCGCCGGCCCGGGACGTAGTGACTGGCGCACGCGCCGCCCCCACGCGCCACATCACAGATCCCGGGATGTCCTCCTGTGTGATTGGTCCAGGCTGGAGTCTGGACCAATCACAGGCAGGACATCACAAAAGTGGGGAGTGTCGGGCGCATTGCTCTGCGCCCGATGACCCCCAGAAGGCCGCCAATCGGCACCTCTGTCCGCTGCACGTGCGGTGGAAAACCCCACCCCCCCCCCCATACCCACCTAGTGGTCCGGTGCCCCTAGTGGGCAAAAAATTTTATTTTTTTTTTTAAATCTTTTTTTTCTTCTTTTCTTTGGGGGGGGGGGGGGGGCGGCACCCCTGCGCCCCCTATGGGCAGGCTGCCACTGCAATCAGAATATCTTACAAAAAATACCGCTATCCCCGCAATTATATGATAATCTGATCGTTAGTACACAGCTTTTGTCCAAAATGTTTCTCGTACGATATCAGATTACCTTTAATCAGTACAGTTTTAGTCCAAAAATCCAATACATATACATCACATCACATTACATCACTTCCAAATTTTTATTCTATCGTACGAGAGTTTTCGTACTTTAGTAGAGATGTCCCGAACTATTCGCCAGCAAACAATTCCCGGCGAACATCGCTTGTTCGCGTCCGCCGCTGCGGGCGAACATATGCGATGTTCGGTCCGCCCCCTATACTTCATCATTGAGGCAAACTTTGACCCTGTACCTCACAGTCAGCAGACACATTCCAGCCAATCAGCATACCCTCCCTCCCACACCCTCCCACCTCCTATAAAAAAGCATGGGCAGCATCCATCTTAGATCATTCTGAAGCAGTGTGTTAGTGAGAGCAGGGACAGTGCTGCTGCTGCTGCTGTTAATAGGGACAGTTGTTAGTCAGGGTTCTCGGTCTTGTTAGTCAGTGTTCTCGGTCCACTCCTGCTGTAAGGACAGCATCCTGACAGCACCCCAAAAAGCCCTTTTTAGGGCTGGTATTTCAGTCAATTTTTTGTTTTTGATATATATATATATATCTATTGTGCAGTTGCCTGCCCGCCGTGTGTGAGAGGCCACAGACCCACCACAGACTGTACTGTGTGCACACCACACTCATATCGGGTGGCACAGTACCTTGCAGTTTAAAAAATATTTTTTTTCCTCTGTCATAATTGCAGTTGCATGGCCTGCCAGTGAGTGTCAGGTCCACAGAGTGTACTGTGCCCACTGCAGTGCCCACCACTCACATATACGGTGGCACAGCACCTTGCAAATAAAAAAATATATATTTTTTATAATTGCAGTTGCCTGGCCTGCCAGTGAATGTCAGGTCCACAGAGTGTACTGTGCCCACTGCAGTGCCCACCACTCATATATATATGGTAGCACAGCACCTTGCAAATTAAAAAAATATATATTTTTTATAATTGCAGTTGCCTGGCCTGCCAGTGAGTGTCAAGTCCAAAGAGTGTACTGTGCCCACTGCAGTGCCCACCACTCATATATACGGTGGCACAGCACCTTGCAAATTTAAAAAAAAGTATTTTTTATAATTGCAGTTGCCTGGCCAGCCAGTGAGTGTCAGGTCCACAGAGTGTACTGTGCCCACTGCAGTGCCCACCACTCATATATACGGTGGCACAGCATCTTGCAAATTAAAAAAATATATATTTTTTATAATTGCAGTTGCCTGGCCTGCCAGTGAGTGTCAGGTCCACAGAGTGTACTGTGCCCACTGCAGTGCCCACCACTCATATATACGGTGGCACAGCACCTTGCAAATTAAAAAAATATATATATTTTTATAGTTGCCTGCCAGTGAGTGTCAGGTCCACAGACTATACTGTACCCACTGCAAATGGACTGTTTGCGGTGCGTTAAACGGGGAGTTTGGTCTGTCAGAGTTTGGTCTGTCACTGTGAAGCGGGTGTAACCCTTACACTACCTGATTGATATAACATCATACCTGATCGTATACACACACTGGATGTTTTAAAGCACGTTATTCCAAACAATTTAGGAATGTTAGGTGATTTATGCCCTTTATGGATTAAAACCCGACTCTGCGTCAACTACGTAATTTTCCATGGGAGTTTTGCCATGGATCCCCCTCCGGCATGCCACAGTCCAGGTGTTAGTCCCCTTGAAACAACTTTTCCATCACTATTGTGGCCAGAAAGAGTCCCTGTGGGTTTTTAAAATTTGCCTGCCTATTGAAGTCTATGGCGGTTCGCCCGTTCGCGAACATTTGCGGAGGTTCGCGTTCGCGAACGGCAAATTTTAGGTTTGCGACATCTCTATACTTTAGTAGCCTGATGATCATTCATCTGATAATCTCATCGTGTGTACTAGGCTTTACATTACTGTAGAGACTACTTGTCCTTTGGTCCAAGATAAGAACTGGGAGTGCTAATTAGATTCCTTGAGATAACACAGGGAGAGTGCACATGACACAGGATAACTGAATTGATCAAACAGGTGTAACAAAATGCTTTTATTGTATATTTACCAGACCAAACAAAAAAAAAAAATTTGTTACAGCAGCAGAAAATGATAGCACTCAAGGTCAACTTGCGGCCTCAACACCAGACGCATGTTCTATTCTATGCTTGGGCAGGTCTATCCTTTCCCCAAAGTTCCAAGTCCATACCAGAAGAAGCCGCATCACCACCAAATGTCATTAAGTTCATTGTATACATACATTTTAGGCTTACATTTTTATTACTGAATTCTGTTTTTCATCTTTTGGTATGTGTGTACCAGGCTTTCATTTCCATTCCTATGTCTCACCTAAACCATATTTTGGTGGCAGTGGATGGTTTTTAATGCCAATAGACTTTAGCATGCAAATTTTGACAGCAAAAACAAGGGAAAATTATAGAGAGTAAAATAGTGTCCCTAACCTTTTTTTTTATGCGTAATCCTTAACCTGACAGTAACCTGAAAACATAGTCTGCTCACGTGTGTTTTAAGTCTCTATGTCAATGATGTAAATGTACGGATTTTTTTTTTTTTTCATTGGGCAACACATGCAGAATAACATACATTACATTGTGGTGCTGAATCCAGGTGTCAGTGCCATTGAAGGTAAAGCTGCACACAATTGTTACTTTCTATGTTAATATATGAAAATTACCAGCTACACTAGGGACAAGACAAACACCTGGTATAAGAATGACTAACAAAGGTCAAATTCAGTGGGTTTAGTGCGTAAACCAGAAAATCTTCGCTTGCATGAAACAGTTGAAAACAAGAGTTTCTCAGCATAGAATATGTACTCAAGGTTTACTAACAACACAACTGCACTCAAAGCAAGTTGCTTAGCAAAAGTGAGAATGACAGGTGTTGGAACAAACTATAAGGCTGGATTCACACTTACAACATCGCACACTTACATCACAGCAGGGGTCCGGTGCATCGCTGTTCTCTGTTTTAGGGATGAATCAGGCACGGAAATTTTTGCCTGAATTTGGACCTGAAACTGAGCCAAAGACGCACAGGACCCTTGTGCAATCCACTTCGCAGCCGGCAAGGAGATATGTGAACCAGCTCCATTGAGAGCCAGTCACAGTCTCCTGTCATACGAATTGAATGCGGGGAAACATAAGTGTGAGCCCAGCCTAACACTGCCAGAGGTCACCTTTTATTCCCCTGGTATAAAAGGTAACCTGAAAGAGCTAGTCAGCACTATCTTTATTTGGGAAGGAGGAGCAGAGTGGGTGTTTCCTCTAAAAGATTCAGCTGACTCTTTTAACTGAGATGTTGCCATTCTGTTATCTGTTTGCAGCATGGCAGTAAACCAGTTATCTAAAAACCTTAGTATACCAGACTTGTATTTGCCACCTGTTGGCAGTAAGACCCCTTTCACACTGTGGAGTCCATCAGATGGACTCCGTTTTTCTCAGAGTGGGATCGATCCGCCGATCCCCCGTTGAGCAGGCGGATGACAGCTGTGTCTCCGTGCTGTGTGCAGAGACAGAGCTGTCAGGTCCCGCTGTTCTCTATGGGCGAATTGGATGAGAACGGACCGTCTGTCCCTTCCCATCTGATCCCATCCGATCCGATCCGCTGGACGGATGGAAAATAGGGTTTCCATCCGTCCAGATTTGACGGATTGGATCGGATGTCAACAGACATGTCTCCACTGACATCTGATGCCCCATAGAGATGCATGGGGCATCTGTTCAGATCTGCCTGAAAAATGGACAGGCGGATCTGAACGGTCCGCCTGTGTGAAAGGGGCCTAAAAACGGAAAATTTATATCAAATACTTACCGTAATTTTCCTTTCCTGATGGACTCCATGGCAGCATACATATCGGGTTTGGCCCCGCCTCCAAACCTACCCATAGGACATCACTCCCATAAATATTTGCACCTGTTCAGCACACGTGTTCTGTAACTATCCTCCACAGAATTCGGGAGGGAACTCCTGCTGCCATGGAGTCCATCAGGAAAGGAAAATTACGGTAAGTATTTGATATAAATTTTCAGTTTTCCTGACAGACTCCATGGCAGCATACGTATCAGGAAATAACTCGCCGTACACACAGGGTGGGCAGGTGCTGAACAGAAAAAAGTTTAATTCACTTTGTCAACAGACAAGACTTGCAAACCAAAATTTACAGAGGAAAGAGCCGCCGGCTCAACACAGTAGTGGGACAAGAAGGTATTAATGGAAGACCACGCTGCTGCTTTGCAGATTACATCGGGAGCTACGTGTCTGGAAACTGCCCACGAGGTAGAAATGCTCCGCGTCGAATGAGCCGTAACTGCTGCTGGAGGGGTCAAGCCCTTAGCCCTATAAGCCCACTGGATGGTTTGAATAATCCATGAGGAGATAGCCCTTGAGCCTTTATTTTTGCCATGAAAGGCGACAAAAAGATACTCTGACTTCCTGAAAGAAGATGTGGCTTCCAGATACTTTCTGATGCAAATACCAACATCCAGTGGATGAACCGGAGAGTCTTCCTCTTGTCTGAAAGTAGGTAACACAATTTCAACATTTTCATGGAAGGCCGATGTTACTTTTGGTCTCGCATCCAACATGGGAATCAGAACCACTCTATCGGGAAAGAATGTCAAAAAGGGCTCTTGTGCCCCAAGGGCCCCAATCTCTGATACCCTTTGATGGTAATGGACTCAGACGTGTCCTGAATGTGATTTGATAAGAAAATCCAGCACCAGAGGAAGGTCCCACTTGGGAAACCTAGGCTTTCTTTGCGGCCTAATTCTAACTGCTCCCTTAAAGAACTGGCGTATCAAGGCATGACTAGCCCAGGAAATACCCGTGAAGGCTGAGATAGCCGAAACTTGGACTCTGAGGGAACTCACAGAAAGTGGGAGATCCAAACCTGATTGCAGGAAGCTCAGCACATCCTGGATTTTTATGGAAGACTGAGGATCAGGTCTTCCAGCCAACTGTGAGAAAAATCTTGACCAGATTCTTTTGTAGACCCTATTTGTTGAGTCTCTTCTGGCACTGAGGAGCGTGAAAATTGCGTCTTCCGGACAACCTAATGTCTGCAACCTCCTCCTCTCAACATCCATACCCTCAGATGTAGACGGGCCAGACATGGATGGAGTACAGATTCCTGGGACAACAGATCGGGTCTGATGGACAGTGGAATTGGGTCTTGGACACTGAGAAGAGTCAGAAGGGAAAACCACAGCCTGTTGGGCCAGAAGGGAATCACCACCACTATTTCTACTGGCTCCGACCTGAGTCTCCGAAGGAATTGTAATATTATCGGAACTGGTGGGAATGCATACGCTCTGTGAAATCTCCACTGATCCGAGAGGGCGTCCACCCCGAATGCCTGGGGATCCCTGAACCTCGTGTAGTATTTCTCTAGCTTGTGGTTGCAGGGGGAGGCGAAGAGGTCGACTTTTGGGGAGAACCCCAACGACAGAATCCAGCTGAATACTTCCCTGTGGAGGGACCATTCGTTGTTGTCCAGGTTTACTCTGGACAGAAAATCCGCTTGGACATTTTGGATTCCTGGAACGTAAACTGCTGACAGATCTGAAAGATTTCTCTGTGCCCACGACATGATCGGCTCCACTTCCCTCAATAGGGACCAGCTGCGCGTTCCTCCCTGCCTCCTCACATACGCTACTGCTGAGGTGTTGTCCAGCCTTAGCATGACAGGTAGGCCTTTTGTCAGATGGGAGAACGCCCGTAGAGCTTGAAATGCTGCCCGAAGTTCCAGGACATTGGATACTATCCCTTGAGTAGGAAAACTCCACCTGCCCTGAGCCACTTCCGAAAGACAGTGAGCGCCCCAGCCTGTATTGCTGGCGTCTGAGGTGATCACTACCCACGGAGTCGGTCTCAGTGAATGGAAGTTCAGCAGGTGATCTTTGCACAACCATCAAGGGAGACTCGCTCTCATGGCTGGAGTCAGAAAGCTAGGCTGATCCAGGTGCCATACATCCCATTGTTGCAGGAATCCCTTCTGAAAGGGTCTCATCCTCCACAGTGCCCACTTCACCATGGGGACTACTGCGACCATAGTCCCAATCACCTTCAGGCATTGACGTGCTTGAAGATGGGAAGATGAGAGGGCGAAGCGAACTCTGTCCCAGACTATGCCTACTTTCTCTTCTGGAAGAGAGATTGTCACCCTTGCTGTATCGAATAGGGCACCGAGGTAAATAAGGGACTGTGTTGGAGTCAAGTGGCTTTTCTCTTCGTTCAATAGCCAACCGAAGCTCTAGAGAGTGGACACGACCTGTTTCAGATGATCTGAGTTGATCTCTGTTTTGAGACAACAGGAGGAGGTCGTATAATCAAATAATGATGGAGCTGAATACCTCTTGTTCTCAACAGGGCTACCACGACCAATAAGATTTTTGAAAAGGTCCGTGAAGATGTTGAAAGCCCGAATGGGAGACAGATAAATTGCAGATGTGAGTCGCCCACTGCGAAACGGAGATACTTCTGAAAATCTTCTGCCACAGGGACATGAAAATAGGCGTCCTTCAGGTCGATGGACACCATCCAATCGGCCGGCTGAACTGCTTGTTGTATGGATAGCAGGGTCTCCATTTTGAATCTCTCTTTCTTTATAAACTGGTTTAAGAAAGTCAGATCTATGACTGGTCTCCATGACCCGTTTTTCTTTTGAACCAGAAAAAGCGGAGAGTATATTCCCTGGCCTCGCTCGCACTCTGGAACGGAGATGACAGCCCCTTGAGCAATGAGAGACTCGACGTAAGAAAGTAAAATTTGACATCTTTCTACTAGGGATGGTAGAGCGGTAGGCAGGAATCTTGAACCTGGCATCTCTTTGAAGACCCACTTGTGACCTGAAGACACCGTCCTGACGGTCCAGGGGTCTCGAATCGAAGCCGCCCAGACATGACGGAAGGAGAGTAGACGTGCTCCCACTCGGCATGCCTGAGCGGGCCCAACTTCAAAAAGACTTAGTGGGCTCGCGGTCACCAGAGGAGACATTCTTTGAAGTCTTCCTGGAGGATTGTCTGGACCTCCAATTTCGGTTAAATTCTCGACCAGGTCTGTATGTGCGAGCCTCCCTGGCCCGATCTGGGACAAACTTCCTGTTAGGCTGCCCCTTCTTTACATTAAACTGGCGCCGATCCTGGGGAAGAAACCCAGAATTCCCACCCTTAGCCCGAGTTATGGCCTCGTCAAGCTTGTTCCCAAAAAGGGAGGACCCCTCAAAGGGAATACGGCACTAAACTTGTTTTGACGCCGAAACAGCGACCCAAGGACGGAGCCATAGGGCCCTTTTAGCTGTGACTGAGGACAGCATAACTCTGGCCAACAGCCGGATCAGATCTATGGAAGCCTCCCCAAGAAATGACGAGGCCAGCCTAAGTTCCTGGATTGGGGAACTCCTGGCAACTTCTTCCGACACTGTTCTGACAGATTCATCCACTACGTCAGCCCATGATTCCATAGCCTTGGATAGAGCGGCTAAAGCAGGCCATACCTGCTGTCAGATAAATCCTTTTCAAGTCTGAATCCATTCTTCGGTCAAGCGGATCCTTAAATGAGACCGTATCCTCCAGGGGAAGGGTCACGTCCTTGACCAGCCTCATTACTGCTGCGTCCACTAGAGGAGGAGACTCAAGATTTTTAACATCTTCCTCTTTGAATGGATATAATTTGGACATCTTGGAGACTAAGGAGTTTTTTCGCTCCACCTTACTCCACTCCTCTGAGATAATTTCTCCCAACTCTCCCAGGAAGGGAAAATTAACACGCTCCTTATTGAGCTTGAGCTACTTAAAATATTTATTTTGTTTGGGAGGGGGAACAGCTGACTCCTCCCAATTTAAGGTCTCCCTGACCGCCTTTACCAAAGAAGGAACTAAGGTGTACTCAAACCCCAGACAGGGGTCCTCAGCTTCAGAGTCGCTACCCGACAAGAGTGCCGACTGATGGCTTGTATGGGCAGACTCAAAGTCTTGCAGCGGTTGAAGCGTTGCAGGGGAAGGGTTTGGAGGAGCCGTTGCAGAGCCTTGGGATTGACTGACACCCATCTCGGCCAAAGAGTCTTTTACCACCCTTTTAACAAGGGCTTCAATACGCTGGTCAGAAGTATCCCTTTCTCCCGCAACCTGGGAAAAACAATTGTCACATAGGGACATTTTCAGGGACACGAGCGCCACAGCCCCAACAACCTGCTTTTTCAGGTCTTCGTGCGTGACTGTATGATGTGGACGCTCTCTTATGATGTTGGGAGCCCGATGGGGACCTCCGAGAAGAGTGCCGGTGGTGGGAACTTGAACGCCTTTCACTCCTTTGGGAGGAGTGCCTAGTCTCTGAACGAGAAGGGCTGAAACAAAAAGAAAACAAAGGAAAAACAAACCGGAAGCTAGGAACACCTGTGTTCCAATCCCCCCCCCCCCGTAACCCGCACCCCCACCTGAAAAGCCCCCAATACCTGTTAAGGGCGGGCTGACCACCGGAGGGCAGAGTAGCTTCCATTCTGGCGCTGACCTACAGGGATGAGCTGGACAACGATGTCAGAAAAATGAAGCAATATGGGGGGGGTAAGCTCCGAAACTGGGGAACAGTTACTCACCAGGAGCCAGGTGGGGAACAGAGCAGAGCGGCAGCAATGCAGAAAAAAGGAATCTTCCAAGCAAAAAAAACAGCTGGCAACACCACAGACTCCTTCTATCAGCAGCGTGTAAACACACAGATTCTGCTGACAGCTTTGGGGATTTAAATATGGCGCCATATGACGTCATCAGCGATCGCCGCATTAAAAACCCACTGCGCATGCGCCGCACTGCCACAGCGCATGCGCGAGAACCAAGCTTCATTCCCGAGGCGCCGCACATGCGCAGTAGCGCACAGAACCGGCGGCCGATCAGGAAGTGATCACTGACCGGCCCCGGACCGCTAGCCACCAGAGAAACAAGGAAATAAAAGGTAACCACAGAAAAGGCAAAACAACAATATAGCTGCCATGGATATATATCAAAACAGAGATACTCACGAACTGCTGGCCACCAGGGATGGATGATCCCACACCGGACTTTTGTCACTTTTAGGGTACCGGCCACCCGCAGCAGCTGGGCTTTTTGGCCAAAGGCTGCATGCATCTTCGCCCCTACTCCATACCCAGCAGCAGCTGGGGCTTATTGGAGAACTCCATACCCGATTGGTAGAGACATCCATCTCCCGTGATTCCTTCTTCAGGTAGGATACAGGTAATCCTTTGGAGGACAAAAAAGGAACACGTGTGCTGAACAGGTGCAAAGATTTATGGGACTGATGTCCTATGGGTAGGTTTGGAGGCGGGGCCAAACCCGATGCGTATGCTGCCATGGAGTCTGTCAGGAAAGGGTAAATGTGAAATAATTTTATACAATATTTCTTATTTACCTAACAGGAATAAAGAAAAAAATAAATAAAAAAGAAATTATAATGTTGCTTTTTACTCCCGAATATACATTGATAAGCAAAGATTATTGAAGACACTATACAGTATATTCTTTTTAAGCAGTTGGTGGCTTGATGTATAATGATGCACAAATCTGCCCTGGTTCAATTTTCTAAGGGTTTGGCGAATCTTGATTGAAATTCAGTGAACCTGAACTTAAGGGCAAATGTTTAGGGCTAATAGGCTAACTACTGTCAAAAAAGGCATGGGACCTTGCGCACTGCCATGCGTCATATGTACCAGTGCAACATAATAATAAAAAAAAAAAAAAAATACTGTACAGCAGGAAAAAGGTATTTTCATATGACATCAAAAGGCAACACTAAAAATACATAAATCATTTAAATAGCATGATTGGAGGATGCCTTAACCATTTCTGGACCGGAAGATTTCCACCCTTAATGACCAGGCCATATTTTGCTATACGGCACTGCGTTACTTTAACGGACAATTGCGCGGTCGTGCGGCACTGTACCCAAATAAAATTAATGTCCTTTTTTCCCACAAATAGAGCTTTTATTTTGGTGGTATTTTATCACCTGTGCGATTTCTATTTTTGCGCTATAAACAAAAAAAGAGCGCCGATTCTGAAAAAAAGAAAAAAAAACAATATTTTTCACATTCTGCCATATAACATTTCCAAAAAAATAAAAAAAAAATAAAAATCTAATTTTTTAACATTTTAGGCCAATTTGTTTTCTGCTACATATTTTTGGTAAAAAAAATCACAATAAGCGTATTTTGATTGGTTTGCACAAAAGTTATCGTGTCTACTAACTATGGGAAAGATTTATGTCATTTTTATTGTTTTTTTTTTATTAGTAATTGTGGCGATCTGCGATTTGTTTGTGGGACTGCGACATTGCGGCAGACAGATCGGACCCCTAGCTGACATTTTTGACACTTTTGGAGGGACCAGTGACATTACTACAGTAATCAGTGCTAAAAATATGCACTGTTACTGTAATAATGACACTGGCAGGGAAGGGGTTAACACAGTAAGTGATCAAGGGGTTAAATGTGTACCTAGGGGCGTGTTTCTAACTGTGGGGGGCGTGGCTTGTGAAATGATCACAGAGGCCCGTGCTCCTATATAGAAGGTGCTCTGTGATCATTGCAGAGAGAAGAACAGTCGGCTGTGTTTACAACAGCTGACCATTCTTCTCTCTCAGCGGGGAGCGATCGCGGGTGTCAGGCGGCAATTGGAGCCGCCTGCCCCGTGCATTGGCATCCCCCTGGGGGCAGGAGCTTGCAGTATAGCATGCAGGAGCTTGCAGTATAGCATGCAGAGCGACCGGTGGGCGGTCGGGAAGTGGTTAGAGCAATATGTGGTGTTACTGATTTTCATCTTAGGGCCAGTCTTAGGGCTCTTTCACACGGGCGGTCCGATCAGATCCGCCTGTCAGTTTTTTAGGCGGATCTGATCGGATCCTCCATGCAGCTCTATGGGGCAGCGGGTGTCAGCGGAGGTCACCTCCGCTGACACCCGCTGCCATCCGCATCCGATCCTGTGCTGAAATCTGGACGGATGGAAACCCTATTTTTCCATCCGTTCAGTAATCGGAGCGGAGTGGATCTGATGAGAGCGGACAAGCGGTCCGCTCTCCTCCGATCCCCCATAGAGGGCAGCGGGTGCTGAGACACCTCCCTCTCCGCTCTGCAAGCGGAGACGGAGCTGTCATCCGCCTGGCTCAGCGGGGATCGCGGATCGATCCCCGCTGAGCAACACGGATCCGCCTGCGGAGGCGGACCGTGTGAAAGAGCCCTAAAGCTGGACAACAAAAGGACATTCCTTTTTTAGGGAGAATTGGCAAAATGTGTTGGAGAAAAAAAAAAAAAAGAGTACAGGCAGGAGGTTTACTACAAGAATTAAGAGACTGCAGATAATACAGTAGTGTAAAGTTGGCCAGCAGGAGGAGAATTTTACTGAGCAAGACTAGGTCCTAATTTACTAGGTAGGGACAAAGAGCACAGACTGGGGTTGTACTACAAGAATAAAAAAAAAATGTGTATTTGTAGCTAAAATGCTTTTTTGTTAACCACTTGCCGACCGCCGGCCGGCTTTTTACTGCGGCAGGGCGGCTTGGCTGCGTCCAGTCACGTAGTACTAGACACAGCGTGTTTAGACACCGCGGGAGGCAGGCCACGGGGGGAGAGGCGGCGATTGCCGCCTTCCTCCCACGATCATCCGGGAAACTGAGAGAAGACCCGCCTGCTTATGTAAACAAAGCAGGCGGATCTTCTCTCAGACAGGCAGGGACAGATCAGCAGTTTCAGCTAAGCTGAAACTGCAATCTGTCTGTGCCTGTCACTGAACCCCCCCCCCCCCCCACACACACACACAGTCAGTAAGCACAGAGGCATACATTTAACCCCTTTAAACACCCCCCAGTATTAACCCCTTCCCTGCCAGTGTCATGTATGCAGTAACAGTGCATATTATTTAGCACTGATTACTGTATTGGGGTCACTGGTCCCCAAAAAGTGTCAAAAATGTCAGTTAGGGCCCAATCTGCCCACCGCAATGTCGCAGTCCCGCTAAAAATCGCAGATCGCCGCCATTACTAATAAAAAAATAAAAAGTCCAAAAATCTATCCCGTAGTTTTTAAACGCTATAACTTTTGTGCAAACCAATTAAAATATGCTTTTTGGGATTTTTTTTACCAAAAATATGTAGCAGAATACAAATTGGCCTAAACTGATAAAAAAAATAAATTTTTTTAAATTTTTTATTGGGAATGTTTTATAACAGAAAGTAAAAAATATGGCGTTTTTTCAAAATTGTCACCCTTTTTTTGTGTATAGCGCAAAATCTAAAAACCGCAGAGGTGATCAAATACCACCAAAATAAATCTCTATTTGTGGGAAAAAAAGAACATCATTTTTATTTTGGGTACAGCGTCGCACGACCGCGTCATTTTTCGTTAAGGTATCGCAAAATAGGGCCTGGTCATTAAGGGGGCAAATCCTTTCGGTCTTAAAGTGGTTAAAACCCCTGTTAGTTTTTTTCTTTTGCTTTCTGCGTCCCATTGTTAGATTTTCTTTCACTTACTATGAAGGAAATGGGAGTAAAATCTCTCAAAAGTAAGCGATAAGCCCTCTTAGTAGGTTGTCCCCAATACAGGTGTCACATTTGGGAGATTCCTTCTCACTTCCTGTTTCAATGAAACTCCACAACAAGAACACAGACAGCCCTAAAAATGTTACCAAGTTTCTATACATCCCCCTTACACTAGAAAAAAAGTTTGGCTTATATCTATACTACAACTTTCTATACTGAGGTAGGGTGCCTTTATATATTTACATGACTAGGGGATTAAAGATGATTTGTCTCCATTCTGCTCTGACCATCACTCCCCTTCTCCATTATAAATAACCACATGACCACAGGTTGAAGTTAAATGACCATAGCAGCCTTTTATTAACAAACTGTATACATAACAGGTAAATAACACGTTAAACCCAGTTTTTTGCTGGAGCCTCAAGGTTTCGGTAGGCATCAAAGAAGGGAGGTACCTGCGTCCGACTTAATTAGGCCTCCAGCCGCCACAGCACCGGCTTAGAGACAACCAGTCGCAGATACCAACATACCAACTACTGGGAGACGTACCTCAGACAGGTCCCTACCAAGTATAAGTTTGCACCATCAGGGAGCTGTACCTCAGATGGGTCCCTACCAAGTATAAGTTTGCACCATCAGGGAGCCGTACCTCAGACAGGTCCCTACCAAGTATAAGTTTGCACCATCAGGGAGCCGTACCTCAGACAGGTCCCTACCAAGTATAAGTTTGCACCATCAGGGAGCCGTACCTCAGACGGGTCCCTATCAAGTATAAGTTTGCACCATCTGGGAGCCGTACCTCAGACGGGTCCCTACCAAGTATAAACTTGCGCCATCAGGGAACTGTTGCCTTATGAGTTTATGTGTAATCTCCATTACTGTGTTGCCTGATGAGTTATGTATAAATCTCCATTAGTGACTGTATATAGATTGGTGTAAATATATATATGTACGAGATATTGAGTATTGATTTCAAACAGATAAATATGTTTGAAATGCATGCCTGGGCTACCTGGGAGGGGTCTGCTATTTACACTGATAAACAAACTGTAGTACAGCCCCGTAATTATGTTTCTTTTCCCCAGACATTACGGGGCTAGAAAATAATTGATAATCGTCCATGACGGGTCATTCCTTTATCTCGCCCTCTACTTCAAAGACTGTCCCTTTAGATATGTAATGAAGGTGGTTGGCTGTCCAAGGATGGACAATTTGGCCCAGGAGATGACCTAGCATGATTAATTCCCCCCCCCCCCCAAGAGGAGAGGTATTGAGAGGCTATTAGAAAGGGGGCTACTCTAAGCCCCTCTTTCTTATGGGATGGCGGAAGGGTAAGGTTATGTAGTTAGCCTGAGTTCAGCCATCTTAGGAAGGTAATTTTAGTTAGTATAAGTTATTAGCCAGTTAGAAGGTTTTAATACAGAGTGTGACCTCTTCCTGTTCCGCCTGAACTTCCCCCCTCTCCTGGTGACTATTCGCGCACTCCTCGTGAGGTGGTCCACGGGGCTTCATTCGTGGTTTGGGAGGTGCAATATCCTCAAGATGTCGATACTCCCCAAATTGTTATATCTGATGCAAGCACTCCCGATCTCCATTCCGACTGCCTTTTTTCAGAAGGTCGATTCCATATTCACTAACTTCGTGTGGGCTGGGCGGAGGCCGCGCATCGCTCGGCGACTACTGGTACTACCCAAGCAACATGGTGGGATAGCCTTACCCGACATCAGACGCTACTACCAAGCGGTTATGCTGACGAGGTGGATCGATTGGGCCCGCCACGCTAGCCTGAAGCAGTGGGTTCCCCTGGAGACCTCATTGTTTCCGGTCTGCCTGCCTAGAGCACCTTTGCTGCCTCGGGACGTGCCAACACTGCTCCGGCGGCATCCTACGATTGGACCAACGGTAAGGGTGTGTTCCTCGATCACATCCGGGAGGAGGCTCACGGACGCTCGGGGCCCTCTTTTCCCGATTCTGGGGAATCCTCGCTTCCCTCCGGGATGCGAGGGGGACCGGTTTGCCGAGTTGTCCCAGGGGGGAACCTTTCAGGCCTCGCACTTTCTCCGAGATAACCAATGGCCGTCATTGATCCAACTCACTTCGCTGGGTGGTGCATTTCGTCTGTCCAGATGGCAGGCCTTGCAGTTGCTTAATTTCCTTCGGGGGTTGGGACAGCCGTCACTCTACACGAGAGAACTTCTGCCCTTTGAACACTTCCTGATGTCGCAGGGTCACATGCCGCATGCACTTTCCCAAGTGTACTCGCTCCTTTCGCAACCCCCGGAGGACTTCGTCCTGCCGGGCATCCTCAAGTGGGAGGGGGAGCTCAATCGGAGTTTCACTGAACCCCAAAGACGTAACATTGTCCGCTTTTCCCTGAAATCCTCTATTTGCACGCGCATCCAGGAGTCCAACTATAAGATTCTTACCCAGTGGTACTACTCTCCTGATAGACTTAGCCGCATCTTCCCTGGTACCTCGGATAGGTGTTGGAGGTGCCAGTCAGAAAAGGGGACTATTTCCCATATCTTCTGGAGCTGCCCAATGTTACGGGACTTCTGGTCTGAAGTTTGCCGTATCTCCCAGCTAATGACGGAGAGAGCCATACCGGACGACCCGGCATTCTTTTTACTTCACTGCTCGGGCATGGCCCCGAAAAGGCATAAACGCTCGGTGTTACGACACCTTACGGATGCAGCGAAGTCGTGCATTTGCTTACGCTGGAAGAGCTCGACGCCCCCAACGGTCTCCCTCTGGCTGCAGAGGGTGAAATAGATTAATGATCTGGAGGACCTGGTACTGACTGCGCGCGGCAGGAAGGAGCAATACAATAAAACATGGGCATGTTGGAACGAATTCTGGCCCTCGGATGAAGGTCGGACCTTGCGTGAATCTCCCCAGCTGTAATGGTCTGGCTGGGGTGGGGGTCGCCCAGGCGGAAGACCATCGGTGCCTACCCCTCTCTCTGCCCATCCTCCCCCCTCCGCTCCTCCACCCTCTCGCTCCTCCTAGTCATCGCCCCCTTCTTCTGGCTACTCTTTTATGTTCTGACTTGGTACCCTCACCGCTTCCCCCTTCCCTACCTGTTCTGTCCCCCTCCCCCCCACCTCCCTTTCCCTCTCTTGTTTCTCTCCCCAATCCCTTTGTTACGCCACTGACCGATTGGCCATCAGACGTATATGTGGATCTAATTCTGATTTAATAAGTCTGTTGGTTGGGCCTTCATTGCAGGGCCGACTCCCGGTAGTCCGTCGGGCAACCCTGCACTCGGTCGTACCTTTTAAAGTGTGAACAACTTACATGCACATTGTTTCTCTGATTGCTTTTGATAGTGACACTATGCCTCTTGCACTTTCCGGTGATCTCACTGGTCGACCTGTACTACTCTCTTGTTTACTAGTGTTGTATTGCACTTTATACACTGTTTATGTTTTCTGTCAAATAAAATAAAATAAAGAATTTGAAAAAAAAAAAAGAGTGTGACCTCTTGACTTGTTTTTAGTTTTCCTGACCCTTCCCGCTCTGGGATTCCCGCCATAAGTAGTAGCTGGGCAGTTTAGTTTGGGTAGCCAGGGTATTTATACTAATAATGTGTTGTAAATACTGTTTAGTGTGTAATTTGTATGTATATATATATATATATTATGTAACCCTTTCAATAAATGTGTATTGCGGATTGAACTACCTCTTTTATGTAAAGATCTCTCAGGATCTAGATGTGTATAGGTGCATGCTACTACAATGATTGTGTATGCACATTTACACATAAGAAAAGGCAACAGAACCGTACCTCAGACGGATCCCTACCAAGTATAAGTTTGCACTATCTGGGAGCCGTACCTCAGACAGGTCCCTACCAGGTATTAATTTGCACCATACTAACCTACCAGGACCTTGTACCCCGCTTGCTGCCATGACAAAGAACCACCCCAAAAGTAGAAAGCCTCTGTTAAAACAAAAACCAAAAACAAGGGCGGTGGACCGCAAAACCAAAAAGTCAGAAAAAAAAAAAAAACAAGAAAATACAAGAAAATAGGAGGGAGGGTGGGAAATATTCTCCAATGCAGCTTTCATAGTTACATAGTTAGTGAGGCTGAAAAAAGACACAAGTCCATCCAGTTCAACCTATGATGTGTGTGTGTTTGCTTTTAACCGTACATTGTATACCCCTGTATGTTGTGGTCTTTAAGGTGTCCACTGAAGACATCCTGAGGCCCCTAGCTTGACCTCTCCCTGTAGCTCCACCCCTTCCTGGCCAAAACACCAATTAAAAGTCCCACCACTTATATTTTCTATCGTACTGGGCTGAAACTCCTCCTTGTCCCAAACCCCTTTAACCCCTCCATCCATGTCTCTTCTCTCCTTTACTCTGGGCCTCTCTGTATCTGTGAATGTTGCTGTCACTTTTGTGTATCCTTGGATCGCTGGTCCTTTAAGAGTAAAGTATAATTTATTGGTTACATCTACATCACTTTCCATGTAAACAAAGATATTTCACTGTATTCTTACATCTTAGTCTGATGACATGAGCATTTCTATCATTTTAATGCTCTTATTCATCATAGTATACTTTGGTTATTCTCAACACTACTATATTAAACAAGTTATAATAGTGTTTTATAGATGTTGGAAAAATTGTTTTTTTTAGTGGTTAAACAACGGATGGGTTGTTTAGGTAACACAAATAGAAAAGGCGTGGAAGGCAGGCAGCAGTTCACTAATCAGATAATGTAATGTGTGTTTACACCAAGTCTGTCATTGTTACAGTATAATATGTGAGGGCCTATTGTAAAGAATCTATGTGATTATTTTCTTTGCAGCTAAAATCATAGCTTTTTCATTTTTTTTTTTTTTGGGGGGGGGGGGGTGGGTAGAGGGGGCAAAACCATGAAAAGACAATGAAACATCCTAAAAGGAGTTGAATTAAGCTAATGAACATTATTACAGCTAAAATCAGATTACAAATAAAAAAATAGTATTTTAAATTAGGATAAAGATGAAAAAAAAACCCACGTTTTTGGACCATGAGTTTTGGCAGAGAATATCAAGTATGGCATGTTTTTTTGATCTTTTAACCACTTCTGGACCGGAAGATTTTCCCCCTTAATGACCAGGCCATATTTTACAATTCGGCACTGCGTTATTTTAACGGACAATTGCACGGCCGTGCGGCACTGTACCCAAATAAAATTGATGTCCTTTTTTTCCCACAAATAGAGCTTTTTTTTGGTGGTATTTGATCGCAAAAAAAGAGCGACAATTCTGAAAAAAAAAATCTGCTATATAACATTCCCAAAAAAAAAAAAAATTAAAAATCAAAATATTTTAACATTTTAGGCCAATTAGTTTTCTGCTACATATTTTTGGTTAAAAAAAAATCGCAATAAGCGTATTTTGATTGGTTTGCGCAAAAGTTATCGCGTCTACCAACTATGGGAAAGATTTATGTCATTTTTTTTTTTACTAGTCATGGCAGCGATCTGCGATTTTTTTGCAGGACTGCGACATTGCGGTGGACAGATCGGACCCCTAACTGATATTTTTGACACTTATGGGGGGAACCAGTGATATTACTACAGTAATCAGTGCTAAAAATATGCACTGTCACTGTAATAATGACACTGGCAGGGAATAGGGTTAACGCTGTGGGTGATCAATGGGTTAAATGTGAGCCTAGGGGAGTGATTCTAACTTTGGGGGGGGGGTGTGGCTTATGGAAGGACCATAGAGACCTGTGATCCTATATACAGTAAAGGATCACAGGAGCTCTGTGATCATTCCACAGAGAAAAACGGTCAGCTGTGTTTACAACAGTTGACCATTCTTCTCTCTCAGCGGGGAGTGATCGCGGGTGTCAGGCGGCAATCGGAGCCGCCTGCCTTGTGCATCAGAGTCCCCCTAGCTGCCGGCACACGACCGACGTAGCCCTGGGCAGGAGCGCTGCCCTGCCGCAGTATATATGCGGTGGGCGGTCCGGAAGTGGATAATATAACCACAACAGTAAAAAAAAGATTTTTCTGAGCATATAAGATCTCTTTTGTTGCTTGATACGGTAAAAGATTGAATTTCTGTCATTAGTTCATCCCCCACAAATATTACATTTTATTCCACCAGCCCCTCCCTATTAGATTGTAAGCTCACAGGAGCAGGGCCCTCCTAACCCTTTTGTATTGAATTGAATTGTTGCTGTATTGTCTCCCTTTATATTGTAAAGCGCTGCGCAAACTGTTAGCACTATATAAATCCTGTATAATAATTTATTGCTCCATACAGACAATCCACCAATGCTCGGCACCTCTGTGACACAAGCATTTTGAGACCTTTTTTTTTTTACACAACTCTTATTTATTACAGGATACACATTTATCACTGGTGGCACTGCAGATTTTCTAATGAGAATACATAGATGTTTACTTTCAGACTCTCTCTTAGCTGCAAAATTATCAATTTTGATGTTGGCAAAATTTTGCCAAAGCAAGGATTCTCAGTTTCACTCATTGCGCTGCCAGAAACATTTTCTTTTCCTTTGTTTAAAGGTGTGTTTTCTTGGAGAGTGCATTATTGGTGGTTAGTTTTTTTCTATTTAGTGTTCTTATTTTTATGATCGCTATTTGTGTGTACTATTATTTTTTTCACTGTCTTTTTTTTTTTGTATGACAATGTAAAATAATGAGGTTAATGAGGAACCAAGTCACAAGAAGAAGAGTAATTGAAAGGAACGTCTGTAAACCTGGTACACACTATAAACGGTCAGCTTCTGTCGGACCGATGTCCCCAGACATTTGGCACGTGTGTAGTGGGCTTAACTCTCAGAAGCCATTTAAAACCTACTGCAACATTGAAAAACCACAAAGACCACCTTAATTTTGCCTTCCCAATCACTCTAATGCATTTTGCTAAATTAACAACACCATGAAAAGACAATCAAACATCCTAAAAGGAGTTGAATTAAGCTAATGAACATTATTACAGCTAAAATCAGATTACAAATAAAAAATAGTATTTTAAAATTAGGATAAAGATGAAGAAAAACCCACATTTTTGGACCATGACTTTTGGCAGAGAATATCAAGTATGGCATGTTTTTTTGATGTTTTAACCACTTCTGGACCGGAAGATTTTCCCCCCTTAATGACCAGGCCATATTTTACAATTCGGCACTGCGTTATTTTAACGGACAATTGCGCGGCCGTGCGGTACTGTACTCATATAAAATGGTAAGTAATGGCCATTTAACAGAACGAATCAGGCCCCCAGAACCTATACAACTTTGATATGTGTATATATCTTTGTATAGAGATTTTTTGAATTAAGGGTAGTAGCGTCTCTCTTTGTATAGAGATTTTTTGAATTATTGTTCTAATAATACATACTAAGAGTAGTAGCGCCTCACCAAACCCATACACTTGATTTAAGCACAATACCTAAATTGATGGTGACACTACAAAAATAATCAAATAAGAGGATAGGCGCCACATTTTAAAATGTTTCTATTAGTAGGACCATACAGTAGCTGTATTGGAAAACAAGTCCCTTTGTAACAGAAGGAACTCAGTGGGCTTTGCCTTTTCAAGACACTAGCCAGTGTCCCCTTTAGCCTACACCCAGCAACTGACTTCTAGAACCAGAAGGGGGATTTAGCAGCACAAGTCCCAGGGATCCCCTTCAGGGGGTCAGCTCTTAGAAGAACCATGGGTTTCAGCTTCTATGTTTCAGGCCCTTATGTCGCCCAACTGAGGCTGCATGGCAGCCTGTGCCTGAGGAGGGGTGGCAGGCTCCTTCCCCACCTGGACCTTTCTGTGTAGAGGAAGACCCATAGCCCATGTCTTCATCCAACATACTGTAAATAGTTATCCAGCTGCATTGGGGCACATCCCCTTCTAATTGGCCAGGGCTGTAAAGACATTCTTGCTCTCATCTACAAGGTTTCCTCCCACTGTCCAGTACATTCCATAGCTACTAGACCAGTGTGAAACTTTTCAAGATAGCATGAGCAGTGCCAGAGCACACTGAGCAGACTCTTCTAAACAATCACAGCCTCTGTTAAGCAGACAGCACAAATTTGTACCTACTGTCTGTTTGTTAGGCAGAGAAACCAAAACTATATACACTCGCTCTAGCACCTACCTAGGAGGGTGCTATATATATATATATATATACTGTATATATACACAGAAAACTCTAGATGCAAAGGAGGGAATAGGAATGATTGGATGCCAGAGAGGATACATGTGTAGCACTCTACAAGGTAGGTGCTAGGTAAAAGCATAATGGGCTTTGGCTGCCTAACAGCAGGGCCATGATTTTCAGCTGGACTGTCATGTCTCCCAGGTGTGGCTGCTGAGGGGGGAGTCTCCCCACTGGCTCCATGAGAGGATTCTCATTGGGCAGTGGAGAAAACCCAATCAGTGGCCCATTCAGGCCTGTATCTACCCCAGAAGGCAGATTCTGCCGCAGAGGATTCTGGGAGTGGGTATAAGTTTGAGGGGAACGCATGACGCATCGTCTTTGGCGGGAAGCAGAGTCCCAGGAGGGAGAGTACGGCTGTCTCTCCTCCTGTCAGAAGGATCAGGTGTCTTGGGTGGCTGCCTGAGTATCCAGAAGGGAGAGCTGAGCTGAGCTGCAGAGAGGATCTGGTGTGCCGAGGACCAGTGGAGAAAGAGGGGTTCAGTTCCAGGAAAGCCTTCCAAGGTCATGAGTACTGTGAACTGCCCCTGGGGTCTGCCTAGTGTAGAGGGGACCACTCCGACGAAGGTCTCAGGGATCCTGGAGCCTGCAAGTGTCAAGGGGGTTGCCTAGTGAAAGGACCCTGAAGTGTCAAGGGGGTTGCATAGTGAAAGGACCCTGAAGTACAAAGGGGGTTGCCTAGTGAAAGGACCCTGGAAGTGTAGAGGGGGCACCAGTGGTTGGGCTCTGAAGAGTTAAGTGTGCAGTGTTAATAGTTGCAGCAGTACAAGCAGTTACATGGAACTACCTCAGTCAGTGAAGGGCTGGAGGGAGTCATACACAGGACTTTTGAGCTAGACAGAGTGTCAAGAGTCAAGGATCATTACAGTCCTGGATCTTCTGAGTTAACCAAGGAGTTAAAATCGAAGTTTCAGCACTTTCAGTAGAACAGTATTTCAAGCACCAGGAAGCGTTGGTCGGCATTCAGCTGGCGTCAGGACAGCGCTAATAGGCATTTTTCTACAAAGTGTCCCAGTTAAACCTAGTTTAGCCAGAGGAGTATCCCACTTATTCCCTTCTCCCATCCCCATTATAAAATAAACAACACAAACCAAGGATGCTGGGATGGTCATTGTCTCAACTCTCACACTTGGGTTTTCAACTTAAATGTGTTAGAAATGTTCCCGGTAACAATGGCAGACCCACCTCAGGCCCAATGCCTGGAAATATTGCTACACATGCAGAAAAATCTCTCAACACCAGAAAGGATAAATACATAGAAGAAACTCCTAGATAGTGCAGCATGCAGGCTAAAGGGTCAGCCACCAGTTTGCCTGTGGTCTCCCTGTAGCTGATCTTTTGCTCTTGTTCTGTATTGTTTCTGTATGGGGAGGCAGGCATCCTGGTAGAGGTTTGCTATCTTGTATGTGACATTCCAGCATGTAGAACAGTGAATAGCACAGTAATAGTATCACTGAATCTCACTCCAAATGAGGTTGTTTGTAAAGGAGTGCCAAGCACCCTCACATATAGGGATGTGCACTGTTATTTTTTTTTAGGGGCAATTCCAGTAAAAAGGTATAGTTTTCAGTTCACTGCTTAGACCCCTGCTGCCCAACCTGCGCCCACTTTTTACCATGTGATCAAGTTGACCAATTACAGCTAGCAACACAACTGTACACAATGGATGGCATGAAAGGAAGCCATCTATTGTTTACATTTGTCATGTGACCTGCAGTGATTCGTCACGGCGGTCACATGGTACCAGCAGCGAGTCGGTACTCTGAACAGTCATTGGCCATGTCCCGTGGACACGGCCAGTGGCAGATCGCGCCGCTGCGCAGCCCCGTGATCATCGCTTTTTGACAGGACGTCATATGACGTCCACTCAGAATAAGAAAGCCACCCCCCAGCCATCATTTGTCTATAGGCCGGGAGGCAAGTGGTTGACTAAACTCTTCAGTTGACCAGCACTGGGGTCCATTAATACTATTGTTGTACATGGGAAGAGTTCCAGTCAAGCCTGGAGGCAGCAATAAGGCTACTGGATGGCTATATGTTCAGCAGCAGCTCACCATCCAGTCACACACATCAATTAGTCCACCCTCTGTTCTGCATCCAGGTGACTCTGGCTGTCAGCACACCTGGATTCAGCACTACGGAACCTGCTCAGGCCACCTTTATGCAGCAGTTGTGGTATCAACTGGACACTGGACAGTGTTGTGCACTCTCCAGGCTCTGTCATAGCAAGAGGCAGCTGTGTCCTGCACAGCCTGAGAAAATGCAGATCTTTCTCCTCCTCTTGGAAATTTCCCACAGGACATTTTTCATTACAGTTTTTCTCTACTGGACTACAGGTCCTACAGTGCAGTGCTGCCTGACTCTATTGAACTCTTCTGCTCAGCAGCTCCCTCCTGTTGCTGATATGGCTGTTACCAGTTCAGCACTGCAGAGCAGCAGCTACAGAGAGCAGCTTCAGATAGTGTTTCTTTTACTCTCCATTCTTAGACAAGCACCTGGCTACACAAATCTTTACTTTTTGATTTCAGGTTCCAAATAAGTAGCAAACCACTTACACTTCAAAAACTAGCAATATACAAGCCACGTTTCCCCACCAAGCATGGCTGCTAAAGCTAGTAGATCTAACTGCAATAATGAGACTTGCTAACAATTGCACTTTGCTAATGATACAATGATATTTGTATTATTAGCAAATATTTAGAAGTAAAGCTTGATGTACGGAATGGTTGTGTGAGCAAGGAAATATATCTAAATACATTATAATATATACAGTATATATTGTATATACGGTATACTTATAAATACAAAAATATGTGCTTATGCTACTTACAGACAAAAAATGAACAACAGACTATGACAAATAATGACACGTGTACATTTAAGTTATGTCAGAATCTAGAAAAACTTCTAATCTGCAGTATACTAGAACAGTAAAGGGAAAAAAAAAACTTTAAGGAAGAAATAATTGATCTTTGAAATGGATTCCTCATTTTGGTGAAGAAGACAACAGACTAAACATACTACTGTTTTATGTGTGAGTTTTTGCCCATGTTGTGAGCAGTACAGCTGGAGCTGACCTCATTTCAAAAGCAAGAATTTAAATGACTGCAACTAACAAATGCATGCCAGAAATGGTTACGGTATCTCTATTACACTACTGCCCCCTACCTCGACTGCACCGAATTACAAAATTCCTGCCGCTCGCTGATATTTTGCTATAAACCAACACCTCCTGTTTAGAAATTGTACAGGAGACATTGCTTGGTGTCTACCAAACTCTGACTTCCATGTATTACTGTATATCACAAGATAACCTAGCAAAATAAACTCTAGAGGATTACTGATTGTGATTTTAGCATAATATGCATATATAAAAAAAAAAAAAAAAAAAATTACAAGCATTCATTTAATGATGATGCATATCAAAATTTGGTGATTGGAATAACATTAACAAAATCACAAATTACCATTTTTTTTTTGTTTTTCCATACATAAATTAGATTTATCCTTCAACTTTTTTGTGAATGTTTAATACATTTCAGACACATTTCTAATAGTACAAATGAAAAAAAAAAAAAAAAAAGAAAAAAAGAGGAATATCCGCCCTATGCTAAAAAACAGAAATAATCAATAAGCAGTCAGCATGATTAGTAAATGACAACTACTACAATCTATATAAATGTCCATATGCAGGGCTCCAAGTTGAATAAAGTTGATTAGAGAACAAAGGAAGGATGTAAAGATGAATGTACTCAACCAGCTTGTGTGTCGATAAAGCACAGCACACCACCGTAGTATAATCAAATCTGCTTACCAGACGATTAACAATAATGCACGGCATGTTTAAAAGACTCTCAGGAATCATCAACAGGAAGACCCACAGACTCTCCAATCAGTGTAATAGCAAAGTTTATTGACTCAAGTATCTGACTGATAGGTATTCTTCCACTCGATCACATCATGTATAAGTACACCCAGAAAATAAAAGGACTCATAGGGCAGTACGTAATGAGTAGATGACAATTTATTAAAATTGTACTAACAAAAGTTAGCATAACTTTTATGCTAAGCACTGAATGCTAAGCTTTTATGCTAAGCAGCATAAAACAAGCACTGAAAAACAAATATAGCCACAGCTTCTAGCGTGCCCGTGTCTTTCTCTGGGATCCCCTGACGTATTTTTCGCCAATCAGCCATCTTCAGAGGTGTGTCCCTTCAACACAAGCACTCCCTTTAGTATAACTCTACTGGAAATTGTGTCAGCGCTGGGCTATCACATCTCCCAGGAGCTGACATCCAGATGGTCACAGCGTCTGTATCTTGAGCTCCAGATACCGGAAGTAGGGATTAAAAAGGAACCAGGTAGATCTATCACAGGCTCTTCAAAAAATGATAAAATGTACCCACCCACTTTAACATAAGTAGTATTATCTAATATAATAAATTACAAGTGTCTCTGCGTCCAGTCCTTGTGTCCGTGGGATTACGCTACTGCGCATGTGCCCCACGGACAGCTGTTGGGACTTGGAGCGCAGAGACTTCGGGCGGCCAGCCGAAAATGCAGAGGTTGAATGTATAACAGACTGAGCTCCATCCCTTGGGTACACCAAGCACTGCCCGTACCTGTCACCAGAGGGGTCGCAACGCACGCCGGTACACCATGGAGGCCGCCATCTTGGATGAGGGCACGCCTCCCCGTGTCTGGGAGGGTGACAAGAGAGGGCAGATCTTCAGAGCAGCCAATGGCATGACGGGGGTCAGTGTGGGACTGCCAGGGGACACAATGGTGGCGCTGATGTTTAGGACAATTAGTCGGAGCCTGCTGTATACCGAGCACCGGGGACTCCGCCTGACAGGTGAGCGGACACTGAGGAGGTGGGGAAAAGGGGACCTGATACCTGTGTGTGAAACATCTGCTACAAGGCGGACGCTTTACATGCTAATGCTTGCACTGAGTTCTGTGTGACATTGGGACAGCCTGCAGGAAGGGGACACTGACCACATGATTGTAATACCTCCCTCTGTATACGTCTTCCCAGGGTGCAGTGTGGGGATACTTTCACTGACAACTACTCAGTCATGCAGCACTCTTCCCATATACATTTCAGATCCGTTTTCTGACACCTCCTTCTGTCAGTGACATTTAACCCTTCCATGACAGAGGATTGCACCTGGTTTTCTTCTGGACTAACCAGGCTTTTATTTGGTGGTAAATTGTGATGGATACCTCCGGAGATAATATTTTTATAAATAAATGGTGATGGATACCTCCGGAGATAATATTTTTATAAATAAATGGTGATGGATACCTTCGGAGATAATATGTTTATAAATAAATGGTGATGGATACCTCCAGAGATAATATTTTTATAAATAAATGGTGACGGATACCCCCGGAGATAATCTTACTATATAAAGTACAAGTGTCTCTGCGTCTAGTCCCTGTGTCCGTGGAATTGCACTACTGCGCATGTGCCCCACGGACAGCCGTTGGGACTTGGAGCGTAGAGACTTCGGGCGGCCGGCTGAAAATGTTGAAGCGGCGGGTGTGCGCGGGCACGCGGCGGGTGCGTGCTCGCACGCGAGAGCCGCTCGGTCAGCTCTGCGCGTGTCCCCGATGTTGCTAGGGCAACAGGGATGCTATGCGCAGAGCGGGCTATGTCATGCGGCTCTCGCGTTGTTAGAAAAAAAAAGAGATAAGCGAGACTAAGTATGTTTTTACAAATGTTTGACCACATATGTTCTAGCGCCCGTTAATTTAACGGGCTTAATGTCTAGTAATTATATAAATCATCTCTTCAAGAAATTCTACATTATCCCACCTGATAGGCAAAAGTGAGAAAATCACCAATGACAGAGAGGCATTTCCCGATATTACCTACATCATAGGTGGTATTATGATTATATAAAACATCTCTCAAAAAAAAAAAAAAATAACCCCACCTAGTGGGTAAAAATATGAAAGCCACCAGTGACAGAGAGGCATTTCCCCATGTTGTCGACATTGTTAAAAATCATTAAAAAATATTGTATACATATATCATGCCAAAAAGAGAAAACGTTTATAGCTATAACAAAATTATAAAGACTTATGATGATTTAGGGATCCAAAAAAATGATTTACTTTTAATGGGTAAGGCTGATCAGCCCATCAAAAATATAACTCAAAATAAATATGAATTATATATGAACTGATCAGGTTATAATCCGGCAATAGGCCCAAAGGAGAAAAAGGGTAACTTGGGAAGTATCAAGGGTCCATCAAAACTATAAATTAATTATTGTTAATGAACTATTTACATCCCAGTCTACATTGAGTCCCAAGGGAACATAACATTTAGGGTTATAAATCCACTGGGTTTCAAGTCTGGAAATTTCTCTTCTAACAAAACTTCCCCTCCATCACAGGGTAAATCTGTCTGTAGCTAGAAAAATTGTACCCGCAGGATTTTTCCCGTGGCATTCAAGGTAGTGCCTGGAGACACTATGTTTAGGGAACCCTTTCTTAATACTGGCCACGTGCTCACCAATTCTAACATTCATGGCCCTAACAGTTCGCCCCATATACTGTAGGCCACAAGGGCAGATGAGCAGGTAGACAACATTTTTAGATGTACATGTTATAAAAGTGTCTATGTCAAACACTTGGGAGGCGGCGGTGGACTTGAATTGATTAATTCACCAAGATGATTCATTTTACAAATCCCACATTTACGACAGGGAAAGAAACTTTTTAGTTTATGGAAATAAGATACTCTCTTCAAAGCATCCAAAATTTCTGAAGCTACGTGTAGTCTTAGAGGAGCTACACCACAGAAAATGACATCAGGCGAATCTGGGAGAACAGGGCCCAATATTTATCATATTTTCAACACCTTCCAGTGTCTTGATAATATCTTTTTAACATTGTAATGTTGCCTGCAGTAAGTAGTGACAAAGAAAACATTATGTTCCCTATCGCTTGCTCCTTTTTCTTTTCCCCTTAAAATGGCACTTCTATCCCTATTCTCAACCTCCGTGATGACTCTGTCTAAATCGCCTTTTTTTGTACCCCTTATATACAAATTTGGTTTTAAGAACTGTAGCCTGTTTGAGATAATCATCTCTGAGGGTACAATTTTGCCTGAGACTGAGAAATAGGCTCATGGGGACATTCCTTAGCCAAGAGGGGTGGTGACTGACCAATGAAACCATTACGATCAGTGAGATTAAAAAACGTAGAGGTAATTAAACAGCCATCTCTAACCTCTATATTAAAATCCAAATAATGGATCTGAAGTACACTGGCTTCATATTGCAAAGAGATACCAAGGAGATTCTCATTATGCTACCTATCAAGGGAAGATGAATCGCCATCCCATAGGAGGAGGACATCATCAATATACCTACCCCAGAATACCATCTCTGGCCTTCTGTTGGCATAGATGACATCCTCTTCCCATTTTGCCATAAACAGGATTGCCATGCTAGGGTTGAAATTAGTGCCCATAGCGACACCCCTGTTTTTGCAGTAGAATGAACCCCCAAACCAAAAATTGTTGTGGGACATGGCAAATTCAAGCAATTTTAGCACAAACGCAATCTGTGTTGGTATCAGACTGGCATCTCTCTGCAAGAAGGTATTCAATGCATCATAACCATTCTGATGCGAAATGATGGTATATAAAGATGCCACATCCGCTGTGGCCATATATATAACCATCCTTCCACTCAATGTCATCCAATAACTCAATAACCTGAGTGGAGTCTCAAAAAAAGAGGGAGTCTGGGATACCAAAGGCTGCAGAAAACCATCAATATATTTCCCTATCCTAGATGTGACCGAATCAAGTCCACTGATAATGAGCCTACCAGGGGTGTTAATAGGATCTTTATGCACTTCAGGTAAAAAGTATATTACAGGTATCCTCGGGGTATTGGGTATAAGTAAAGAATTTTCTTTATTGGTTAGTAAATTATACTTAAAATCTATTTTGATGATTTTACTCATTCATTCATTTTTGTATTTAGAGGTGGGGTTGTGTCTCAATAATACATAGGTCTCAGTATCTGAGAGGATTTTATTAATCTCAGTAATATAGGCTGTCTTATCTAAAACAACAATCCCACCACCTTTATCTGCTTGACGAACAATGATATCCTGCCTCTTTTTAAGAGACTCCAAGCCCTCCCTAAATTTCTGATTTCCTGATATCGCTTTTAGGTTTTAGTTTCTCCAGATCCTTAAGAACCAGTTATCTAAAAACACTAACAGATGGGGCGATATTTCCTGGAGGATTGAAAAGTGACGCATTTGACAATCCTCAGTGTCTCACCATCATAAGCCTTTATAATTTTGGTATAGCTATATACGTTTCTCTTTTTGCCATTATATATGTATACAATATTTTTTAATTGACTTAACGATGTCAACAACATGGGGAAATGCCTCTCTGTCACTGGTGGCTTTCATATTTTTACCCCCTATGTGGGATTTTTATTTTTTACGGGGTTTTTTTTAGAGATAATTTATATAATCCTAATACCACCTATGATGTAGGTAATATGGGGAAATGCCTCTCTGTCATTGGTGGCTTTCTCACTTTTGCCTGGGAGGTGGTATAATGTAGAATCTCTTGAAGAGATGGTTTATATAATTTTAATACTACTTATGTTAAAGTGGGTGGGTAAATTTAAACATAATCGTCTGGTAAGCAGATTTGATTGTATCACAGTGGTGTGGTGTGCTTTATCGACACACAAGCCGGTGGAGGACATTCATCTTTACATCCTTCCTTTGTTCTCTAATCAACTTTATTCAACTTGGAGCGCTGCATATGGGCGTTTATATACATTTCTAATAGTAAAATAAACTTTTCTTGGAGAAATATGGAGACATTACTGTATTCTCTTCATCCGTAAATGTTAGCTGCCTGGTCGACTTTTTGTTTCAATACTTTGAGTCACTAATCAAACATATAGATAAGGTCTTCTCATTTCACAATGACTCTTGTGATTTGTATACTTTTTTCAGATCGGTGCCATGTAATGAATTGAAATCAGTGAATCAGCATAGGGCCCAGGGCAACTGGCTTTTTTAGAAGGAGGTTAGCAATAGCAGCCATCTTATTTCAACTAAGAAAGGTTTACTTTAATACACAAAGTACAGTAAAAGGTGCCAAACAGCAGAACCACTTTCAGCGGTTGGACAGACGTATAGTTGGCTGCTATGTGACACTTCCCATTCCACTTGTAGCTGTCAGAAGAAATTGACCAGTATGTGATTGTAACGGAACCGTGACCCACACTGTGTTTGTGGGCTTCCGTCAGTATACGGCTTCCTCCAGTCTTGAACAGATATCTAATATTCCATTTGCCCTACATACAAAACTAGCCTGACAACTTAGTCTGTATGTATCTGAAAACATCAACTCCTTTATTGAACAAGAAACTGACTTTTTATACTTGAGAAGTATATCAGTCACTACATTAACAATGACCCAAATATTTACCCAAAACATGACACAATGGTTAGATAACGAGATACAGCTGACTCATGGCTAACCCGATCTAGACAAGGTTATCATTATCATGCTAATTAACTCCGCGCACTTAAACCACCCAGAGTGAGAAGACTGCTGACAACAAGGCTAAGACAAAATACAAAATTAAACATTATCCTAAGTTTAAACACAGAACACCTTATTATACAGACAATACTGTCTGTCTCTGACATGGGAGAACATAGAACAGAGGCCAATGTGATTAGCTCTTTCAATGAACATGTTCAGAATCAAACAGGCCAAGAATAGTCTTCATATATTTCTTGAGATTATGGTTGATAAATATTACTGTCCCATCTGAAGTAATTCAAACCATATTCTCATTGTCCATAAAGTAGCTGTCTATCATTTCCTTGGCCACAGACACAGGGTGACATACACATAAGAGGGGCCTAGGGAGCTAAAACAGGGATTTCCCAACCTCTCTAAAGTAAGATGGGTTCCACAGGCCCCTCAACCAAAGTGACTCCCATCACAGTAATAAATGAGTGAAATATTACATCAAATAAATACCAAGGCATCACCTATAATTCCACGTAAATCCCCAAAATCATATTTTTGTGATGCATAGTTGCAGATATACTATGTCCCAATAGAGCCCCCCCTGCCCCCAAAGCACCCCCACATATTGAGGGCATGTGGCCTGGTATGATTCAGGAGGGGGGGTTCCTCGCTTGTCCCCCCCCCCTTTACTGATCTGCCAGGCTGCGTGTTTGGATAAGGGTCTTATATGGATTCTTTAGGGGACCCCACACATTTTTTATTTTTTTCCAATAGCCAGGTGCCAGCAATTGCAACCGCAATTTAAATGTGATTTGACTCATTTTTTTTTACTTTAGAAATGTCATTATTGCTGCAGCATGTTCTATAAATGCCACATATGCGCCACTTTACAGGCAGACTAAGGGGACCCATCAGACACTATATTTAAAGGGTAACTTCACTTTCACGGGGGAAAAAAATGGAAATAAAGAAAAAACAATACAGCGTATACAATTGTGACACAAATCATATTGTAATTGAATGTTATTAAAACTTACCTTTCCTTTTCAATTTGCAGCTGTTGTAATTTTTCTGAATTTGCAATGCAATATGGCTACTTGGAGCAGTTCTGTACACAGAATGTGTACTGACCACACCCCTTAATAACCCCATTGGCAAAAGCATTGGGCAGGTGTTAGGTACTCTTTAAGAAGACATTAGGGGCCTAATAGACCCCAATGTCTCCCCTGGGCCTGCATCCCTTTAGACGTGTTCCTATTGGGAGTATCTCACCAAAATGACATTTTTGTTGGAGGGGATGCCAGAAATCTGACTTGTATCTTAGGCAGACTTCTGGGAAAATTAGTGAGACACTCACACAAGCAGGAAATTATGTTTATAGGGTGTGGTCAGTACACATTCTGTGTACAGAATAGCTCCAGGTAGCCATATTGCATTTTCAGAAAAGTACAACAGCTGCAGATTGAAAAGGAAAGGTAATTTTTAATAACATTCAATTACAATATGATTTGTGTCTCAATTGTATACGCTATATTGTTTTTTTTTTGCTGATTTTTTTCCCCACGAAAGTGGAGTTACCCTTTAAAAAAATTGCTCTGGAGCCGAACTGGATATGAAGGAAACACTTTCATAATAACCTCCCATTAAAGGGTAAATTTAAAGAGCCAAGCCTAGCCAGTGCTAAACCTTCATAAATAAACAGTAGATCCCATTCAAATGAAAAAAAGAAAGCAACTTGCCAATTCAAGTTCATGTAACAAGGTACAGCAAAAGAATATTTGAAGTGAAAACAAATATTATGTGAAATTAAAAATAAATCACCTCTATTTCACCTCCTTGCTATTTTGTTGCTGCATTTCTGCATTCTGAATGTTGCTATAACTTAATACATAAGCCAATACACATAAGGCCATCTGTAAAGGTTTGAAAACTACTAAAGTATGCCACAGAGGTTTCAGTAAACAATGTTTTTTTTCTCCACATGTAAATAATATGAAATCATTTCTGATAAATGAAAGAGTAAATATCTGCACTAAGCTTCACCTGTAAACAATTACAAATACATAAATCTATAAAAATTAAAAATATGTTGAAGGGAGAATGCCTCGAAAATGTATAAAATTGCATATTTCACCAATACAAAAGCTGGCTAAACTGGCTATGATGGGTCACGTAGCAGAAGAATTTAGCAACTGACAGTATCTTATGTCAGTTAGTTAGTAGTTGTGACATTCATAAATCACACAGCAACTATGCAGACATGATGCAATAAATCACTTTGTTGTACTATATGTTAATGGTTTTCAATATAAGCAATGGTACAAAAAAAGGACTAAAACAAATAACTTTTGTTTGGATTAATTATGTGAAGACATAAATGTTAGATCCTAGGGCTTAGTTCAAAAATGTATCTGCTTTAACAGGAAATAGTAGCCTTCTTAAAGAGAATACTAGCTTTAGTTCAAAAGGACCACCAGCCTACAGTTTGTTTTATCAGGCTTCAGGAGGATCAGCTCAGTGTACTCTAGCTTTTCTATAGTACCAATACAGTCAGAATACTTGATACTGCACTGAAAGGGCTATAGAGATGGCTTCCCTCAGTATCTTTACTGTTTTAGGTGGAAGGATGGATTTTGCTAGAAACACCTATCAAAGCAGTGTCAGTGTGGTATTTAAACATTCAAAGTTTAGTTCCAAGTTCCTTGTTAAGTTATCAGGCCCAGGAAGAAGTTATTCCTCTGTAAACTCAATAGTTTCACAATTTAGTTCCTAGGCTCTTGTTAGGTTATCAAGCGCAGGAGATAGGGTTGCCACCTCATCCCTTTAATCCAGGACACATATTAATTACCCAGGTTCTGAGGCTGATATAATGCACATAAGGCACCAAGTGAGTTTATTTAGCACCCTAACCACTTTACCACTAGAGCATTTTGCTGTCTTACGTCTGGGCCACTTTTTGCGATTCGGCGCTGTGCGACTTTAACTGAAAATTGCGCGGTCATGCGACGCTGTACCCAAAGGAAATTTACGTCCTTTTTTTCCCACAAAAAGAGCTTTCTTTTGGTGGTATTTGATCACCTGTGCGATTTTTACTTTTTGCGCTATAAACAAAAAAAGAGCGTTTATTTTGAAAAAATAACAATATTTTTAACATTTTTTTTATATGAAATTCCCCCCAAAAAAGATTTAAAAACCTATTTTTTTTTAAATTTTTGGCCAATTTGTTTTCTGCTACCCATGTTTGGTAAAAAACATCGCAATAAGCGTATTTTGATTGGTTTGCGCAAAAGTTATTGCGTTTACTAACTAAGGGAAAGATTTCTGTCATTTTTGGTGTTTTTTTTTTAACGAGTAATGGCGGCGATCTGCGATTTTTTTTGCGGGACTGCGACATTGCGGCGGACAGATCGGACCCTTGACTTACATTTTTGACACTTTTGGGGGTACCAGTGACATTACTGCAGTAATCAGTGCTATAAATATGCACTGTTACTGTAAAAATGACACTGGCAGGGAAGGGGTTAATTTTATTGGAGAGGGAGGGGTTAATGTATGCCTGGTGCTTACTAACGTGTGGGGGGGGAGGTGACTGAGTGAGCCAGGGACAGATCGGATGTTCAGCTATCCCCCTGGGGACCAGGGGTTAACTTTATTTGAGAGGGAGGGGCTGTGTGTGTCCCTAGGGGCGTGATTCTTACTGTGATTGGCTGTGGCTTCAGCTGTATGCAGAGTGATCAACGGATCTACATAGTAGATCCATATGATCAGCTCTCATACAGAGGGGAGAATGACAGGCAGCTTGTTTACACAAGCTGCCTGACTTTCTCCCTCTCCCCCGCCGATCGCAGAGTGGCCGGCGGACATCGGGTCCGCCGGTCACACGCGCGGGGGGGTCCGTGACCACGCGGGAGCGCGCCTCCGGCGGCGCGCGCTCGCTCCCTAGACCCTCACAAGCTAGTGACGTAGCCCTACGTCACTTTGCCTGTGAGGGGCTGACCGCCGACGTAGATCGGCGTGTGGCGGTCGGCAAGTGGTTAATGTGTGTCCTGGTTTAACGGGATGAAGTGACAACCCTACCAGGAGATCATTAAACTGATGTGAGGACCGCATGCATGTTTGGTAGTTGATTAGGACAAGTGGCGATTGGCTGTGTATGGAAAGACTGCTCTCTGATGTGTTTTATCTATCTGGATGTTCAATCAATTTTGTGATTACCTGCTTAAAGAAACAATGGTCCATGCTTCCCCCTTGGCTTGCCCCCATGCTCCTTAGTTGGGATTACCAGTTGCCTCTCACTTGTTTCATCGACCCCTTCCCCTTCATAGTTGCTCCTTGAGGGTCTCCACCAGTGTTTAAACGTTCCTCCTTTGGGGACATTTTTTGGTATTCCTCTTTCTGTATTCCTGAAGAGGCTCACTTGCAACGCACTGGGATTTAGCACCTTCCTTTTTTTTCTCCTTGGTTTTCTGTCTTTATATGTTTTTGGTATTGATACATGTTGCTTAATATAGTAATTAAGGGAAAGTGCCTGGGGTTGCTGAATTATTGCATCATAGATGTTATGAAACTTGGTAATGTTTTTATAATCCGGGTTTTACCCCGAATTTTTTAGCATAATTATATAACAAAAACTTGTAAATTTTATTGATTTTCTTTTTTTTTTTTTTTTAGTTTTTCCTGAGAGTGAATTTGTTAGCACCCATAAAGTCCTATTTATTCTCTTTTTGTTTCAATTCTACCCGCTATTTTTGCTTGGACAAACCCAGGAGGAAGTTATTCCCCTCAAACCTCCATGGTTCCACCAATAGTTATGGCTCCTGTCTGTGTATGTTCTATTGTTCTCATGCACATGGACCAACAGTTATTACCATCATTTTTTGGTGGTAACATTTTTGAGGAAATACAATCATGTTTAAAATTTTGATTATAATAGTTAGAATTACTAGTTTACTTCACAACTGGCGTTTGCCAAGGGTTATCCAATGCCCACATTGCAGAAAACAAAATAATATTACTAGGAAAATGTCTTCTAAATTCCAGAATGTTAGCAGTGACCGTGAGTGCAGTTTGGGATTGTAAGTTCACTAGGCAGAGTCCCAAATGTACACTACTGTGCAAAAGTTTTAGGCAGATGTGAAAAATTACTGTAAATTAAGAATGCTTTTAGAAATAGAAGTCTTAATATTATTTTATTCTCATCAATTAACAAAATAGAAAGTAAATGAACAGAAGACAAATCCAAATCAAATCAATATTTGGTGTGACCACTCTTTGCCTTTAAAACAGCATCAGTTCTTTCTAGGTACATTTGCACACAGTTTTTGAAGGAACTCGATAGAAACTCGGCAGGTTGTTCCAAACATCTTGGAGAACTAACCACAGATTTTCTGTGTATGTAGGCTGCCTTAAAGCCTTCTGTCTCTTCATGTAATTCCAAACAGACTTGATGATGTTAAGATCATGGCTCTTTGGGAGCCAAACCATCACTTCCAGGACTCTTCTTTATGCTGAAGATAGTTCTTAATGACATTGGGCTTGTTGTCCTGATGCATAATAATTTTGGGGCCAATCATACACCTCCCTGCTGGTATGGCATGAGAGATAAGTATCTGCCTGTATTTCTCAGCATTGATCCTGACCAAATCTCCAACTCCATTTGCAAAAATGCAGCCCTAATCTTTCAGGGAACTTCCACCATGCTTCACTGTTGCCTGCAGAGACTCATTGTTGTACTGCTCTCCAGGCCTTTGGTGAACACAACAAAAATCTAAAAGTGGTCTGGTGCCACCAATGGTACACCTCCATCCCTATTGACAATATACAGTATATAAAAACAGAAATTCGCCCTGGGACTTTAAGTGAGGTGTAGCACACATAGCCACTGCATATAAAGTATACTGTACATAATTGATACACTTATTTAAGAATCAATACAATTGTCATCATATTGTGTCAAATTCAGGTACAATAATAATAAACAGATTCATAGTGGTTCCAATGTATAATACATGAAAAAAAATATTACAGATATCAATACATGTTTCAAAAACAGGCATCTATAATACTTGAAGCATTTTGTGAGCTACTGCTCACTTCCTCAGGAATGGATGCACTTAACCACTTGCCGACTGCCTAACGATGATTTACGTCGGCAGTCAGCCCCTCACAGGCAAAGTGACGTAGGTCTATGTCGCTAGCCTGTGAGGCTCAAGGGAGCGAGCGCGTGCCACCGGAGGTGCGCTCCCGCTCGCTCACGGACCCCCCCCGCGCGTGTGCCTGGCGGACCCAATGTCCGCTGGGCATTCGCGATTGTCCGTTACAGCGGGAGAAAGGCAGGCAGCTAATGTAAACTCAGCCGCCTGTCATTCTCCCCTGTGTAACAGCACAGATCATACGGTCCTGCTATGTAGGACCGTTGATCTCTGCTGTTACACACACAGCCACATCCAATCACAGTAAGAAACACGCCCCTAGGGACACACTTAACCCCTCCTTCTCAAATAAAGTTAACCCCTTCCCTGCCAGTGTCATTTTTACAGTAACAGTGCATATGTATAGCACTGATTACTGTAGTAATGTCACTGGTACCCCCAAAAGTGTTAAAAATGTCAGTCAAGGGTCCGATCTGTCCGCCGCAATGTTGCAGTCCCGCAAAAAAAATCGCAGATCGCCGCCATTACTCGTTAAAAAAAAAAAACAATAAAAATTACAAAAATCTTTCCCTTAATTAGTAAACGCAATAACTTTTGCGCAAACCAATCAAAATACGCTTTTTGCGATTTTTTTTAACCAAACATATGTAGCAGAAAACAAATTGGCCTAAAATGTTAAAAAATTTAGATTTTTACTATTTTTTGGGGGGAATTTCATGTAAAAAAATGTGAAAAATATTGTTATTTTTGCAAAATTGTCGCTCTTTTTTTGTTTATAGCGCATGATCAAAAAATCGCCCAGGTGATCAAATACCACCAAAAGAAAGCTCTGATTGTGGGAACAAAAGGACGTCAATTTCATTTGGGTACAGCGTCGCATGACCGCGCAATTGTCCGTTAAAGTCACGCAGTGCCGAATCGCAAAATAGGCCCTGGTCAGGAAGGGGGTAAAATCTTCCGGGGCTTAAGTGGTTAAAATAATGTCTATGAAGTAAAACAACAGTTTTAGAAGGTATAGCATTGTAAAAATTAGTAGTTTCTTTCAAACCTTAGGGAACACCATATGGAACCCCATACTTACTAATCGGCTGCGCTAGAATACTATGGTGGAATTCCCATCCGGTGGCGGCTGAAAACGTCTGGCCTGGGAGCTGAAGGGGCGTGACCATTAAGACCCAGGGGGCCCTTTGGTGAACAAACTGCCTCCTGCTACAGTCAAATATTTCAAATTTTGACTCATCACATCAGTCCAGAGCACCTGCTGCCATTTTTCTGCAAACCAGGTCCTTTTTTTAGTGTATAGTTGAGTCGCTTAGCCTTGTTTCCATGTCAGAGGAATGGCTTTTTGGCCACAATTCTTCAATGAAGACAACTTCTGGCCAGTGATCTCTCGACAGTAGATGAGTGTATCTGGGTCCCACTGGTTTCAGCCAGTCCTGTGCTAATGGCACTGCTGGATATCTTATGATGTCCAAGGTAAGTAAGCATGATGTGTCTTTCATCCGCTGCAATAAAGTGATAATAAAGTCTTGTTTTTCTTTGTTTAAAAATAACAAACAAGTTATTCTTACCTGCTCTGTGTAGTGGTTTTGCACAGAGCAGTCCAGATCCTCCTTTTCTCGGGTCTCTCACCAGCGATCCTGGTCCCCCTCCTGCCGAGTGCCCCCATAGCAAGCAGCCATGCCACTGCTCTGTGTGACCATTCAGACACAGAACAACTGCTTGACCCTGCCCTCTCTCTCTCTCACCTCATTGGCAAACTGACTTTTATTGACAGCAGCGGGTGCCAATGGCGCCCGCTGCTGTCTCAGCCAATGAGGAGGGAGAACCATGGACATCCGAGGCTCTCATGCATCATCACTGGATTGAGAGGGGGCTCAGGTAAGTATTAGGGGGGGCTGAGGGGGCTGCTGCACACAATGACTTTAGGTTCCTTGGCCTGCCACTGTGTCCACTGTCCTCAGAATTGCCTGTTTCTTTGTGCTTTTTCAAAAGAGCTTGAACAGCACATCTTGACCCCCTGTTTGGTTCTAAATGTTTGCCTGAGAAAGACCTCACTGATGCAGTTTAACTTCCTTGTGTCTTGTTGCTGTGCTCAGTCTTGCCATACCGTATGACCTGTGACATAAAACTGACTTCCACAACCTTACCTTAATAGTAGAGTTTGGCTTTTCCTCACCCAGTTTTATGCCTCCTACACAGCTGTTTCTGTTTCAGTTAATGACCGTGTTTCAACCTGCTAATGAAATTGAAGATTAATGGCACCTGCTTGGTATAATTTATTAATCATTCACGTGATACTAATCCTACAAAATCTCTGGCTTTGTGCAAGTGTACAAAGTGTTCAAGTGTAAGAATGTGTACAGAATGCCCCCCAGAGACATAATTTCCTGCTTGTATGATTGGTTCACTGATTTTCCCAGAAATCTGCACTAAGATACAAGTAAGATTTCACGCATCCCCTGCAACAAAAATAACATTTTTGTTGAGATATTCCTAATAGGAAATCACGGCTAAAGGGATGCAGGCCCAGCAGCTTTCCTCATTAGAACCCTGCAGATGCAGCAGCTGATTATTAATTATAAAACCACTCCCATTAGATTCACTTTCCCACATGGACACAGACAAACACACAGCGATTTCTTCAGAATAACAAAAGGTAGGAATCTGTACCAAAGTTTGGTAAAATCCTTGTAATGCGCATAGATCCCCCAGAAGGGAATACTATTCTTCTGTAGAAGGAACACTCTGACCAGAGCTATCTCTAGGACTAAACTAGATATTCCAACAATGGTTTGGTTACAGCGACAATTTCTTAAAGGTCACAATTCGCTGCATTCGCTCAAACATCTGGACAGTCAAAGCCATGTTGTCCAAAAGAGCCCCAACCAACTGTTCCCTCAACAGGAGGTTGTACAAGTACTGTATCCCTCATTGGGGTTGCCGCAAGAGCACAACACGGCTAATACTAGCACCTTGCGAACACCCAAGGTAAAATATAGATTTTCTGGAACAGGCTGGGACATGCAGGTATACATCATTGATGTCCACAGAAGTCAGAGCGACTCCCTTATCATTGAACACAATGACAGATATGGTAGATTCCATGTGAATATTCTGGATTCAAAGAGGGCATTCAAAACTTTGATACCCACTTAGAGTATAGAAACAGACAGAAACATACACTGAAGTGAAACCTCTGAAACTAATCTGCCACAGGAACTGGAACAATGACACTGTGACGAAGCCATCCAGAACCCAGCTTGGGTGCCCTTGTCAAGATTTAGCTTCCTCTAGTCTGGAACCAGGAACCAGATATTATAGCTGAGCACCCAAGACTAGATGACACTAGCTTAGAAGCAAATTGGAACTGGAACACACAGAATATATACAGTACCATCAGATCAGATAAGAATTTGATCACATTACCCGAACAATACAAATTGTAAACATGAATTTAATTAACATTGCTAAGGAACATAACCATAAAAATGATCTAATTAAACCGCAAGCTAATGAACATAAACACATAACATCCCACAATAGTTTGATAACAAGGTAAAGTGGACACACTATTAATCACAGCTTTAAGAGATGAGCAGACAGACAGAAACAATAGGTGACTCAATTAACAATGGGAATGCACACCTAGGAGGCACACAATGGGAGAGCCATACTTAAAAATAAACACATAACAAACAGTGATCCCATCCCTCCTCTGTCCATCACCGTCTACAACCGTCTATGAGACAAACTGATACAATGTTCCAGCAGTCTGAAAAGGTGGAATTAATTTATCTTCATAGATTTCATGAGAAATATTGTTGATAAATATTTCTGTCCCAAGTGGAGGGGCTTCTCCAACTCAGTCTGCAGGAAGGCCACTATATTCCCTCTGATCACTACCCTGTACAATATTAATATTGCACCTTTTCATCCACTCCAGAAGGGTTGCTTTAGTGTCAGAGATCAGAGAATTAATCCAAGCCTTGCGCTCAGCGTTCATCACATTGTTTTCCATCATTAGAGAATTATCTGCTCCTTCCATGGGCTATAATCAATAGGTTGGAGGCCGCTCCTAGTCCCCTACAAAAGCCTCCGTCTCAGTTGGGGACCCAGCTGAGGACCTCAAAACATTTGAAGGAGATCTGTGTGGTGGCACAAACATTTTTGAGGTGAGAAACCTAGAAGGGGCAGGGAATGAAACTCTAGTTCTAGTCCTAGGTTACCACCTCAAGATTTGTCAGAGTTTGAGCCTTGCTGGGAAACTGGGAACCGGGCTAAGAGCGGGAGGATTTAGCAGTCTATTTCTTAGGTTTAGGAACCACTACTGTAAAAATATCTGCTTAACAGGGCTACCCAGTAAGTTTAAAGTTTAACTCCACTTTTGAGGGGGAAAAAATAGTAAATAAAAAAAATAATATAGCACATACAAGGCCTTTTTTAATTGAATGTTATTAAAAATGACCTTTCCTTTTCAATCTGTAGCTCTGTATTTTTCTGTAAAATGCAATGCAATATGGCTACCTGGAGGTGTTCTGTACACAGATGATGTACAGAAAGCCCTCCAAAAATGTAATTTCCCTACTTGTGTGATTGGCTCACTGATTTTCCCAGAAGTCTCCAGTAGGATACACATCAGATTTTGATCATCCCTGCAATAAATATGTCATTTTTGGTGAGCTACTGCCAAAGGAAAATCATGTCAAAAGGGATGCAGACCCTGCCATTTTACCCATTCAAGCCCTGCAGGTGCAGCAGCTGTTTCATGATTATAAAATCCCTCTCATACAGATTCACTCAGGACATGGAGACGAACAAACAGCTATTTCTTCAGGACAACAAAAAGTAAGAATCTGCAACAAAGTTTTTAAAATCCTCGCAATGTACATAGATCACCCAGAGGAGAATATTTTTTTCCTCAACAAAAGCGGAGTTACTCTTTAAATATTATTATTATTATTATTCAGGATTTCTATAGCGCCAGCAGTTTACGCAGCGCTTTACAATGTTAGAGGGAGACAATACAGTTACAATACAATAAAATACAAGAGGATTAAGAGGGCTCTGCTCAGAAGAGCTTACAATCTAATATATGGAAAAAAGATTATATACATATACTGTACATCCTAAAACATATATATATATATATATATATATATATATATATAAATAAACTCAGTCATAATGAGCGTGTTAGGCATATATAACAATATAACATCACATAGGAGTAGTGGTGGTGCTCTCTCAAAGTAAGAGTGATTCTTTAAATGCTTGTGTAAGGAAAATAGTGGATAACTCCAAGATCAACCAATTTCCTTATGTAGACATTTAAGGAATCGTTACTTTGTGAGAGCACCACTACTATCCCTATGTGATTACTACACACGTGTTGTTTTTTTTTTTTTTTTAATTATATATGCCTAACATGTTTATTATGAGTGAGTTTACTTTCACGTTTTAGGATGTATGTATATCTATACTCAGACAAAAAAAGGTTAAAAAAAATGTATAATTTAAGAAAAAAACATTTGGCCAGACTCAATAGACCACTTGGTCTTTTTTCTGCCATGAAATGTCTCTTTTTCTAAGTTTCTATGCATTTTCTTCACTTGCAGGTTTGTTTAGGGTTGAGTTTGTTTTTATTACCTTTGCTTTTAGCTTGTGTTCTGTGTTTTTATTGGTTCTTTATATATAATAAAATATGTTTGTTAAGCAGTTGGTTGCATATGAGTTATGTATATTTCTTTTTTTTTTTACTGTATTTAAACTTCCTTGGTAGCCTGTTAAAGTAGAGATTTTTATAGTAGTAGCTTCTAGAAATTTTCTGCTTTGGGCTCCGAATGTGGCATAGATTTTTGCTTGTTAACCCTTTAGGTTGTGGGTGTTGAAGTCTGTTCACAATACTGGCTGCTGTTCTATTTCTTAAGTTTCTTCCACTGAGAAAAATAGATGCTTTTGCTGCTGGTAGTGTCCTAGAGAAAAAGCATCTGGGATCGAACCAAAGCGATATTGTCTCTCAAAGACCATTCAGAACAAAACACTTTCTATACAAGACCTCCACACTCCAGGATCTTAAGCAAGGTTCTTACGCATTAGTACTTGTGGGAGAGCCATGCAATAGCAAAACCGGGAAGGTTTTAGCAGACCGGTACCGCTGAAATTACAACAGTAGGGGTGAGATCTCTTTGAAGGGAATTTGATCAGCTAGCTATGGTTTAACAAGGTACCGTTACGCACGTAACCCAGGCAGGATGACAGCCTAATCATGCCCATCACTAAGCCTTGCACTGACGCGTTTCATCAGCAAAATACTTTGTCAAGGGAATCCTCGCAGCTTTGGATGAGGCTGCAGGAAGCAGACCCAGCAATAAAGGCTGGAGTGCCTATTATGTCCCTTTGTAACATGCCCTTAAGTATTTTTAATCCAATAAAATGTATTGTTACAGTATAAGAGAATTACACTATTGGGTCATTTCTTTTCTCACTCCATCTGTGGCTTATATGAGGAGAAGTGAAATCAGCAGCCTGGGGGAGATAGAAAGCCTGCCAAGAAGATTTATTGTTGACCTCATGCTTGACATGCCAATGTGTAAAAGGTGAGGCACGTATATTCAATGAATCTCTGTCTGCCAGGTGGAGGTCACAGAGCACTGATTAAGCACTTGTGTGGAAATATAATTCACAAGAGGACACCACATATTACACTTGGGTATTATTTATATATATATATATATATATATATACATATACATGAACCTTGACTACTTTTTTTTTTAATTAATTTTTGTTGCTTTTTTATATATGTATTTGTGTTTTTGTCATAATTTGTTGTTGTTTTTTCACATTTTTTATTACTTTTGATCGTTATGAATTATTACCAGAGCACTTTATTCAAAAGAGATGTATGGCTTTGTTTTTTTTTTTACAGTATCATACTTACCTAGGTGGAGGAAGCATCGGTCTGATGCTGCATCTGTCCCCCGGCGATCGAACTATAGCCTGCTCTCTGCCGAAAATGGGTAAGAGGAGTGCAAAAGGAATTGCAAGTTTGGCTGTACTTTTCCTCTGGATCACGGGAGTGCAAAAGGAATTGCACTCCTGTGATCCAGAGGAGAAGTACAGCCAAAATAGCTATGGCTATACTTCTCTTTGCAGTACAAGGGTTTTCATGGATGGTGCCAGTCACATATATCTAGAGTCCCAACATCCCCATATATGTGAAGAGATGTAGAGAGAGGGGAGGACTGTGGGACTTTAACGGTGCTCAATAATCAATCGCAATTAAATACATAAATCAAAAGTACAAATATTAAATATGTAGAAATGTATTTATTTAACAAAGATATAATAAATTATTCAGTTTAAAAATAGTCAATGTTACAGTATTTGATTATTAAGCTTTAATTTACTCATTATATTTTATCTGTTTATTGGTCAGATTGATATCAACGCTTTTTCTGAAGAAGCCATTTTGGCGAAACCGGACGGAAATTAAAGCGTAACAATCAAATACTGTAACATTGACTGTTTTTAAACTGAAGCACCACTTGAGCACCATTAAAGTCCCACAGTCCTCCCCTTTCTCCTTTAAGTAGTGTTTATTTTTTGGCTTTCTCCTCTTCAGTTTACATCCATTGGGTTGTTCCTCTGGGTGTCCATGTCACTGCCTGTGTGATGAAAAGGGGGGGGGGGGGGTGAGGGAAGATGGCACTGCCTATAGAAGTGATGGCGAACCTTGGCACCCCAGATGTTTTCGAACTACATTTCCCATGATACTCATACACTCTGCAGTGTAGTTGAGCATCATGGGAAATGTAGTTTCAAAACATCTGGGGTGCCAAGGTTCACCATCACTGGCCTATAGGAAGAATAAAAAGGAGGTAGACTCGGCGATGTCTGAATAAAGTGTTACTGCGTTGCAATTGCATAAATTAATAAATAAAGTCCTATACCATGGCAGTGCTAATAAAAGCTGGTGGACAATTGATGAAAAAAATGTAAATAATACCAAATAAGTAATATAAAGTGACTGGTGCAAAAAAAGTGCAGTGGTCTGGGGCAAACCCTAGTGTGTACCCAGAAATAGTAGTGACTATGTGATAGAAATTGGATATTTCCCTAGAGGACCCCTTTATTAGATTTTGGCCCATTAACCCTGTGTAGGGTGGGTCTGTCTGGTGAGTGCATTAATTACTAGAGGGATCATGAGCACTCGACCTTCACATCACCCCCTAATATACTCTTGAAGATACAGCACGAGTATTGATCCCGCCACCGGATGTGAATTACTTCACTACTCAACATTTATTTAAAATTTCACTGAGTCACTACTACCCATTTTTTGGATTGGCACACTGTATACAATATTTATCTATTCGATTGGTTTCACTGTACTCATTATTTATCTAGCTGTGTCAGACACTACCGTTCACTATATACATAGTGTCACATATAGTCACCTATATATTTATAATTTTTCCTTTTGCGTGCATGATTTATTTATATATTTTTTACTATAAAAATTATATTTATTTCTTTGGGGCTATTTGCCCTTTGTCACCTAATGTACATCTCGTTGGGTTGTGCAATTTCTATCACATAGTCACTACTATTTCTGGGCACACACTAGAGTCTGGCCCAGACCGCTGCACTTTATTTGCACCAGTCACTTTATATTACTTATTTGGTAATATTTACATTTTTTTCATCAATTGTCCACCAGCTTTTATTAGCACTGCCATGGTATAGGACTTTATTTATTCATTTATTTTATTGCAACGCAGTAACACTTTATTCAGACATCGCCAAGTCTGCCTCCTTTTTATTCTTCCTATAGGAAGCTCCATCCCCCCCCCCCTTTTCAGTTATTGATATAGCCTTCGGGTTATATTTGAGGGAGGGTGCAGCCCTTCCTTTTACCTTAGCGCGGAACCCACCTTGTTTATTTACTGCCTGTGTGATGTGGACAATTCCTATTGGTGGCAGAAAAGTTTCCCGTGGTGGAACCCTCTTAAATCACTCAGCATAAGGAGATGTACATGGAGGCAGTGAGGGGACCGGTGTCCAAAGGGATATTGAGCAGCGAATGGTTGCTTGACCCCTAAAGTGTTTGTTACCCCAGCATTTTATATTCCTGATATGTGCCTGCTGTATCATGCACTTATATGAAAAAGTATCCTGTTCTCTTTTTATTACTTCCTTTGTGTGAAATCCCTGGTGTTCCTGCCAGCCCCTCTGCTTTCCTATTAAAAACTTACCACACTAAGCAGGAGAGCACAGCATGGTCAGTTCCCTAGCTATGCTGAGAACTCAGCCTACTCTCCTCCAATGATCAGACACCTTCCCTGCACAGCTTTTCACTGGGAAGATCAGTGTGCTGTTGCTTCTCCTCCCCCTAGCTCTTATGCGGCTGAGAACAGAGGGAACAGTGGAAAGGCGATCACTTATAAAAAGAGGGGAAAAAAGGTATTTATATTTTTTTATATTTATACACAAATGTTATGCCTTTCATTTCTATTTTAAACTGAATAGGTTGTTTTATAAGGTGATCGTTTACTATCACTTTTACAGCTTCCGGATCACCCCATGCATATCTACTGCAGCAGGGCAGCCCTTTAGAGCAAAATCACGTACCTGTATGTGATTTTGTTTTCCTGGGTCTGGGGCGCGCACATGCATTGCCAGAGACCAGCTCAAGCTGTGATTGGACAATCAGTGGGTCCGGCAGACCCAATGTCCACCAGGATCCGCGGATCATTCCCCAGGCAGACAGAACTGCGGTCTGCCTAAGTAAACAAGGCAGATCGCCGTTCCGTGACAGAAGACAGAGATCTTGTGTTTCTGCTAAGCAGGAGCACTGATCTCTGTCTTTTTACAGCACAAGCACCCCCCACACAGTTAGAAAGCACTACTAGGGAACACATTTAACCCTTTGATTGCCCCTGATGTTAACCCCTCCCCTGTCAGTGTAATTAGTACAGTTATAGTGCATATTTTTTAGCACCGATCACTGTATTAGTGTCACTGGTCCCCAAAAAAATGTCAAAAGTGTCACAAGTTTTTTGATTTGTCCGCCGCAATGTCTCAGTCCTGCTATAAGTCACTGATCACCGCCATTACTATTAGAAAAAAATAAATAAATAAAAATTCCAAAAAAATATCACATAGTTTGTAAACTCTATAACTTTTGCTCAAACCAATCAATATATGCTTATTTGGCAGCATCTCTGTGCGAATGAGAACTGTGAGAAGAAGGGGGGTGACATTGTGAAAAGAGGTACAGGCGGTCCCCGGGTTACAAACAGGATAGGGACTGTAGGTTTGTCCTTAAGTAGAATTTGTTTGTAAGTCGGAACAGGTAAATTTTTTAAGTGTAGCTCCAGCCAAAAGAATATTTTTTACGTTTTTTTGGATAGCATAGGGAAGGGTTAACACCCCTGTACCATTTGTTATGCTGTCTGTACCCCTGTTCAGAAGATTTCACCTCACTTTTTGTCTCTATGACAACTGGTTTTGAAAATTTTGGGTTGTTGTGGAAACAAGGATTGGTGATAAAGCTTCAGTGGAGACACCTTTTTCCCATGAGAACTCCAACAGGAGTGAATTTCCCTTCCTAGGGGGAGATTTCTCCTCACTTCCTGTTGTTTCTCTCCATTTGTAAGTAGGAGTCGTTTGTAAGTCGGATGTTTGTAACCCGGACACCGCCTGTATATGGTGAATTGGAGAGGTATACAAGCCCTGGTCTACAGAATTGTAGAGGTTACTCCTGACGATTGATTGCTCAGCTCTTGGCTGGATTTTTATATACTGCGCTATTTGGCTGCTGATCAAGCCAGCCAAATTCATCTTACACATTCCAGAGTATCGGTTATACTTCCAGTTTCATAACGTCTGGCCCAGTGGAACGCAGGTGGAGCGCACGCTGCTCCGGAGTGCGGATAGCACTGTCTATATATAACCAGGCGATTTTTAGTGCATGCCGCTTGGAGGCACACACAAATGAAATCAATCTAAACCCGCTGTGCTCCTCCACCTTAGATAAGGGGGCCTCTCACCAGATTGCTTTGGGCCACCAGGACCCTCACGGCTTTCATAAAGCTCCTTCAATTCAAGATTGACTCAGCTTAAATCCACAACCATCAGTATGGATAACCAGATATCACTAGGCTTCTTTGCCTTAGTTTATATGCTTCTAGATTGTAGATTGTATCTATCTTTTAGATTGTAAGCTCTAACGAGCAGAGCCCTCCGATTCCTCCTGTATTTAATTGTATTGTAACTGTATTGTCTTCCCACATATTGTAAAGCGCTGCGCAAACTGTTGGCGCTATATAAATCCTGTATAATAATAATAATAACAATAATAATATGCACACGTAGGGTTTATTATGGGCACACTTTGATATTTTAGGGTAGTGCCTCAAATATAATTTATATATATTTTTTTGCAGAGACCCTAGAGAATAAAATGGTGATCATTGCAATATTTTATGTCACACAGTATTTGCTTGCGCAGCGGTCTTTCAAATACAATGTTTTGGGAAGAAATACACTTTCATGAATTAAAAAAAACAAAAAAACAGTAAAGTTGGACCAATTATTTTGTATAATGTGAAAGATGATGTTAAGCGGAGTAAACAGATATCTAACATGTCATGCCCTAAAATTGCGCACGCTGGTGGAATGGTGATAAACTACGGTACTTAAAAATCTTCAGAGGCGACGCTTTAAAAATATGTTACTGTTACCATTTTAGAGTTACAGAGGAGGTCTTGTGCTAGAATTATTACTCTCACTCTAATGGTTGCGGCGATATCTCACATGTGTAGTTTAAACACCGTTTACATATGCGGGCCCAACTTACGTGTGTGTTCGCTTCTGTGCATGAGCATGGAGGGACGGGGCACTTTAACCACTTTACCACCGGAGGATTTTGCTGTCTTACGTCCAGGCCACTTTTTGCGATTCGGCACTGTGCGTCTTTAACTGACAATTGCGTGGTCATGCAACGCTGTACCCAAACGAAATTTACGTCCTTTTTTTCCCACAAACAGAGCTTTCTTTTGGTGGTATTTGATCACCTCTGTGCTTTTTATTTTTTGCGATATTAATAAAAAAATGCGACAATTTTGAAAAAATAACAATATTTTTCTACTTTGACAGTTTAAAAATATCCAATATATAAAATTTTTGTCATATATTTAGGCCAAAATGTATTTAGCTACATGTCTTTGACCAAAAAATTCTCAATGAGAGTATTTTTAACCGCTTTAAGGCCGGAAGATTTTACCCCATTCCTGACCAGGCCATATTTTGCGATTTGGCACTGCATTAATTTAATGGACAATTGCGCCGTCGTGCGATGCTGTACCAAAATTAAATTTATGTCCTTTTTTCCCCAAAAATAGAGCTTTCTTTTGGTGGTATTTGATCACCTGTGAAATTTTTACTTTTTGCGCTATATACAAAAAAATAGCGACAATTTTGAAAAAATAACAATATTTTTCACATTTTTTTATATGAAAATACCCCAAAAAAATGTAAAAATCTACATTTTTTAACATTTTAGGCCAATTTGTTTTCTGCTACATATTTTTGGTAAAAAAAAAATCGCAATAAGCCTATTTTGATTGGTTTGCGCAAAAGTTATCGCAGCTACTAACTATGGAAAATTGATGTAATTTTTATTGTTTTTTTTTTTAACTAGTAATGGCGGCGATCTGCGTTTTTTTTTGCGGGACTGCGACATTGCGGCAGACAGATCGGACCCTTGACTGACATTTTTGACACTTTTGGGGGTACCAGTGACATTACTACAGTAATCAGTGCTATAAATATGCACTGTTACTGTAAAAATGACACTGGCAGGGAAGGGGTTAACTTTTATTGGTGATCAAGGGGTTAATGTATGCCTGGTGCTTACTAACGTGTGTGGGGGGAGGGGACTGAGTGACACAGGCACAGATCGCAGGTTCAGCTATCCTGAATCCTGCAATCTGTCACTGTTTGTCACTTAGGAGATCCGCCCACTTTGTTTACACAAGCGGGCGGATCTCCACACTCGATCCCCGACGATCGGGGAAGAGCAGTGGTGATCACCGCCGCTCCTTCCCTGGCCCGACTCCCGCTGTAACTGAATACAGCGAGCCTCCGGCGGCGCACGCGCACCGCCTACATGGGGAGGAGTCCAGCGACGTAGGTCTACATCGCTGGACGATAACCAACCACTTTGCCGCAGTAGTAACCATGTGAGCGGTCGGCAAGTGGTTAAATAATTTTTTTCTTATTTTTTTATTTTATTTTTACACTGTCCCTTTAAAAAAAAAAAAAATGTGATCACTTTTATTGCTATCACAAGGAATGTTTATACCCCTTGTGGCAGTAATAGGCAGTGACAGGTACTCTTTATGGAGGGATCTGGGGTTTAAAAGACCCCAAATCCCTCCTTTGCCCTCAAAAGCATTCAAAACGCCAAGTTTGGCTGTTTTGAATACTGTCATTTTTTTTAAATCTGGCACCTTTAAGGCTCTTATAACCGGAAGTAATGTCATAACACAGGTTCCGAAATACTAGATCTGAGACCCGATCAAAGCCGATTCCGGCTTTGTTCCAGTCTTCAGCCAGCAGGCAGATGTGTCGGCTGGTCGCTCGGGCCTGCCGGTTGGACGGGAAACTCGAGCGAACCACAGAAGGTGGCGGGAGGAAGGGGGGGACTTCCTCTCCCGCTGCTTGTAATAACAGTCGAGTGGCTGATTAGCTGCATCGGTTGTTTTTTAGACCGGCGGCTCTAAAAAATGGTACTGGGGTGATGCCTCTAGCTGCAGGCGTCACCACGGTACGATAGCCTGGAACCCGAGGCCGCATATTTGCGTTACCTGGAACCCGAGGCCGCATATTTGCGTTACGTCGGCAGGAAGGGGTTAATGTATCAGAAATTACACGACTTTCAATTATAGTACCGTTTTTCATCTATGTGGTAAACAGAGGTTTCTGTAGTTTTCCTGCATCATAAACCACAAATAATATTTGAATATACAGTATATTTATTATGTTTTAGTTTACTATTCTATAGTGTATTATGTATTTGCATTTCTCGATATTCTGCTACAATAATTACAAACATTTACTGCCTATTTTAGTCAGAAAATCAAAAGATCGCAAAAGACTGCATTGCTTTGTTTCAAGCTTGCTGTGTTTTCCAAGCAGGGATATCATTTCTATAAATAATTTCCTGTTTAAACAGTAACAAATAACAAGGTACATAATGAGGGCAAGCACAATAACTGTTCTTTACAGGGTTATTCCAGTGATTTAATAAACATTAGAAGTCTGCAGTAAGCACTTAAACAGAATGATGTCTGGGAATAAAAAAATGTTATTTAACCATTTCTTTCCCCCTGTGTATTCTCTAGCAATACATAGTGTAGCAGCAGGTGGGCAGGTACAGACATATACTGTATCTGCTGTGGAATCAATTGCCTGGGTGGTGATTGTAAAAAATGAGATACAGAATAAATGGAGATGCTCATAGGTCAAGTTGTGGTAACACAATTGTCTTAATGCAACACATTACCTTGCATTCAAGTAGAAGTTCATCCATAGGTGTGCGCAGCTTATTGCATTAGGGTGTGCACCCCAGAGCGCAAACACAGCGCAACAGAGGCAATGGCTAGAAGTGTAAATATACCACGGTTACAACACTATGCTTAGCAGCCATGGAAGATATTAATTTCTTCTAGTTATTTCTTAAAATTTTCATTTTTTACATTTTTTTTATTTTTTATAGATATTTGTTTATTTACATTTTTAAACGGTCCTTTTGGGGTTGTGGTGAAATGTCAGGGATCTAAACAGATGTTTAAAAATCAGATTTTTTTAAAAACCAGAACACATTTAAAGTGTTACTAAACCCAGGAGCCTGCATTCAGGGCCATCTTACCGAATGGGCATGCCAGGCAGTTGCCCGGGGGCCCCACTTGCCTGGGGGCCCCACCTGCCCAGCGCCGCAGCCCCAGCCAAGCATTACTCCTGATTCCTGTGTGCATCCCGCCGCAGAACTTAGCAGGTGGCAAGCACATGTTGGCCTTGCACTGCTGTCAGGCCACTTGGGCCATGGAGGGGGAGCCCACAACTGCACGAATGCTGGTCCGTCTCCACGGCAACAGGCACACACAGGACAGTCGAGTCTGACTCCTGTCCGTGTGTGTGTTCACCGGACCCAGCCGCCCAACTTGGAAGCTGTCGTTAGCCTGGCACTGCTGTACCAATAAATATCGCCTTATCGATAATTTGCATTTTTATTCTCGTGGGTGATTGTGTAGGCAGGGCCCCAGGGCACTGCATTGCCCGGGGGCCTGTAATGCTCTTAAGATGGCACTGCCTGCATTCGCTATATCTGGTCTCCCACAATACACAGAACATAGAAATGCAATTATTTTAGTAAATTAAAACTGCTAAATACCTTTTCTCATCAGCAGTATATAGCAGTCTTGTGACTTCTACCAGTTCCTGGGAAAGTTGAAAAAGTATAAATTACCAGGTTGGTATCCCTGGAGATGGGTATTTAAATGTGCCTATATTAAAGGGGTAAGAGTCAAAAATGAAAAAAAGAAAATACAAATATATACCGTATTTATCGGCGTATAACACACACTTTTTCCTCCTAAAAATGGAGGGCAAAACACCAGTGCGTGTTATACGCCGATCTATTAAAAAAAAAACAGTCTAGGCAGCGCTGAGAAGCAGAGGAGGGGGGCGGGCCGGGCCGAGTAGAAGGAAGGAAGAGCGGTTGCTGTCATAGGAAGTCCCGCCTCCTATGATAGACAGCACAGTGATCCAATGCCGGGACGCAGGACGTGTGACGTCTATCATAGGCGCCGGAACTAATGATGACAGCGGCCGCTCGTCCTCGTTTCTCCTCGGTCCGGCCCGCCCCCCTCTGCCTCTCATCCTGGCCTTTTTAAAATACCGGTATGTCACCGCTCTCTGCAATGGCGCTGGCGAGGCTGCTGTTACTTTGCCCTGCATTGATGGACACTGCGCTGGCGAGGCTGCACTGGGGGACATTGCACTGGCGAGGCTGCACTGGGGGACACTGCGCTGGCGAGGCTGCACTGGGGGACACTGCGCTGGTGAGGCTGCACTGGGGGACACTGCGCTGGCGAGGCTGCACTGGGGGACACTGCGCTGGCGAGGCTGCATTGATGTACACTGAGCTGGCAAGGCTGCACTGGGGGACACTGCGCTGGCGAGGCTGCACTGGGGGACACTGCGCTGGCGAGGCTGCACTGGGGGACACTGCGCTGGCGAAGCTGCACTGGGGGACACTGCGCTGGTGAGGCTGCATTGATGTACACTGCGCTGGCAAGGCTGCACTGGGGGATACTGCGCTGGCGAGGCTGCACTGGGGGACACTGCACTGGCGAGGCTGCACTGGGGGACACTGCGCCTGGCGAGGATGCATTGATGGACACTGCGCTGGCGAGGCTGCATTGATGGACACTGCGCTGGCGAGGCTGCATTCACAGGCACAGGTAAGACTGCATTTGATTAAAAAAAAAAAAGTTCTGAGTTCAATGCTGTTTATTTCAAATTTAAGCTTTTTTCCTAAATATTCCCTCCTCAATTTGAGGTGCGTGTTATACGCCGATAAATACGGTATATATATCAATATTTTCTTCAATAATCATATAAGTATAACAATATATGTCTGGAATACATCACATAAACCGCTTATGTATTGACGCGTTTCGCTATATTAGCTTCCTCAAGATCCAGTCAATATGAACATATATAACAAACAGACTTTCAAAATCTCACACAATCTAGAATAAACAATAGTTCAAATCAGTACATATTACATATAAACCTCCAAATAACAATATAAACAACACATTTGAGGCATTACTAAATCAAAATATAATCTTAAGACAAAAAAAAAAGAGGGGGGAAGGGAAGGGGAGGGGCAGGGGGAAGGGGAGAGGAAGGGAAAGAGAATGTGAGGCATCAAGGCTGCAGCGGGTCAAAGGGGGGGAGGACTTCAAACAAGTTGAAAGACGGGGAAGGGGAAGAGGGATGTAACAGTACTCGAAACAACTATATAGTTCAATCCTTACCCATTAGTAAAAATCAAGCGACAGACTATGAAGTATAGCAACAAATGGCATCATCTAAACACCTATATGCAGAAATGGCTATAATTATATAGATACAAAAACACATATAACATCTACACGAACCAATATAGGTGGGAAACCTTGTAGGATTTCCTATCAGGATCCAGGACCTCTGACCCTCTGTCTGGACAGTGCTAATTGGCCCTGTGCTGATCACATGCACTCTCCCAAGAAAAAAAAAAAAAAACTCTCTTGCAATACACACCAAACTGAGCATGTGCTGCCTGACTCCAAAGGCTCTGTCTTATCCAGACATGTTCTGGAGTCAGTGGAAGAAGAGGAAGATCTGTGCATACAATATCAAACAGCCTTTTTACACCATGCAGAGAATTAACCCCTTAGATTCCACAGGGAGTATAACAAGCATGTTTACTGCATATACAGACTGATTTTAATGTTGCTGGTTTTGTATAACTTCAAGGCACAGAAAGGGACTAAGAACATAAATTCATCAGTCCCTTTCTTTTCTACCTCAGCTGCACAGATAAATAAATAGGAAGCACTCACAGGCTTCCTATTCATTCACAAACAGAAGCATAGTAAACACAGTTTGCTATGCTTTATAGATAGATAGACACAGGAGCAATTGGTACCGATCATTCACTGTGTTCATTCAGAATAGGAAGGGGCTTTCTATCTTGAAAGATGTGAGCGACTTGTTGCTCTGGAAGCCCACATCGTGGATCTAGAGAACACAGTGACAAGACTGCGTGGCATCTACAACCTGGAAAGGAGCTTGGACATTACCCATCAGGCGCTGGCAGGGGCCAGCATAGAGGAGGGAGGAATAGAGGAGACGCAAGCAGCAGAGGCACGCAGCTGGGTGACTGTTAGGAATGTTAGGGGGAGGAGTGTCAGGGAGGCCAGTCCTGAGTTGATAGACCCTAACATGTTTGCCGAGTTGCAGGTTGAGGGGGATATCAACTCAGGGGTGGCAGAGCTGGAGCATGCACCCTCCCCCAGCTGCCAGGGGAGGGACGGCTCCAGGAAGAAGGGGGGCCGTAACTCAGGAAAGGTTAGAAAGGTTGTGGTAGTTGGGGACTCAATTATCAAGAGAACAGAGAGGGCAATCTGTAAAAAAGATCTCGTGAACCGAACAGTTTGTTGTTTACCGGGCGCCCGAGTTCGGCACATCGCAGATCTGGCAGACAGATTGATGTGGGGGGCTGGGGATGACCCAGCGGTCATGGTGCATGTGGGCACTAATGACAAAGTTAAAGGTAGGTGGAGGATCCTTAAGAACGATTTCAGGGACTTAGGTAATAGATTGAGGAAAAGGACCTCCAAGGTGGTTTTCTCTGAAATACTGCCTGTACCTCGAGCCACACAGGAGAGGCAGAAGGAGCTTAGGGATCTTAACAAGTGGCTGAGGAATTGGTGTAGGAAGGAGGGGTTTGGGTTCCTGGAGAACTGGGCTGACTTCTCAGTCGGCTACCAGCTCTTTAGTAAGGATGGGCTGCACCTTAATGGGGACGGTACAGCTCTTTTGGGGAGAAAGATGGCCACCAAGTTGGAGGGGCTTTTAAACTAGGAGACAGGGGGCAAGGCTCAGAAGTAGAATCAGTCAGGAGGGAGCAGAGGACTGAAGGCAGTTGTAGGGTCAGCAGCGACAGTAGGTCGACAACGTCAATTGGCAGGTCTGTGCGGGAAAACCGCAGACCAAACAGAAATAAACATAACCGCCAATCACGTTTAACTTCCGTAAAACTAAGAGGGGTATATGCTAATGCCAGGAGCCTAGCTAATAAAATGTAAAAATTGGAAATGTTAGTACATGAGGAGGACATAGACCTTGTGGGAATAACAGAAACTTGGTTCGACCTCTCACATGACTGGCTGGCCAATATCCAAGGGTATTCGGTGTACCGGAAGAACAGGGTAGGAAAAAGAGGGGGAGGGGTATGTCTCTATGTCAAGAACAATATAAAGGTGCTAGAAAGGAGTGACATTACGGATGGGATGAGTATGGATTTAGAATCTGTGTGGGTTGAACTCGATAGGGAAGAAGATAAGGGAAAAGTAGTTGTGGGGGTTTGCTATAGGCCACCTAACCAAGGGGAGGAGGTAGAGCAGGAATTTTTAGCACTAATGGGTAAAGTGGCAAAACTGGGATCAGTCATCGTATTGGGGGACTTCAATTATCCCGACATTGACTGGGAAGAGGGGACTGCACACTCACATAAGGCCCGTCTATTCACGGAAACCTTACAGGACAACTACATGTCACAATTGGTGGATTCCCCTACCAGAGAAAACGCAATCCTGGATCTATTGATCACTAATGACCCAGACATAATCTCGGAGGTAGGAGTCCAGGACAACCTGGGCTCTAGCGATCACAGGATGATCACATTTAGTATAAATAACAATATAACAAAGCAAGTGGGGAACATAAGAACCCTAAACTTCAGACGGGCAAACTTTCCAAAATTGTACTCATTGATGGAAAGGGTAAACTGGGACCAAACCCTGGGATCCCTGACCACAGAGGAAAAATGGGAATGCTTTAGGAACATATTAAGCAAAGGCATCTTGCATTGCATTCCTATGGGGAATAAATTTAGAAGAGACAGAGCCAAACCTGGCTGGCTAAACCGTAGCGTTAAAAAACTTATTAGGGGAAAAAAATTGGCCTTCAAGAAATATAAATCAGAGGGCACAGTATCAGCCTTCCAGCAATACAAGGAGGCAAATAAGAAGTGTAAACACAAAATCAAGATGGCTAAAATCAATTTTGAGAGACAGATAGCGGAGGATAGTAAAAAAAACCTAAAGAAATTCTTTAAATATATCAACAGCAAAAAAACTAGGGCAGAGCATATTGCACACATAATTAACGATGATGGGAGGATGGTTACAGAGGACACTGAAAAAGCAACCGTGCTGAATGCTTTTTTCTCGTCAGTCTTTACGCAGGAAAAGGAGGGGTACACTGACCACGACTGTTTGGTTAGTAGTAATACACAGGACTTGCCTCTATGGCTAACAGAGGGTGAAATCAGGGAAAGACTGGATAAACTTAACACAAACAAATCACCAGGCCCGGATGGCGTACATCCGAGAGTGCTCAAGGAACTCAGTATGGTTATATCTAGACCACTGTTCCTGATCTTTGCTGACAGTATTAGGACAGGAGATGTACCAGGGGATTGGAGGAAGGCTAACGTGATTCCGATATTCAAAAAGGGCCAGAGGCATATCCCGGGAAATTATAGGCCTGTCAGCTTGACATCAATAATTTGTAAACTTTTAGAGGGGATGATAAGGGACTATATCGTAGAATATGCTAAAGACAACAACATCATCAGTAGTAACCAGTACGGGTTTACAAATGGGCGTTCTTGTCAAACCAATCTCTTAGCATTCTACGAGGAGGTGAGCTGTGAGCTAGATAGGGGCAGACCAGTGGATGTGGTGTACTTGGATTTCGCTAAGGCGTTTGATACAGTTCCCCACAATCGCTTAATTTATAAAATAAGGTCTGCAGGTATCGACAGCAGGGTTTGCTCTTGGATACGGAACTGGCTAAAAGGCCGTGTCCAAAGGGTGGTAATAAACAGCGCATACTCAGACTGGTCTGAGGTGGTAAGCGGGGTCCCCCAAGGCTCAGTCTTGGGACCAACCTTGTTCAATTTATTCATAAACAGCATTGAGGACGGGATCAGTAGTTCGTTATCAGTTTTTGCAGATGACACAAAATTGGCCAGGGCAATAACTACACAGCATGAAGCAGATATCCTACAGAATGACCTGGACAAAATTACGGAGTGGGCAACGACATGGCAAATGAGGTTTAACGTGGAGAAGTGTAAGGTTTTGCACTTGGGGACTAAAAACATAAAAACACAATACACGTTAGGAGGGGAACCCTTGGGGGAATCAAAAATGGAGAAAGATCTGGGAGTCTTGGTTGATGATAGATTAGGCAACAGCATGCAATGTCAAGCGGCAGCTTCCAAAGCCAACAGAATATTAGCATGCATAAAGAAAGGGATGTATTCCAGAGATAAGACTATAATCCTTCCACTTTATAAAACTCTGGTCCGACCGCATCTGGAGTATTCTGTCCAGTTCTGGTCGCCAGTCCTCAGGAGGGATGTGTTGGAGCTGGAGAAAGTCCAGAAAAGGGCAACTAAACTGATTAGGGGGTTGGAGGACCTTAACTATGAAGAGCGGCTGCAATCGCTCGATTTATTCTCCCTGGAGAAGAGACGTCTGAGAAGGGACATGATAGCAATTTATAAATATCTTAATGGGGATCTTAGCTTAGAAAAAAAGGAATTGCATGAGGACTCGAGGACATACAATGCGATTAGAGGAGAAGCGTTTTAACCTCAGGCAACGTGGGGGGTTCTTTACTGTTAGGGCTACAAGATTGTGGAATTGTCTACCACAAGAGGTGGTTTCTGCGGGTAGTATGGTGACTTTCAAAAGACTCTTAGACTTGCATCTCAAGGATCAGGAGATTAAAGGCTATGTTAGATGATTACAGTCACACACACCTACACAGGTTGAACTGGATGGACTATTGTCTTTATTCAACCTCACCTACTATGTAACTATGTAACTATAAAACAACCCCCTGTATGCCCATAGCAGCTGCCAGCAGTATAGAAAAGGAGGGAAGCCAGCAGAGCTGCAGGGGAAAGGGGCACACAGGGGGCATGGACAGTAGGTGGATGGGGGGCAGATGCTAGAACTGATCCCCCTGCAGCGCAGCCGGAGAAAGGGAGAGGAGGAGAAACTGGCAGTGCTGCAGGGGAGAAACAAGAGGATCTGAACCTGCAATAAGGCCCAGGCCCCCCTTTTTAAATGATAGGGCCTGGGCCTTGTACAGGAGGGCTGGCTGTACTGCCTTATTAGCAGCCGAGGCACATCCAGCACACCCTGTGCACATGCCTATGAGTCCGTCATATTCCTAACTAAGCTAAAAACTGCTCCAACCCCCTTCTAAACCCTATTCTATCTGCCCTGTGAAAGGAAGATGTGTGTACTTACCTATCTAGCTGCAGTGAAGATGAGATATCACCGACAATGGCTGCAGAGCCTGGGTGCTGATGTCACCCATAGTTTTACTATGGGGCATCTGTTCTCGTCTGTCTCTCCTCTATACTGACATTGCCAATGATAGATGATCATGTGACCAGATGGCATTGTCTATTTCACTATATAATCAGTTTGTCGCTGTGCAGTGTGGGGTGTACCAAGATGGCCGTTACCACCTTCTGGCCACAGGTTTCTCGATATATTTACTAGAATACAATAATAATAGAAATGTAATACTGTGATTTATTCTATAAGGTGAGTTTACTGCTAAAAAATATATAAAATGTAAAATTGAAGACTTGTGTGGGTGTAAGAAGATGGCCGCCGCTGCTTCGTGTTCTGTCACATTACGAAAGCTATTGGAATGCATAGCGGCCATGTTGGAATGCATGCTGCATGCGCAGTAAGTTGTTCTAGTCCGTATGTCACTTCTGGTAGCAGAATCTGATAGGTAGCGCTATTCTGACAGAACACCGGCACGTCCCTGGATTGGAAGGGTGATATCTTGGTCATCCCTGCAGCATGATAGCCCCAGCAACTTTGCACAAAGTAACATAAATGTAAAACCTTTTTAAAGCCCCCATTCCCCCTTGCTCATGCGTAATTGCAAACATGCACGTTGGTCCCGCACATATATACGTAAACGGTGACAAACCTGCATTTTGTTTTGAGGCGGGGCCAGGGATGGGGTTGAAGGGGGTTCCATCAGGTAGGCTGTACGGGGCCCCATCATTTCTAACAGCAGCCCTGGCTAGGGGATCCTGCTTTGACTTCCTTTTTGCACCCTTTCCGAACCTTTCTGTTACTAGCTTAGGGGGTGTATTTTTTCCATTATCTGTGCCCCTTCCTGATGATCATGTGTTGGTCGGACAGGAAGAACTATTTCTTTTTTTTTATGTCCATACTTGAGCCAAGGTACACACTGAAGAGTGAGAAGTATTATGAAGTGGGGTGTTATTTAACAGTATACTTTTAGAACAGTGTATTTTAGCCCTGCAAAAATGTGGCCTCTTTTGCTGTGTTAACTGTGCTACACACAGTGACAACAGTTACTGGCCAATTTTTTGTAGAACTGGTGTGATAGACCAGTGGCCCCCCAATACCACATATTGAAGTGGGGTGTTATCTGAGTATACTTTTATAAGTGTATTTGTGTCCTGCAACATTATTGCCTCTTTTGCTGTGTTAACTCTGCTACACACAGTGCCAAACTCACTGGCCAATTTTTTGTAAAATCAGCCCCAATTCCTGCACTTTCACACCTCAGATCACCCCAATTCCTGCACTATCACACCTCAGATCAGCCCAAATTCCTGCACTATCACACCTCAGATCAGTCCCAATTCCTGGACCTTCACACCTCAGATCACCCCCAATTCATGCACTATCACACCTCAGATCACCCCAATTCCTGCACTATCACACCTCAGATCAGCCCCAATTCCTGCACCATCACACCTCAGATCACCCCAATTCCTGCACCTTCACACCTCAGATCAGCCCCAATTCCTGCACTATCACACCTCAGATCACCCCAATTCCTGCACTATCACACCTTAGATCACCCCAATTCCTGCACCTTCACACCTCAGATCAGCCCCTGGTAGGCTGGCACTGGCAGCAACAATTTTATTCAAATCAGGATTTCTTCTGCAAATAGGCTGACCTAGCACTGGCAGGCATAGTACTAGACTAGTACTATGCCTGGCTGCCAGTGCCAGGCCAGCCTATTTGCAAAATAAATCCTGATTTGAATTAAATTGTTGCTGCCAGTGCCAGCCTATTTGCAGAAGAAATCCTGATTTCTTTGAATAAAATTGTTGCTGCCAGTGCCAGCCCAGCCTATATGCAAAAGAAATCCCTAAGTAGAAGTCACTCCTCGCTCCAGTCCTCCACTTACCTTGGGTGTGTTGTGCGGTGTGGCTGCAGAGTGTTCCCGCTGGACATAGTACAGGTGATGGTCAGAGACTGCAAACATGATACAAGTGATGGTCAGAGACTACAGACATGATACAGAAGATAGTCAGAGACTGAGGACATGATACAGGAGATGGTCAGAGACTAAGGACATGATACAGGAGATGGTCAGAGACTGCAGACATAGTACAGGAGATGGTCAGAGACTGCAAACATGATACAAGAGATGGTCAGAGACTACGGACCTGATACAAGAGATGGTCAGAGACTGAGGACATGATACAGGAGATGGTCAGAGACTGAGGACATGATACAGGAGATGGTCAGAGACTGAGGACATGATACAGGAGATGGTCAGAGACTGAGGACATGATACAAGAGGTGGTCAGAGACTGCAGACGTTATACAGTAGATGGTCAGAGACTGCAGACGTGATACAAGAGATGGTCAGAGACTGCAGACGTGATACAAGAGATGGTCAGAGACTGCAGACATAATACAAGAGATGGTAAGAGACTGCAGACATGATATAAGAGATGGTCAGAGACTGCAGACATGATACAGGAGATGGTCAGAGTCTGCAGACATAGTACAGGAGATTGGCAGACACTGCAGACATGATACAGGAGATGGTCAGAGACTGCAGACATGATACAGGAGATGGTCAGAGACTGCAGACATGATACAGGAGATTGTCAGATTCTGCAGACATAGTACAGGAGATTTACAGAGACTGCAGACATGATACAGGAGATGGTCAGAGTCTGCAGACATAGTACAGGAGATGGTCAAGAGACAGCAGATGTGATACAAGAGAACGTCAGAGACTGCAGACATGATAGAAGATAGAAGGACACTAAGGGGGCCGGAGAGCACAGGTAAAGCAGAGAGCACTGGAGGAGCTGAAGGGCAAGGGAGACTGGAGAGAATTAAGGGGGGGGGGGGGTTGGAAAGCATTGCAGGGGGCATGGAAGGCGCACGGTGTGGATAGCACTGGGGGGGGGGCAGGCAGGGAAAACCAGGGGGATGGAGAGCATGGGGGGAGGGGGGAACTGGAAATCACTTAGGGGGGAGCCAGGGAGCACAGGGGGGTGGAGAGCTCTGGGGGAGCCACCAGAGAGCATGGGGAGAAGAAAAGCACTGTGGGGACTTGAAGAGCACGGGGGGGGGGGGCTAAGGAGCACAGGGGGAGGCTAAAGAGCACGGGGGGCTAATGAGCACTGGGGGGGTAAGAGCAATTGGGGGGGCTAAGAGCACTGGGGAGGGTTAAGAGCACTGGGGGAGGGTTAAGAGCACTAGGGGGCTAAGAGCAGTGGGGGGGGGGTTAGAATGCAGCACTTCCAGGCCCAATTTGGAGATTAAACCCATACGTATTGACAGACAAAAACCACATAGTGGAAATTCGCAAATGCCTTGTAGACTATTTTAGAGAAAACTATACTCCTGACACCTCCCCATTACTACAAAAGGAAGCCCACAAATGCGTAGTTAGAGGGAAATTCATCTCACTAACCACAGCCTTAAAGATGCAGAAAACAGTGGCCCAGGGCACAGGAATCAGTTCGTCAGGGGTTGTGTCTGTACATGAACTGCAGAAGAAGATGTCTGCCGTGCAGTTAATCACAGCAGGACAATTTTCAGTAGCAGTAAAGGAGATCAGTTGGCTTGTAAAGGGAGAAGTGCAACTGAGGATCTAGTACAGAATGGGGAGGCAGATGTGTGTGTGTGTGTGTGCCAGTGAACACAATCTGCAATGCAGTACCATTCATGCAAGCTGGGCTGAGTCATAGCAGCAATAAAGGGGTTACTGCACCGTGCGGGAAAACGCGCACTTGAGATCTGTCTCGCAGGAGGAACCACCGCCAGAGAGTTAGCTACTCTGGAGTCGTGGGCGGAGTCACCACCCATGAGCTGCCAATCCGAGTGGAGGGGAGAGCTGAGACATCACTTCCGCCATTGGGTGTAGCTGAGGAGAGACATGTGTGGAGGAGCAAGATGGTGGATGCCGAAGTGAGCAGAAGTGCAGGGGCTATTCCACATGTTGGTGGAGTACCTGCTGAGCGGACTGAATTACCAAACTCAACCCTGTGGGATACATGGGTGCAATTGGTGCCTATGGGAAGACTGGCTCTGTGCAGCGGAGGGGACAAGGAGCATCTCAGGCTGGTATGTAGCCAATGCTTGAATGTGTCTATGCGGCTTTGGGCATGGAGCCAGTGTGGGCACTGCTGCAATATGCTGTTGCAAGCAGTGCAGAGTGATTGTCAGCCCAGAAGACTGAGTGTGAATTGGGAGACAGGAGTCACTTGAGAGTTGCTGGCATCTACAGTGGGGATTCCTGTGGGCAGAGGAAGAGGAGTGCTGAGAGCGCTGTTGAGGCCAGGACCTGTGATGCAGACCTGCACTACAGTGTGTCAAGCAAGGGAGACCCATATCTTAGAGGTGATGTGCACATAGATTGTGGGGGCTGAGCAGCGGCCGCAAGATACCCCAGCAACCACTGCAACAGCAAACAGTCCAGTTCTTAAAGTGGCAGAGGGGAGTCATAGGATTCCAGAGTTGAAGGACTCTAGTGTGTCCAGTGAGGAGGAGGCTGGAGCCATTGACATAGGGTCGCCCCACTTCCAGTATCAGTACGGGCCCCTGGAAGAGGGAAATGGTGTGTGGAAGTCGGAGGAAGAGACTGAATGGGACTGGGGAACCGAGGAGAGAAGCAGCTCTGCAAGTCCCAGTTTACTCAGTTTACAATGAGGAGACTGAGGGGGCTGTCGATCGCAGGCAGTGTGCCAGGAACTTGGGGTTCTGTGAGGCCTATGCCACAAGGGTCCCAGATCTATCCCCACCTCGCACCTACACCCAGGCTCGAGACCAGAACAACGACTATGCCAGTCTCATCAAGAAGGAGGAGTCCCTATACACCCCACCTGGGAGAGGTGATAGGTAGAGACTTCCCAGGTTCTCTCGGTTCTAGCTCCTTGTACAGAAGAAGGTGGTCCTACAGTATGGGTATGATTATCCATACGCTCCTCGGGACATCATGGAAGAGATTGAGGCCAAGAGAAAGGCTTGGTATGAGGAGGCAGTTTGGGACTTTCGTAACATCCCAAAGCTATATCGCAACAAGACAAGGCCAGAACTGTGGGAATCTTTCTTTCCAATGCCAATTGGAACTTGGGGCAGTCTATATACATAGATCGTGTGGAAGTTTTCCTCCCAAATGGAAAAGGCCAAACTTGGGCCGTCAGGATTCGAGACCCTGCAGGAAAGATTGTCCAGATATCACATCCTGACTATTATTGCTAAACATACAGAAATTCCCATTCCTGTCAGGAAAGTTGAGTTGTCAAGAGGCTAATTAGCCTGATCGTCGTTCAGTTACTTAAGCTAAAAGTTAAAAAGAGGCTAGAGTGCCTGAAGAGCTTTCACCACATTAAAAGTTATTGTTAGGGCCGGAAGCCCTATTTCCAAATTCCCTTTCCCTTCTATCCTTGCAAAGGAAGATGGGGTTCAACGAAACATCTATTTCTTCATTTTGGAGAAGGATTGTTTCCACGAAAAAAAAGCTTCTCTTGTTAAGCCAGGGGCTGCTACCTGGAAGAGGACTAACTCTCTAGTTCACAGAGAATTCCTATTGAAAGAACTCCAGTGAATACTTTTTGGCTTTGTACTACTGTTTTCCTCAAGAAGCAATATCTGCGAGACACACTGCCAAGATCCTTTGGGCCAACAGGCCAGGATCACTAAAGGTCATCAGAGACACTTTGCAAAGACTTTTTGGGCCAGGATGGCTGAAGTACAGAAGAGGACACTTTGCAAAGATACTTTGTTCAAAGGACTCTTTTGGGCCAGCTGAAAGAAGTTAGTGCGAGTTGCTACCTTGTGAGAGAGGGGTAGTAGCTCATTGTCTCTTCAGAGAGGGGGATGCCAGAGTGAAGGATCCCTTAAAGAGCTTTGCAGAGACTCACAAGCTAGGCAATTTGCTCAGACTCCAGCAAAACAGCTTGCGTCAGGAGAAGATGTCCTGCCTCTGTCTACCAGTTGGGTGGACTCCGCATTTCTTCATTCTGAACTGGTGGGTCTGACTATATTAGGAGAGAGTCAGTGCCCTGGTGTCTCAGAGAGACTGTGCCTATTACTAGTCAAAAATATAGTTTCCAGGTGGAATTGCTGATCAAATGTTAGCTAGTTAGCTTAGCAGGATCTGTTTTGTTTGTCTATTGCAGGTATACAACAGAACGTCGAGTCAAGCGTGCCCTTAGGGGATCGGCAGTGATGGAGATCTCTACGGGGATGTTAGAGATAGAGATGATGTTGGTGAGAAGGTCGTCTCTGAGGAGAGGGCAGTCTCACCGTGAGTAGGTAGGATATGTATGTGTTTGCAGGCTTGCAGGGAACTTTCGGGTCTTGGAGATGCCCTCCACTGTCCTCAGTGTATATATGTAATGTTAAAACTTGTGTCTAGTTAGATAGGGTGTTGCCTTTACCTGTCAAACAGATTTTTTGTACAGCAGAGAAATATATTTTTCCACATAATTTACTGTATTTACTGGCCACATATGGGGTATGTCCCATGGCCCTGTAAATAAGTTAGCTCCCTTTTCCCCTTTTCTACGTTTGTGGAATACTCTGTGTAAATTTTGTACATGTATTTTTGTAGGGGCGGCTGCCCGGAGCCAGTGAGGACATAGCTCAGGTTGGCAGGGGGTGAGTGTAGCACCCTCCTAGGTAGGTGCTAGTGAGAAAGTATAGTTTTGAGCTCTTTCTGCTTATCAGACGAGCTGCAGGTAAATCTATACTGTTCTCTGTCTACCAGAGAGCAGGATCTGTTAGTAAAGTCTGCTCATTGTGCTCAGGATGCAACTCAGTCTAGGGAATGTTTCACACTGGTCCAATAGGGAGGCATGTTGGACAGTGGTAGGAAACCTGATGAATGGGTGCACAGGCTTTTGATATAGTCCTGATGATTGGCAGAGGGAAAGTGCCTTGGTGCATGTTGGGATACTGTGTAAAAGCTAGGAGCACATATGCTCGAGGTCTTTTGTCTGAATAGTGGAGTCCCGGAGGGAGGGGGGCGGCTACCTCCTCCTTTGTAGAGGTCCCATGCGGCCTCAGGGGGTTGTCCTGAGGGCCTGGAGAGTAGCAGTGAGGAACTAAACCTGGAGCTCCAGAGGAGCTGACTGAGAGTGGAGACACTTGATTATCTGTATCTACAGTACAGTGAATACAGAATCTCGTGCCAAGGGACCTGACCTGAGGGGGGGGCACCCCTGCTTCTAGGATAGTCAGTGGATGGGTGTCGGTTAAAAGGGGATGCTAATGAGAGTGTCCTGAAGATACATTATCATCCACTAAGTCCTTTTGCTAGGAAGTAAAGAGCAAGAGACTTAACCTGAGAAGGAATGTGATGAACACTTGTGAATTAAGCAAAATGTCTATTTTTCTATGTCTGTTTCTCTGCACATGTACATATCTTTTTTTCTGAATTCCTTACTCAAAATGGCCGTTACTAGATACCCCCTCCACCGAGATGGAATTTTGTGAGGAAGATGGAGCCTTGGCACTGTGCCTTCAAGAGAAGATAACATTCATAAACTCGAAGGGGACTACCTTATAATGGACATGACTAACCAGAAAGCTGCAAATAATCAGTATTATGCTAATATTATGTTTATGACGTACTAACATATGACACCGCCTACTAACTATTTAACTCGCTGTACATTAGAAATAAACAGGAAGTATCATTTACCTGAACAATGTGTGTCAGTGTGATCTCCTCGTGCATGCACTCTAATTACCTATCTAATCAGATCCAGCAGCAAGAAATCTATTTTGAGCCTGATTGAGGTTCACAAATCATTACAAACCCTTTCTACACTTTTGGCAGTGTGGATTAAGCAGCCTAGCTGTTTCCCATCAACCTAGAAGGTTTAGAGATAGAAGTCCTCAACTAATGTGAATAGTTCAAACTGGAGTATCCCACTATTCCCTTCTCCTATCTCAGTTCCAAATAAACATAAAAAAAACCCAACACCCCTAGACTGTTTATTTGTATGACGAGCCATCAGGAGCAAATACCTGTGTGGTGGTAATCAAGGGAGCCAGTCAAGTCATTATTCAGCAGGCCCTGCGGGGACAGTGCTACAGTGCTACAAGTGCAAACACATTTATTAACATGTATACAATTTGCCAATTGTACTGTGGATACTTAAAATTTCTCATCCTATACATACATTTGCAACAGCTATCCTAGATACTAGAGGTTTGCACTACATTTCCCTAAGCATATGGAGCTGGCATTATATACTTAATGGAAGTATCAGCTAGCTTTTATTTTTATAGGCGTTATGCACTTGTTGATACCATTTCTGACATTTTCTAACACTAATGACTAGACATATTTACTGACACTAAAGACTAGAGTTATACAGTACAATAAAAATATTCCATATTCCTCTTTGGCGCCACAATGTATTTAGATGGCCAGAGAAAAGTAATACAATTGTTTTTCTCCCTTAATTAGCCTTTAGCTTGAAGTACAGGTATAAATCTATGGCCAACCTAGAATAAATGTAGGAATTGGACATCAAATTTATCAGCTCTGAGCTTGAGCTCCCCCACTCCTACCAGCTGGCTGGCAGCTGACTATTTTGGGATATATACAGTTCAACAACATTTGGGTTTGCCAAACTGCCCATAAAAAGCTGTAAATTAATATCCCATATTTATTAGGCTGTGAGATAGCATAAAGCATTTTATAATCCATTGAACACATGTCATACAGCTGTACCTATCACAAAACAAATAGTTTTCTTTATTTTTGCTAGAAGGATAGGCTTTTGGCTGAGTTTTTAAAAGGAGCAAAGGATTCCCTAGACTTACTATGTGTATTCAGCAAATGGAAATGATGCCATAAAGCTGAAAAGAGACGTGTAATAACATATAATGAGAGATTAATGCTGCTGGGTTATTGCATAAATCACATTTTGCTAGGTGTCAATTAAAACAAAACCAAAAAAAAACTAGATCGGTATCTCAGTCTTTCATTTGATCTCCCTAGTTCAGATTGCTTTAAGTAATCCATTCTAGATGTACTTATATGTATCTTGGTGCCATGTTGCCATGGCCTGGAGCATCTTTAAGTGCCAATACTGATAGGGCTTGACATTTTTCCACACTCCCTAAGACTCCTTAGTCTTTTAGTCCAAACATACTCACTCCTGCCAGGGAGAAGGCTTTTTTTTGGCTGAGTGTGTGAGTGCTGTAAATCAAGCAGCAGCAAAGATTTGACATCTGGATGGGATCCAGATAAATAGCTCTACAAGAAAAGCAAGGCACGAAAGCGCACAGCTACCTAGAGGGAGGCAGGAAGAGGGAAGCCAAAGAAACAAGAAGGGAAAGGGGGGGGGGGGGGTGAACAAAGAAAAGATACAATAGGCGCTATTCAGACTTGAAAAGCCAGCAAAGAGACAGAGAAACTGCAACTGGTTCTCATAGACAGACAATTTTATAACAACACAGAATTAAATTCATGTATATTTCAAACATTTTCTGTTTTGGATTATAGGAAATCAAACATTTTCTATTAAAATCTCTAACTGATTTATGTATAGGTAAGCTTACTTAAAAAAACATAACGGTTGTGCATAATGTAGTTTCCCCTTAGCAATTAACCTTATTTTCCCTTTTAAGTTGGCAATGTCAGAACAGTGAGAAACAATTGGTGACTGCTTTTGCTTCACGCACTTTACACATTTCTCTTTTCTTTGTTAAAGGCCACCAGACCATTAATATTTCCGATTTGTTGACTAACGTGATGATTCTTACATATGATGTCCTTTCCACAAAACAACCGGAATTACATGGAGAAATGGTGCCCTTTCTTCTCCACATTTTTGCTCTACTGTATCTCTTATATACTGTATATAAACTGACTGGACATTCGAGGCACTTAAAAAAAACAAAAAGAAAACTGTACTAATATTTATATGGGGTTTCCTGAATATCTCTGGTTTTAGTACTTCCAAGTCCCTGACCTGAGCAAGAAGCAAATCAATGCAATCATTCCTTGCATCAGTATCCCACTTAAACCCCCCCCTTTTACTTACCTGAGCCCTTCATTCAATCCAACACTTTGCACGCCTGCAGCTCTTCTCTTCCCTAAATTCCCGGTCTCACTGGCTTTGCTGGGGCACTGGGAGTCGATGGCTCCTGCTGTTGTCAATCAAAGAGAATAACGAGAAAAAAAATACACCTTTACCATCGCTTTAGGCTATTGGATCAGCATTAAAGCGAAGCAATAAGCATTTAAAAAAAAAAATAAAAGAAATCAGTAACGAAGCCAGGATAGTCATCGAGGCTTCTCTTGGAGCATCCAAACAGAGTAGATGACAGTTGGATGAAAATGGTTGGGTTGGTCAGCAATGCCATGTCTGTGGGCAACACCAGACAGACCAATGTCCTTTCACTATTCTTACTCCTGTTTAGGCTATGTTGGCAGTGCTTTATCTTTTGCTACAGCCCCCCTACTTTATTGAAGTACAATCAGAAACAAACTTGCCCATGGGGACTTTAAATGAGGCTACACACTCACACACATTGGACCATGAAGTTCAAATAATTTAATTTGACAATGATAGAAATTGTAAATACATACAATAAAAACATGTTGGACTGATCAGTGGTATCCATTTCATCAAATACAAATATATTATAAAATATGCAATAACAGCGTAGACTTGCATTCAACGCATGTATGAACATGATAGATTGTAGTAGCCTTGTACTGTACTGATGCGTTTTGCGAAAATATGATTCGCTTCTTCAGGAGTAGGTTTCTATCATGTATCTACAAAGTAAAATAATATTATCAATAATATACATATGTCTGTATGAGGTGTTCAATAGAAAACGGAGCAGTCATAAAAGCTCCATACTCACAGAATCCAACTCAGCATGAAAGCGTTGAATACGCTGGTCCATATGGACGTCTAACCCGGGAGACGGGAGACCTCTAACAGTTTAGAGGTGTGACAAATGTGTGTATTTTATTCTTCAAAACTCTAAAAAAAAGGTAATAGCTCAAAACTCTCATCCTGTGCAGCAAACAATCTTACAACATTCTGTAAAAACTTGGCGGCGCAGATAAAAGTAGTTTGACATCAAACATTCTAGTTTTATGGGAAATATTACCTATTTCTATAATAAAAGTAATATACTAATAATAGAAAGGGGGTAGAGGGAATGGCGCTGTCTGATATCATAAATTGAATGAGGGCCAATGGTGGATATGGATTTTTAGAAATGATGTATGACCATATTTAAAAGAGAAATAAATAGTGTAGAAAAAGATAAATTTAAAATCCCAGATATTGTGAAAAAGAGGGGATTAAAAGGACTGCATAAAATGTACTAGTATATGTATAAAATGTGAATCATATATGTAAAAAAATATATATATATAGGTGTATAAATGTGTAAAAGGTGTGAACCTGGGCCCAAAAAATTTATTATATTATGCACAAATAGCTAAACCCATAAATATGTGAACATCAAATTCATAAAAAACATACAGCCATAAATAAAGTGCAAGGAAACTGCACCAGTGCACAAAGCAAGGTCCAAAGCTTTAAAAATCACAAGCAAACGTTCCGCTACTTGAGGTCTAGATGGGCCCATAGAGTGCACTAGATTAGATTGTATGCAATATTAGCATCTGCCTGTGTGTGTCCAGCTAGCTAGATTATGGTAGCGTCTCCCTCTAGTGGTGGCTGGCAGTAGGTGACTGTGACTGTGTGTGTTTGCCTTATACTGTGTGCTTTAGCTAACCTGTAATTGCTAGTAAGAGCAGTGTGCAGCCTGTTAAGGTCTGTACTCTTGTGCGCAGTGTGTACTGACTAAAGGTGTCTGAAGCAAGGCTTCCCATAAGCCTGAAAGTTGTGACCGGGGGCAGTGGTAATATTAGTGTGTGCATGTTGTTAATGACTGCTCCCTGTGTCTAGATTTGAGATCTTTGGGGGTTCTCATTATAAATGGCTAGCATGCTGATCTATTTCTAAGATGCGCAATGAAAGGCATTACCTGGCACATCATCCAACCTCCCTTATCCCTGTACTCCTCAGGACTCCTATCCATGACAGACACCCTTAGGCTTTAAATTCAGAATGGTCCAGACAAAGTGAGATCTTGAGTTTACTAGTTATGTATTAGCTATCTGTTTGCATGTCATACTTAAGGCAGATATCAAAAACACATATTACTGTAACTCTGTAATCATTTCTACATTTTTAAATGTAGTGGTGTAAGTACCCGAGTTTGACCTCATATAAGCTTTCTGCAGACCCAGTGCAGCAAGGCTCAGACTAAGGGAGGGAGAAGCAGCACAAGGAACCAATCAGTTCAGGAGCTGAGGCAAAGCATGCTGAAAGGAGGAGAGAGCAGAATGATAGAGAGATGAGCTCATTAATGTGCTGCTTCTCCTTTCACTGACTGGTCACAGGCTGGGGGTGGGTCCAGGAAAACCTAGGCTCTGAGGAAGTGGGCTGAATGATGGAAAGCAATGAGACTGAGGACATCTAAAAAGGCAGCAAAAAATACTGAATATTTCAAAAGATAGTTCTGTTGTTTTATCTTTTAATGGGCTATTTGTTTTTATCTTGTTATATTTGGCTGCAGTTGTACTTTAGGCATCTGCATGGTAAGGCTGGCCAAACATTATACAATTGTCCTATTCCATTTCCTTTAGATTTACCTTCAACTATGTAGTGCAAAGGACTGCCTGAATGAATACCAATTAAAAGTTTAGGTTTGAGCTCATATTATGTGGTTTTGATACATCTAATGGAAAATGATACAAGAAAATTGTATAATGTATGGCCAGCCTTGAAATGAAGAAAACTTTTGAAAGTCTGCCATGCAGATAACAGGGATTCTTTTTTAATTCAGTGTTTGTTGCAGGTTATCTGTGTTAAAAACCAAAAAGCTCTGCGCCAATAAACACAGAAACCTGCCCACAAAGTGTGAAAATGTGTTATAAATCTTTGCAATAAATAAAATGTAAACGGAAAGCTGCCAACATAAATACCCACATACAGAAATTAATAATAATCTAAAACCCTATATGTAAAGCTCTATCCTCAGTGTTCACAAACATCAAACTTAGCGCCATTTTTTATATCACAACTATTATTTTAATGTTTGCTGATTTTGCACACAAACTTTTTTTGAAAGCGTATACACAAGGAATAAATATCGGTTTTTAAACAGTACCATGCTATGTGCAGTGTGCTTCCTTTTCAATTATATGGTCCATGCGGGAAGAGGTGTGTCGGTTTGAGTGGCTGAATACCTGCAGCCCCACAGTCCTGTGTTGTCGGATGAATGCCCTGGAAGCCATCCATGTGGGTCCTGTGAGTTGTTAATGAGATCCTGGGAACGATATCTGAGCGGGTCTGGAGCAGGAAGGAATGTGGAATGGTGGCATAACAACAAGCGCTTTTTAACCTCCTGCTCCTCCTACTGTAAAAGTCATATTACAGGGTAAGGAGTTTGGCTATCTTTTCTGGTGGTAGTGGTGACTGGATAAGTTTCACTTTTGTGGACATTTTATTACTTTATTATTTTGAGTATAAAAAGGACTTTATTTCCAACATAAATTACACGTGGTGTATTGTAGCTTTAAAGGGACATTACCTATGTTTGATGTTTGTAAACACTGGGGATAGCGCTTTACATGTAAGGCCATCTTTAATGCGGGGCAAAAGGGGCAGGTGCCCTGGGCCCAGTCATTGGAATACAGGGTGTAGAGAGCGGGGAGGGGGGGGGGGCAGGCCAAGAGGCACCGCCCACTTTTGCAGTAATCAGCTGCCTGGTTACTAGTAGATCATCTGTCAATCTCAGCCCGGCAGTGAGTGCAGCACATGCCTACTGCCTATTATGTTATAATACACACACACACTGGCTGCTGTATTATTACACTCCGCCACTGACTGATGAGCTGTCACAAGGCAGGGAGTCAAGACAGTTGCATTTGATTTTTTGTCAGGATGCTGGGGGGTGCGATTTGAACCCCCCCATATCTACATCGCTGTGCAGGACACACTGTGAGGAGGATATGTGGGACACGCTGGCAGGAATTGCTGCAGGCCTGCTGTGAATGAGGGCACTAGACACATTGACAGGACTGATTGGCAGGGGGAGCTGGGGTACTGTGAGTCTTGCTGTGCTTCCTCAATGGTGGGACCTGTGACATGTTCCAGAAGATTGCAGGGAGGGAGAGGGAAAAGGAGAGCTTCTGCTCGGACCGCCTAGCCGGTTGGAGCTAAAGTGGGAGCGGGTGTCTGTCAAAACTAGGTACCCGCTCCCCCCCCCCCCCAAAAAAAAACATCATGCCAAATGTGGCATGGGGGGGGGGAGGAGTGCTTAAAGTGATTTTAAAGACAGAAGGTTTTTTATCTTATTGCATTCTATGCATTAAGATAAAAATCCTTCTGTGTGCAGAGAAGCCCCCCTAATACTTACCTGAGCCCATCTCTATCCAGTGATGTTGCAGGAAAGACTTGGATGCCAGGGTCTCCCCACCTCATTGGCTGAGACAGCAGCGGGAGCCAATCAAAGTCAGTGAGCCAATGAGGAGAGAAGAGAGAGGAGGAGGTCCTAGGCAAGGCTCCGTGTCTGAATGGACACACCTAGCTGCGGCTCTGCTCGGGTGCCCCGATAGCAAGCTGCTTGCTGTGGGGACACTTATTAGGAGTGAGGGGCCAGGAGCACCAAAGAGGGACACGAGGAGAGGAGGGAAGTAAAACATGTTTGTTATTTTTAAGCAAAGAAAAAAAAAAAAGCCAAGACTTTAGTATTACTTTAACCACTTGCCGACCGCCGCAAGTACATATACTGCGGTGGTCAGCCCCATGCAGGCAAAGTGACGTACCCGTATGTCACTCGCCTGTGAGCCAATAGGGGGCGAGCGCGCGCCGCCGGAAGCGCGCTCCCGCCCCCGCTTGCTCACTGGGATCCCCGGGCATGTGACCGGCGGACCCGATGTCCGCCGGTCACTCGCGATCGTCAGTTACAGAGGGAGAAAGGCAGGCGGCTAATGTAAACAAAGCCGCCTGTCATTCTCCCTTGTGTAACAGCAAAGATCATACGGTCCTGCTATGTAGGATCGTAGATCTCTGCTGTTACATGAAAAGCCACATCCCTGCACAGTAAGAAACACGCCCCTAGGGACACACTTAACCCCTCCTTCTCCAATAAAGTTAACCCCTTCCCTGTCAGTGTCCTTTTTACAGTAACAGTGCATATGCAGCACTGATTACTGTAGTAATGTCACTGGTACCCCCAAAAGTGTCAAAAATGGCAGTCAAGGGTCCGATCTGTCCGCCGCAATGTCACAGTCCAGCAAAAAAAAAAAATCGCAGATCACCGCCATTACTCGTTAAAAAAACAACAATAAAAATGACAAAAATCTTTCCCTTAGTTAGTAAACGCAATAACTTTTGCGCAAACCAATCAAAATACGCTTATTGGGATTTTTTTTACCAAACATATGTAGCAGAAAACAAGATTCTTACATTTTTTTTTTTAGATTTTTACATTTTTTTGGGGAATTTCATATAAAAAAATGTGAAAAATATTGTTATTTTTGCAAAATTGTCGCTCTTTTTTTGTTTATAGCGCATTATCAAAAAAAATCGCACAGGTGATCAAATACCACCAAAAGGAAAAAAAGGATGTCGACAGGCAGCAGAGGTCCTTGCACATGCCTTTCCTAATGTACCATATACCCCAGGAGTATAGTATACATATGGTGGTGTCAAATACTGAAAGGCAGACATTCAGTATGTACCCCCACATCCTTGAATGCAATGCGATGAGCCTCACTAACCAACATCTCTAAGTGGCTGCTGTTTAATTCCTGAGTACTGAGAAATCTGGTTTATTTTAAGAACTGTTTTCCTGGACATATTAATTAATAATGAAATACCATAGGGATTGTTTTTGATACATTACTGTTCATTAACATTTTTCCAGGGTTTTCTGTTGATGGACAGGATACTGATAATTCAGGGTTTTGTCTATGGTGATCATTGGCATTCAACCAGAGCCAAACTTTCTATAGTCAGTTCTATAGTAGTTCTATAGTTTCTTGCCTCTCACAAATATCACAGGTAAGAATTGTGCCTAAGTGCTCAATAGAATAGTGGATTCACTTTCTGCACAGACTGTCCTATATTGTCTCCACAGTCCTCAAAGTTACAAATATTTAAAGGGGGATTTTTTCTTTTTACTCCACTGGGTACTTATTAAAATGTTTCCTAGAAATGAATACCTATATTTGGTATGTAAAACATACTGTACACATTAAAGGAAAAGTATCTCTGGTATTAAAGCGTAACTCCACTTTTGTTGAGAAAAAGCATTCCCCTCTGGGTGATCTATGTACATTACAAGGATTTTAACAAACTTTGTTGCAGATTCTTACTTTTTGTTATTCTGAAGGAATCATTGTTTGTTCCTCTGTGCTGAGTGGGTCAAATGGGAGTGGTTTCATAATTATCTATCAGCTGTGCAGTTGCAGGGCTCTAATGGGGAAATCTGCTGGACCTGCACCCCTTTAGACGTGTTCCTATTGGGAGTCGCTCACCAAAAACTATATTTTTGTTGCAGGGGATGCCAGAAATCTGACTTGTATCTTAGGCAGACTTCTGGGAAAATTGGTGAGCCAATCACACAAGCAGGAAATGATGTTTCTGGGGTGTGGTCAGTATAAATTCTATGTACAGAACAGTTCCAGGTAGCCATATTGCATTGCATTTTCAGAAAATTACAAAAGCTGC